>NC_133437.1:20883416-21194666 GCF_011762505.2 Arvicanthis niloticus
TAGCTCCAAAAGCACAGATTCACAAGTTGTTCTTGACTTGAGGACACGATGACACATCAAAAGTTCATTGGGCTTAACAGGCACTCTTCTGTTTACCTAGCCCTGCTCAGGGGCTGTGAAATTTTTGCTGTTTTCATGGTCAAACCAAACCGTTCAACTCATAGAAGAATGTGCAAAGTGATTAAAAAATAATTCCAGGCCAGATAAAACTAGCGAGGTTTATAACTTAAGTTATTGCTAAAGGCATTCGTATCATCAGAGTCAAGAAAGAAGTCAAGGAAGAGCTGCTTTGAGATTATTCACTTCGGCTGCAAGTTACAGAATACCCAACCTTGTGTCATGTCTCCACTCATGAAATCTGGAAGTCTCGTGGGTTACCAGTGTCAGTACATCAATTCCAGTATCGAGGAAGGCAACTCTATTGCTTTGGTCTTCTCTAACTGGCTCCAGCGTGGCTGCTGACACTGTAACTGCTACACTGAGGTTTCAATGTAGGAACACAGCAAAGAGGCCCACCCCTGTGCTATCATCTCATCTAACAAAGAAAAAAAAACTTCTTAGAAATGTCTGCTCCGTCTCCTGGAACAGAAATTCTATCATTCCCTGGATGCCAAGAAATAGAATATTTAAGCTTTCTAACCAATATCCAAGGAAACAGTAGGGAACAAATGCCGAGGAATGGCCACTCATCCAAATAACCAGTGGAGTCCGCCATGTGGACTTTCCCATTTCTGTTTGCCAAACAGAATGCCTGGAATGGTACACTCCTAAGAGTCCATATGATAACATGAACCAAGAAAATGTTTCCCATTTCTTTTTGCCAAACAGAATGCCTGGAATGGTACACTCCTAAGAGTCCATATGATAACATGAACCAAGAAAACAGGCACCACGGAGGAGTGTGGACCTCCTAAAGGACAGTTGTAGAGATCTTCAGTGTTAGGAGCCGCGTGAGCGTGACAACATTTGCCATTACAAGATGGCACGGGCATCCTGTCCTCCCACAAGTAAACAACTAACTGCACAGGTGCAAAAGGCAAAAGCGCACCAAGCCACTGCCCATCCCGGGGCGTATTATGGGTAATGAGTGAACAGCCAATCAGAAGTGAACATGCCACTCTAGGGTACATATAACAGTGCCTTTCCCGGGCTTGGCGTCTTTCCGCTTCTGCTGATACAAGAATAAAGCCTTGCTGTGGTAACCACCCGAACACTGCCTCACGTGTCTCTTTCGCGGTCGAAGGGGACACGGAAGGGGCTCAGAACACTTCAGGACAGGAGTTAGTCTCCAGAAAGATCAAGAACTAAGTAGGCATCCTTAGATAGTTGGGGTATGCCCCAACCCCAACTCTACACATCAGAGGCAGGCTAGCAGGTTGCTTCATTACAAGTGGCAGTGGTTTAATTCATTATGTCTGCTGAAGGAAAGCTACATAAAATCCACTAATTGGAGTTGGAGAGAGTCTAGGTTAGTAAACATTGATGGTCTTCAGAGGGTAGCGGGCCTGGAGGGTATGGAAGCTCTGCCCCATCTCCCACATGCCTTGCCCTAAGCATCTTCTCCATTTCCCTCTTCCTCCCTTGCATCCTTTTACAATAAACCACTACTGCTAAATAATTCACTTTTATCAAACCTGAAAACTGTGTTTGAAGTTCGTATCCAGGCGGTCAGTAGTTCCACTGAACGCTTGGAGCTTGGGACCCATCTGAAGTTGGGATATTCAGGGAGGATTGAGAAACCTTTATTCATGGGATCTGGAACTAATGCCATGTAGTGTACCTTCCCCCCACCATGAGCAAGACTGAGAGACCTTGGTTGCCACAGCAAGGTCAAGTGACGGGATCTAGGTGGAGTTACCCACCTTGGCTGCCGGAACACAGCAGAACTGCCCCTGGGCTTGCCTTGAGACATCTCCGGCCATGACCTGGAACGGACTATGGATTATCCCACCCATCTGAAACCAGGAGGGGTTGTGGGTTGGGTCTTCCCCTTTAAATTGAGAGCTGAACATTAAAGCTTTGGGCCTTGATCAGAGAACTTTGTCTTGGCCTCATCTCTTCTCGCCGTCCTTCCCCTTTCATTCCCAGCCCCCCTTTCAGGTGAATCCAGTTGACTTGTGGCCGCGGGCGGCTACAATGTAGTGACAGAACTGGCCTGAGCTATAGGATACCCAGTCAGCACCCAGTGTGGGTGAAGCGGTGTTGGAAGGCACTGTGCATTTGGTACTAGGCATGTTAGAAGCAAGAAGCTCAGGTTCTAAAAGAGCACAGTGACACTGGAGGCCTCCCTAGGGTGAAGGCAGACCAGCTTATTCAGCCAGAGGGGAGCAACCTTGGCCTAGTGGTTCAAAGAGACAGACAGACGGTGGTAGAAATAAGAATAGTGGTGGATATTGAGAAACAACAATGATGCTTCAGAGAGAACAAGTCAGTAGCTCTGGATTACAGAGTTTAGAAGGGCTTATGGAGTGGTAGGCAAGTTGATGGCTGTCTCTGAAGTGTGCTTTGTTTCTGTCCAGCTGTGTAGCTGAGGTCACAGACCAGAGAAGTAGACTAGGACCTCAAACAGGTTAGCAGCATCAGAGGCTCAACATAAGTGATAGCCTTCAGGAGCCCATGCCAAGGACAGAAGTGGGTCATATGCTTCAAACATTTTCATCGAAAGTCAATTTTCAGACTGGTCATGCTTGAATCCTAGCATTTAAGAGGCTGAGGCAAGTGGAGTTCTGTGAGTTCAAGACCAGTCTGGTCTACATAACAAGATCCAGGCCAGGGAGAGTTACCATAGTCAGACCGTCTCTCAAAAAAAACCAAAACAACAAAAAACAAATACCTGTAAAGACTCAGACAGTAGCTCAGAGGCAAGAGTACTTGTCTTATATATAAAAGGCCTAGAGTTCAATTCCTCATCTCTCTGTCTCTCTCTGTCTCTCTCTGTCTCTCTCTGTCTCTCTCTCTGTCTCTGTCTCTGTCTCTCTCTCTCTCTCACACACACACACACGGGGGGGGGGGGAGGAATTAGTTCAAGGTCACCTAGATGAGGCATGGTGGTGTACAGATCTGATGCTCACATTAGAGAAACAGAGGCAGGCAGATCTCAGTGACTTAGAGGCCAGCCTGGTCTACACAGTCAGCTCCAGAGCATCCAGGGCTAGAGAGAAAGAGAGAGAGAGAGAGAGAGAGAGAGAGAGAGAGAGAGAGAGAGAGAGAGAGACAGACAGACTCGGTTTCAAAACAAACAAACAAACAAACCAATTTGTTATCTGACCAACCAGCTACTTGAACATCTTACACAAGTCCACAGCCTGTCAGTTCCTGACTTTCAGAAAACAAAGATAGGATATTGTAGGTTTGATTCAGCCAAGTCTTGGCCTACAGGCGGGTTAGTCCCTTACTAAACTTCAACAAACACTTATACCTTCCAATCTGTGCTAGTTTACTTAACTATACAAGCCCACTGAGAAAGTCATAGAATTTCTTGAAATTCTCAGTGATTTCTGGGAACCCCAGTGGTAGGGCATAGCTTGGGCAGGCAAAGAATGCTGATGTATTTCCTGTCTCTCTCTCTCTGGCTCACTGGGCCACACCCCCACAAGTCTCCATTTCCCCAAGGCAGCTTTCAACGCCTTGAAGATCCGCAACCTTGACAGCAGCCAAAGGCAGAGAGACACAGACAGGCAGACACTTATGGAGCCGGTCCACCCCTGGCTGCGGAAAAAGGAGTCTCTACTTAGAGCCACTAGTTCTGCTTATTCATTCTAGCAAATCTCCCAAAGTAACAGGTACAGGGACCGCAGTGTCGCTGCGGTTCCTTCCTGCACAGGTTATTTTGGCTCTTGTCTGAGCTTACTGTAGGGTATCTCTGTCCTCATCTCCTCAGCTGCCTTCTCTGCCCCCCACCCCCACCCCCTCGAGCAAGCTCGTGAAGACAGAATAACTGAGGCTGGGACCAGGGAGCATTGTGCCGTTCTCAGAAAGGAGTGTGAGCCTGGGTGTGAGGAGACAGCTTTCCCCGTGATGAAAATATTCTGTAAGGCATGTGGTGCATGTTTGCAGGCAGAAAGGCATAGAGGCACGGAGGCACGGAGGCACGGAGGCATGTGATCCCCTTTATGTTTTGAAAACTGTATTTGAGTAGTAAGTAGGTTGTCTCCTGCTCAAGAGACAAAAACAGCAAGCAAGGAGCAGAGGGAAGCATCGACATCCGAACAGTAACAGAATTAGGAGCAGGATAGAATGGGTGAGCTAGGGAAGCCCCACACCTGTCTTGTCTTTCTCTTATCCAGTGTCACTGCTCTATAAATAGCTGAGAAAGCTAGGCGGCTTTAGACAGGGACGCTCACGAAGCAGACCGGATTAGAGACAGAGGGATCATGTGCCTTAAAGGAACCCACTAACAGTCTCTGTAGCAGCTGCGGTCCAAAGTCAGTCGCTAAACACCGTTTCTACTTCTTGCCTTGACTGGGTGTAAAAATCCCATCTTGACTAGTCGTCTTCAAAGTTATTTTCTCCCATTTCTTCCGTGCTAGTGGGGTTTGCAAGTGTTTGCTAGGAAATGCTTCATCTGCTCCCGATTTCTTGTTTAGAAGCTGTTTGCAGGTAGCTATGGGTAAAATTCTAAACTTAGTGCCTCCTGGCTGGCTTGGTTTCATAGGCATCCAAGATCAATGATAAAGCCATATCAAAGCAACACAATGCTAGCTCTGGGTAACTGTAGTATTTGTTGCAACCAAAATGTCTTCAGACGTTACCAAATGTCTTTTTTAAATTTTTTTTCATTTATTAGATATTTTATTTACACTTCAGATGCCATCCCCTTTCCCCATTCCTCCCCCGCCTAGAAAACCCCTATCCCATGCCCCCTTTTCCTTTTTGCATTTATACATTTTTTAAAAAAAAAAATGTTAATCATAGGCTTTATAAGTTTGGTATTGTTCAATCAGAGGTGTAACCCACTACCCAACCTAGATATATCAACTATCTTTGACTGGTGGAGATACATAAACATCTGCCTCCCTGTCTCCCCCCTCTTTCTCTCTTTCATCACCTAGCTTCTCCTCTCCTTCTTCTTCTCTTCTTACTCCTTTTCTTCCTCTCAGTACTCCTCCCACCTTAGCTCCTCCTACACATCACCCTTCCTGTTAAAATGAAACTTTTCTCTCAAAATACAATTAGAACATAATTATGCCAATTTGTACCAGTGAGGTACAAGATAGTCCTACTACCCAGTCCATTCTTTTGTTGACTAACCAGCACCTCTGTCATCTATCCTGACTAAAACATTTAGTTCTGAACCTGGCTTTAGGATGAATGTCAGCTGATGACCATCCACTCAAATCTTTTCTCTCAAGGTAAATAGCCAGAATTGGCTATGAGGCTATAAGTTTTCAACCCCATCAGAAATCTAGAATGACTGAGTTAACTATAATTGTGGGAAGCACAAAGCATAGCTTCTAAAACTTAGCCAATTTATAGAGACCTCTGAACACCTGAAAAGCCCCTATACTACCGAACGTTGGAGCATCAAATCTTCAGCCTTCTGGCCCAGGATCATCTGACAGACCTTAGTGCTGCAGAGTTATTAAGGGCTGATTACTCTGTCTAGGCAGATATAATCAGTCGACTATTCTGCAAGTGTGTCCTTTTCTGGACAGTAATTTGTCTGTAGAAGGAAAGAGGCAATTCTTGCCTAGTGGCTGTCTCACCACAACTGGAGTAACTCCAAGGATGCTCAATTTCTTCTTAGAATTCTTTTTGTTTTGTTTTTTGTTGTTGTTGTTTGTTTGTTTTTTGTTTGTTTTTTTGTTTGTTTTTCCGAGACAGAGTTTCTCTGTGTAGTCCTGGCTGTCCTGGAACTCACTCTGTAGACCAGGCTGGCCTCAAACTCAGAAATCCACCTGCCTCTGCCTCCCAAGTGCTGGGATTAAAGGCGTGCGCCACCACCGCCAGGCTTCTTCTTAGAATTCAATATAGGAAGCTGTCTGGAGCAGACAGGTCTCTAATGAAAATGAACATTAATACAGAAATGTTTGTCATGTCAATTCTAAGGATTTCTGATGTTTTGAAAACCAACTATCCATGTAAGGTAATCTGGACTGTTGCCTTTTAACTCCACTCAGCTATTTCTAAATAAAACATAGAGTACACCCTTATAATAAACTCCAAGCCATGAATTTGCTATAGTCCCTTAACTCACAGGCTGACCTTCTCAAATCAGTTAAAAAAAAGTTAAAGAAGGACTGTTACCAAATGTCTTGAGGGCAAATTCACCCTACGGCAAAAACAACTGCTCTAGTAGCTAGACAAGTCCCTTTATGCAGTAAGAAGAGACAGGGCCCAGAAATAAGATAAGTGAACAATATTTAAGTCACGTGGTGAACTTAAAAAAAAAAGTAAGTCATACGGTGATTTAAAAATCACTAGTATTTAAAAGATGGACAATGAATATACTCCTAATGTTACAGGCCCTCTTCACTACTGATGCCAGGTTAGGAATGTTACTCAGTATTACCTGTCAAAGGAAATCAGGGACATAATCCGTCAAAGTTCATAGTTTTGGGAAAATCTCTGTATGTACTAACCTTGCTTTTTGGCCTCTGATGCTCTGCTTCTGGCTAACTGTTCTTGCTAAATGAGTTGTTTTGTGCTTAAAAGTTCACCCTGAGGAAGGTTCAGGGCTACACTGGGGTTCCAAACACCCAGTGTAATCTCTGGCCAGCTAATAAATACTTTCTATTAGCTTAAATCCATGTCTGAGTAGTCTTCTCTGGTGAATACCCCACAACACCAAGAGAAAATATAACCCCAGGAAAAAAAAAAAGATAAAACATTTGCCCCAAAGTCTTTGTCTCCCCCCCTCCCACCCCAGGATACAAAATCATCAAAAAAAAACACGAGAGCTCAACAGCTGGTTGCAAGCTCACAGGAACAACTGGGAAGGAGTTGTTAGTACGAAGGAACTGGTTTCCAACACAACACCACTGTAGAACCAGGAAACCACAGATCTTAAGGAACTGACACGGCTGCTCTGAGTATAGAATTATGGACAGAAAGAAAGACTTAAGGCATTGCAGGAAATGAGGAAGAAGACAAAAGACAATTGAAATGATTTAATTGTAGGTTACACAGGGTTAAGTTGCGGACGTTGAGGTAAAAGAGTTCTTCAGCTGAAACAGTGAATACTCAGGAACCAACTGACAGTGATGCTCAATTGTGGACATGAAATGATGGTATATTATTCCTATATATTTGTGCATCCTTTTATAATATTTATTTTAAAAGTTAAAATAATCTAAAGACACATTAGAGAGTCAGCAATGA
Organism: Arvicanthis niloticus; assembly: GCF_011762505.2. NCBI lineage: Eukaryota > Metazoa > Chordata > Mammalia > Rodentia > Muridae > Arvicanthis > Arvicanthis niloticus. The sequence continues at coordinate 20,890,737 of NC_133437.1, forward strand.
CTGCCAATTGAAAAAAGGTCAGAAAATAAAAGACAGGATGGTTATAGTTAATATGCCATCTGGGGCTAGAGATATAAGTTGATAAAATTTTCCTAGCATGTGTGAAACCTTGGTTTAAGTCCCCAGGACTGAGAAAAAAAAAATAGATGCCGTTGAGTTTGTTTTCTAAAGTTTCTTATCGAAAGAAAGAATTTTTTAGGTTCTTGGCACAAAAACACAAAGGGGAAGAGAGTTGCCATCAGATTTCTGTTGCTCAGATTTCTCTGTGGTCCCATTAATGCCAGATGACAATGGAGCCATGTCTATAAGGTCTGAACAAAAAGATGACCTTCAAATGTAAGCACCCATTCACCCCCAGCTTCTACAACAAATGCAGCAAGCAGGCATTTTTAGGCAGGAAAATATTCAAGGAATATAATGTTCATGTGTCATCCTTGGATACAGGACAAATGATGACTGTAGCCCTCCAAAAAAATAGTGTGGAAGTCAGTGTTAAAGGGGCACCAGCCAAAGCAAATGTGGGAAGAAAAGGCAGAAAACCTAAACATTTTCAGAAGAAAAACAGTTCTTCAGTGTAAAACCTAAGGACGCTTTAACAAGGGGAGAGGATGGCTGGGACCCAACACTGATGAGGCTGCTTGAAAATGCTACTTGTCTAAGAAATTCAGTGACCCAAGAGATGAATGAAAACACAACTCTCAAGTATGAAGCAGTAAGAACTATCTAATTTACATAAATTTAAATACAGAACTAAAATAAGAATATGGCAGAAATTATGATTTATTATAAAAAAAACCTAATAATTAAAAATTCTATAACTAAGGAAAGTGTGGTGATTGACTTGAAATGTTCCCCTTCCCGTTTCCAGAAAGAAAGTCTAAATTGGTAGCATACTCTTTTTAAAAAAAAAGCTTTTAGACTTTATTTTATGTGTGTGTGTTTTGTCTGTATTAGTATATGTGTGTTGTGGGTGTGCCTGGCGCCGTTGGAGGTCAGAAGAGGGCCGACTACCCTGGAACTAGGGTTACGGATAGTTGGGAGCCACCATGTCAGTGCGAGGAATCGAACCCAGGTCCTCTGCAAGGCAAATGTGCTTGAAGCTAAGCCATCTCTCCAGCCCCTAAAACTGTTTTGGCTTTATTAACTTTAACTTGCTTGGAAAGATATTTACATGCATTTCAAAGCTTCAGTTCTATATATAGCACACTTTTACATTAAATTCCAGCAATTTTTGCATGTAATGTTTTAAAATCTCTTAAAACGGCATTTATATTTTGTAGAAACTGCCAAGACAGTTCTGAAATTTGCATGGAAATGCAAGGATGCTGGAACAGCCACCAAAATCTTGGGAGAGAAGACAACCGAGGGGCCCATGCCTCAATTTAAAGATACTACAAACGTCCACTGATCCGAGTATAAAAACAGGTCCATGGGATTGCTGTAAGAGTGTAGAAATAAATATTTATATCTATGGTCAATAATATTTTGACAAGGGTCCCATGTTCATTAAAAGACAAAATAAAACAGTCCAGTGGTCTGGAAACAACTTATAAAAGAATGGGTTTGGGACTCAGACAGTGTATGCCTTTAATTCCAGCACTTGGGAGGCAGAGGCAGGTGAGTCTTTGTGAGTTTGAGGCCAACCTGGTCTTCAGAGTGAGCTCCAGGACAGCCAGGGCTGTGAGACAACAGAGGCTCCAGGACAACAGAGAGATGCTGTCTTTAAAAACCAAGGGCGGATGGATTTGAACGGGCACCTCATATATCACACTAAAACTAAGCCCAAATGGACCATAGACCTGAATGTAAGAGCTATCACTATACAGCTCATAGAAACCACAGAGGAAAATATCGGTGTGCGTGAATTAGGCAAAGCACGTGGGAAGGTTACACGTTAAGCTAGAACGATGTATTCAGAACACGTCTTTCTGTGGCTGTGAGCTTTGATTTCTTTTGGGTAACTTCACATGGGAGACACTTGCTTAGCTTTTCAAGAAACTGTCAAGCTGTTTTCCAAGATGGGAGTCATACTTTAAGCCTTTGCCAGAGGTGTTGTCAGAATCCCAGCAGTTCCCCACACTGTTAGAATTGGCTTTTACACATTAGTTGTTGTGACAGGCATGCAATGACTTATTTATAATAGAAATCTATATTCAAAAGAATGGGGTTGGGACTTGGATGGTGTATGCCTTTAATTCCGGCACTTAGGAGGCAGAGGCAGGTGAGTCTCTGTGAGTTCAAGGCCAGCCTGGTCCTCAGAGTGAGCTAAAGTGTGTGTGTGTGTGTGTGTGTGTGTGTGTGTGTGTGTGTGTATCCTCTGTATCCCCTTTGTAAAACTTTAATTCAAAATCTTTTGTGCATTTTAAAAAATTTTTTTGGTTGGGCTGTTATATAAATACTTTGTAAGATGTATATGTTACATGTAATTTCTCACTGATTAAAGCCTATATTCCATTCTTTTTTCTCCTCCTCTTCCTCTTTCCTCCGTCTTCTCTTCTCCTCCTCCCCCCTCCTCCCCCTCTTCTTCCTTCTCCTTTTTTCTTCTTCATGAGACAAGGTTTCACTCTGTCATCTGGGCTGGGCGGTGTAATTTAAGCGGCCTGGAGCTCACGTCACAGCCTTCTGAGTTAGAGCTGTGCACCAGGCTTGCCTGCAAGCCTAGATGATGTCTTTCAGAGAGAAAGTTCTTTTCTTTTAAAATGTTTTACTTATTATCATGTGGCTATGTGTATATACATGTCCACATGTGCGTGCACAGGTGTGTGCACATGCATGCACACGTGAAGGTAAGAGGACAACTTTATAGAGTCATTTCTTCCCACACTTATATGGGTTGTGGCGATTGAATACAAGTCTCCAGCCCTGCATGGACGTACCTTAACCTGCTGACCTATTCCATTGCAGGCTGCGAAGGAGAAAAGTTTTTCATTTCAATGGGGACCCTTTTTTCTTTATTATGTTGACTTTTATATACCTAAGAAAGCTTTCCTTGGTAAAGGTTTTTCTCAAACACTTTCTTCCCAGTCTTTTTGGCTTTAGGATTTAGGGCGGTGGCCAGTTTGCTGTAAGTGTGGTGTGGTCCGTGATCATTTTCCTCACACTTATATTCTCTTGATTCAGCACTTGTTGACGAGATTATCACATGACTATTGTCAAAAATTAGGTGACTCTGCATGTGAGAGCTAGTTTTCAAATTTTATTCTGTTATCAATGACCGGGTCTCTCCAGCAGCCACTTAATCGCTGAGCAGAGCCATCTTTCCACCCCATTTCCACCCCATTTCCACCCCATTTCCAACCACTGACTTCTGTTATGAAAGACTAGACTCTTTTACATACAGATTTCTATTTCTGGACCTTTATGAATCCATGTATGAATTTCCATGGTTATTTGTATAATCTTATGGATTAAAAAAATAAATTCAAACCAGCCTGGCAGTGAAGGCATAAACCTTAATCCCAACACTCAAAAGACAAAGGCAGGCAGATCTCTGAGTTCAAAACCAGCCCTATCTATAGAGTGAGTTTCAGGACAGCCAGGGCTACACAGAGAAACTCTGCCTTAAAAACAAAACAAAACAAAACAAAACAAAAAAACAAAACAAAAAAAACCCTCAAAAACCAAACCAAGTCCAAACCGGTTAAACAAAACATCCCATCACTCCTAAACAAGGACATTTTTACTTCCTTTTGTGGTTTTACACTTTATTTATTTGTTTATTTATTGCATTTTTTGTGATGGTTAGTATCTCCGGTAAAAAATATTGAACATTGTGATAAAAACAGACTTTTTTGTCTTATTCTTTCTATAACCATTAAATATGACATTAGTCCCTCCCTCTCCTGTCCCCTACTTCCCCCCCCCCCCCAGGGTCTCTCTATGTAGCTCAGGCTATCCCTGAACTTGTTTGTAGCTCAGACTGACTTAAAACTCCCAAGCATAGTCTCCTGCTGCAGACTCTGACCATTAGGCTTACAGATGTGGGCCACGGTGTCAATGTTATGTTACTAATTGCAATTTTTTTTCCTTAGACGTTGTTTAGACTCTTTAGGTGTTTCCTATCTATCCCTAGCTTACTAAAAGACTTCTACTTGATTATGAAAGACTGAACTACATCTGCTCTTTTACACACAGGTTCTACTGCTGGGAGCTTATGCTAAGTTTTATACCTGCCTATGAAATTATTTGTGTGTAAGGTTAACTATTGTGTCGTCACTTGTAATAACAAACTGTTGCAAATATGTTCTTTGTTGCATTCTTGCAAGAGAATACTGTGCAACTGTGGTGAGGACAGTGCTTCCTGTGCACTCAAGGGCATGGCCCATCAGCTTAGCCAAATGATATCATGCCCAAATTCTGGGGTCAGAGTATCTGATTTCTCCTGGCTCCATAACTTACTTCCCTAAGCCTCATTTTCTTCATCTATAAAATGTAAAGACTGTAAATAACCTCTATTCACAGAGCCTCTGTCACAAGTCAACACTCAATATTTGAGAAGCTCTTACAATAGTGTCCAGCATCAAACACATTGCTTATAAAGGCATTCTTCTGCTACCTTCACTAGGATGGCAAGCCCTCCATTGATGACTGTTAAGTAACAAAGAATCATTGTTAAAAAAAAAAAAAACCAACGGAAAAAGCTACTGCAAGAAATATGACTTGAGAACGTGCATAAAATTTTTAAATTTTTAAAATTTAAATGCAAATCAAATCAAAATTTGCATTTTGATTTTTTTTTCTTACATGAACCTATTCACTTCAAATGTGGAGGGTCACATGTATATGGAGACCAGAGGACAACTTTTGGAAATCTGTTCTCTCCTGCTATCATGAGAATTCTTGGGATCAGACTTGAATCATGAGGGTTTGTGGCCAGAATCTTGACTGACTGAGCTATCTTACTGGCCTGTTAACGTGTTTTTTAGAAGTAGCTTTCCTTTATAAGGCTACAGTAAGAAAAGGTAAATTTATTCATGACAACACCAAACACATCTAAAGTATTATAACTATCTCCTTAAAAACTGAATGCCATAAAAAAAGCAAACTTTAGGAATTCATACAAAATACAAATAAGTAGTCACTTCCTATTAACTTCTAATTTTCCAAGATGACACACATAAACCTTCACTTCATTTATTCCTTGTAAATAAATATAATAGTTACCTGTAGATAAAAGGGCTGAAGTATAGCTATGTTAGATGCAGCATGTGTTAATATGTGACTGGTATTAAATTATATATTTGTGGAAGTGTTTAATAAAACCATTTCAAAATTTGTGAGAAAGAATTGGGGAAACTGCGAAAAAAAAATTTTTAAAAAAGAACATGTAAGGTGACAGGCATTCCAAATACCAAACAATAAAATCCTAATAATTGAAAGTTTATCAACAGTACAAGAATGTAAAAAATAATGTAATGGAAAAGGATGATGCCAAATGATCTTTGCATAAGTAATCAGAATATGCAAACATAACTTCATATACACTATAAGTGCGACAGGGAAGAAGTAGATAATTCAATAAATAAATGGTTCATTCTATAAACAATTGGGAAGTTGGGGACCTAGTCTATGAGACATGCGTATTTCAGTCTTATCTCTGCAAAAACAAACAAAAAAAAAAAAGAAAGAAAGAAAAAAGAAAAATTGTTGGGATCAAGGTAAGATAATGGGGGGGATTGGTCACTTACAACTTTAATGCTGTCCATCTGTCTAACATATCAAATACCATCCATAAAACTGAAAAGCATTTCTCACCCCCTAGCTTAGCCCCCAGCCAGTCTCTGAGGACAAACTTCTCATTCAACATAGGAAGCTGCAGTCATTGGTTCACTTGTCTGTCACTGTTACCATCCTGACAATTTAATCCAAGTATCACCTGCCATTCATACCCTTTGAATTGGTTCAAAGTAATTACTCAATAAATGTAGAGTTAATGTCAGAGGAGAGGAAAGGGCTCTGGCTAGAGAGAAGACTCCATCAATAGCTTTCATTGCCCAACCAACAACTGAGGAGTAGGTTTCTCAAGAGTTTTCTTCAACCGGACAAGTCTAGACAATAACGTTTTAAAACCAAGTCAGGGAGGAAAGCTACATTCACATCTTGAGGTGTAGATAGACAGATCTTTCCTTAGATTTGACAAACCAGATAAAGTGGGAAAATGAAGACAAACTCCAAGGCAATGCACATAAGTACAAGCTTCACAATGAACACAATCTCTCACTTCTTTACTCCACAAAGAGTAATGTGTCCCCTCAAATAGGTCTGACTGCCACCTCTCCTCTGGTTTTCTTCACTGGTTAATTTAAAAAGAAAAACCTCTTTATATGCCTTGATGGATTGCTTAGCACTCTATACCTCCACAATCCTTTGGATAATATAGACTCCTGTTGTGAGGCATGCTTCACTCTTCATCCATTCATCCATTCATCCATTCATCCATTCATCCATTCATCCATTCATCCATTCATCCATTCAACATGTAGTTTTGAGAGCTTATACTGTGGAGGCACTAAGTCCTGGGGGGGCAAAGTAGAGAATTAATGATAAGCAAAGGAGAAAGAAGGAAACTCATAGTTTAGTAGCTGGGGCAGAAAATGGGACAAGTGAGTGAAATATGGCATTAAACGCATTGAAACAGAAGAGTTGCAGGGTACCAGCAGCTCATCTAGGCTCAAGCTGGAGATGACATCCATACACATGCATGAAGGAGAGGTCAGAGGTCACCGGACGTTGGTGACAGCAAGAGGTGGGAAAACAACGTCTTAGGTAGAAACTTTGAAGACAGTCAGTACAAAGGGAGAAATCTGATGACAGGGCTGGATCACTGTGTGAGACAGCAGGTGTGATGAGAGAAGATGGAAGGCAAGAGGAAGATTTAGCCAGAAGATCGAAGATGCCCAGAGGTGGAGTCACAAGAGACCTGTGCAGTGCCCTTGCAGTTCATGACATGGGAGTGAGAGTAATCTCAGGGAAGTCATGAAGAATGACAATAGATTTGATGGGTTGATGGCTACATAATAGGCAATGAGAAAGTGGGCGAGAGACGAGAAGATGAAGGTATAGGGAGAAATACAGCTTTAAGAAATTTTACAACGATAATATAGAAACCATTAAGTAGTTACTTACGTTTATAAGGGAGATGAACAGGGAATACTGGGACCAGTGTTGAGAAGGAAGTAATTACTCATGCGCGCGCACACACACACACACACACCCACACCATAACATCCAGAAATCTATATATGCACACATGTATAGGCATATGCCCACCTTATCATGCCTATAATCTTTCCTACAGCTGTATCCAGCCTATAGCGGGTGCTGCTGTGGTAGACGGCACAAATGTCATCTGGGCTGAACCTCTACCTCCCTGGCACATTGGCACAGAAAGCAGTCTTAGAACTTGGGGCTGGCAAGAAAATTAAAGTCTGCATGGACAACAGGTATGCCTTTGCTACAGCCCACGTCCACAAGGCTATCTACCAAGAGAGAGGACTGCACGCATCATAAGAAAACTTGGATCTCTTAAATGCCCTGATAAAGCTGGAAACTGTGAGTACTATTCATTGCCCAGGACACCAGAAGGGAGGAGACTCAGTGGCCCGAGGCAATAACCAGGCAGATCAAGTGGCTATGCAGGAACCTATCCCAGTTATGGGCCTGCAAGAGACACCTGCTGAGGAATGGGACTCGATTAAGAGATGGCCTCACTTAAAATACACAGAAGTAAAAAAGATTCAGATTGCTAGCTGTTGACAGCCGAGTTGCCCTATGTTTGGGGGCCAAATGTCGGGGACCGCTCTGTCAATGTTGGAACCTGCACTGCCAAAAGCCTTGGGGGCTAAATTGTTAGAGCCCGCACTGCCCCAGGCTGTTCTGGTCCACCATCAGTTTGTTGAACAGCATAGACCGGAGAGACAAGAGACTTAACAATGCCTGAATAGTCAGTATAACAGCAACACTCTTTTTTTAAGGGCAACACATAACTCCCTCTGTCCAAGGAGTAAAAAGTATAAGCCTCTTCTGTTTACAAATGTGTTATAGCAGAATCTAAGTCTATAGAAATACAGAACTGATCATAGCTTTGATCTTAACAAAACAAGTAAGGAAATCCCTGTTCCTGTTCCTGCTCCAGTCAATCTCAAACCCAAAAAACAACTATAGTAATTGTGGTAGTGGGTTTTCTCTGGGTCTAAACAATGTTTCCCACTAAATCATAAGTTGGGGAAACAAGAGTCCAATATAGCCACTCTGGAGGTATGGGTGATGATATCTCCTTCCACACTGAGGACTTCCCAAGTCAGGTTTGCTGGTTGATCTGGTCCAGTTTGAAGGCAATTGAGAAGCATCTTCATGTTTCCTGCAAAGAAAAACTACGCTTCTCAGGGGGTTTCTCCTTCCTGGGTTTGTTATTGTTGTCTATTTGTTTAATCAGTCTCTCTGGCAGCCAGTGTGTGGCATCTGCCATTTGGGAATATATGCAGACAGAATCTCTTCTCCAGATAAGCACTGGATCTGGCCCATTCCAGGTTCCAGTTAATGGGTCTTTCCAGAGGACTGTTGCAAAATTCTTTTTGGTACCAGGATGCCAGAATCTATCTGTGGCAGATTTTCTTTCAGAATCCGAAGTTAAAAAATTTAAAATGAAGAGCATGTGATGAAGGATATTTCTGGGGGATCCCTTGGTAGGGTACCATTCCCCCCTTTTAATTTTTTCAAACTACCTGTTTTATGTAGTATTCCCAATTTTTCACAGAATTGGTGGAAACTGGAGCTTGTATAACCTGGGCCATTTTTAGTCTTTATCTGTTTAGACATACCCAATACAGCAATTGTAGCAAGCATATGAGTGATCACATGCTTGCTTGTTTCTCCAGATTGTAATGTCGCATAAATGAAACCACTGTATGTATTTACACATACATGTATATATTTTTGATTGCCAAATTCATTATCATGAGTAACATCTATTACCATGGACCTCAACAGGATGAGTAATCCCTTCTTCACCTTTTCCTAATCCTTTCCCTGAGGAAAATCTAGAGATTACCATTTGAGCCATGATTACTTCATTAGGGCTGCACATAATCAATCCCAACTGAGATAACAGATCTCTGCCCCAGAGATTAATGGGGAGGCCCGGGATGACATAGGGTTGTATATTCCCTGTATTACCTTCTTTATCTTTCCATGTCAGCACCTTAGAGCTTTGTTGTGGATTCTGACTTTGGCCAATACCCCTTAGATTGGTTAAGGTTGGGGGTCAGAGGCCAGGTGGCAGGCCAATTACTTTGTTTTAGGATAGTCACATCAGCTCCTGTGTCAACCAAGCCTTGGAATGCCTTTCCATCCAGCCATAATGTCATCATAGGTTTTTGTTTAACTATAGGCTGTACCCAGTATACATCAGAGGAACCAAAACTTTGATCCCCTCTCTTAGGATTCTTATATTTGTGATTAGTAGGGAACAATGGAAGTAACAATAGTTGAGCTATCCTCCTTCCTGTAGGAATGGTGACTATATTCTGAATTGCCTGTGCCATTACCTTAATCTCACCTTCATAATCATTGTCTATAACTCCAGGAAAAATTTGTAGTCCCTGCATAGTAATACTGCTTCTTCCCACTATCAGGCCAAACACATTTGGATAGAGTGGTCCAAACACTCCAGTGGGTAAAGCCTGAGGTCCCATTTCTGGGGTTAATACTGTGTGGGTGGCAGAACTGAGGTCTAGTCCTGCTCTTCCTGGTGTTGCTCGACTAAGTTCTGAAAGGGATTGTTGTTTGCTGGTATAAAACTGACTGCTCCATAAGCTTGTTTTGGCTTATGTCCCCAGAGCTCAGGACAGGTAGAGAGAATTAACAGAACCCTAAAAAGGGACCGTAACTAAATTGCCCTCAGAAACTGGCACCGGCTGGATGGTGCCCCTTGTCCTGGCCATGTTCCGAGCCTATAACAGTTTTCCTGTGTGAGACCCCTACTTCTTTGACCCTAGCTCTTGACCCACCCCCCAGAAATGACTTTTTAGACTGATAAGATCTTATGGCTCTGTTGCGGCCTGCTAGGCTCTGCCTGGCTAGAGACAAAAGACTTAATAATGCCTGAAGAGTTACTATGTTGCGGCCTGCTCCCCTCCGATCTGCCTGGCTTGGCCTTTCAAAGGCTGGGATTAAAGGCATATGCCACCACTGCCTGGCTTCAAACTGCCGCTCTGGTCTTCAGCTCAGGGTCTAGAGAGAGAGAGTGGAAATAAGGGGAAGAGACGCAAGGAATGGAGACAAGACAGAGGTTCTGATCAAGTCTCTTTTATTGAAGGGAAATCTGGGGTATTTATACAATTTTGCCACATGCCTTGTAGGTTTGTGGATATGACATAAGCCTTACAGGAATGGATAGCACGTGCACCGTGCGCCTTGCAGGCATAGATACCACGTGTGCCTTGCAGGCATGTATGGCATGGATAGCATGTGGATAGCTGCTTTCTAGCCACTTTCTGCTAAAAGTCGGCTCCCAACATGGCTCCATTGTAAGCTTTCCAGATCAGCCACCAGAAATTGTGGCCTAGACTTAGAGCCCTTTATAACGCAGGTACCCCAGAGGTTTCACGCGAGTAAGCAAAGTGGAAGGGGCCATTCCTGGTGCTGTTGACCATCCTGACCTCCGTTGAAGTAGATGGAGCAACTGCCAACACCTACACCTGATATGGCCTGGACCATATCAGTCCAGATATATACCAGAGTAGCAGCCAGACACCCGAGCAAGTCCCTCAAGCTCAAGAGATCAAGGCCAAAGAAACCATTATATGGCTATGACTACCTTGATATCTACTTTGTTAGAACCACTGATAATTTTGTTCTTGCCTCTGACTTTTGGCCTTTGCATTTTAAATCTGATTAGTTACTTTTATCCAATAGCTTCAAGATTGAAGCATATACAAAAGAAAAGTGGGGAATGAAGAGGAAAATTCTACCAGAACCCCTCCCCTCCTGGAAAGGAGGGATCATAGATCTCTTGGGGTGCCCCTCCCCTCCAGAAGGCAGAGGCTAATTGATATTCCTAGGATCACAGGGGGTGGGGACTGACTTTTGGGTGGGGAGGGGGCCCAGAGCACATGGACAATGGACCATTGGCTGCACACAGACAAAAGAGGTCCTTGCTGATTCATTCCCTAAAGACCAATCAGTTTAAAAGGTCACTGTTCTGCCAATCACATTGTGCCTAATGTCTGCTACCCCTAGAGACCGTAAAAATGTCAGCCAAACAAGCTGTTCAGGGTCTCCTCTCCTTTTGGGATGCAAGATGGCCCCAGCATGCTGGAACATTAAAAAATTCCTCTTGCATTTTGTAGCTATCTCTCATCTCTGCGTGGTTCTCTCAGGGGGTCTCTGGTAAACTAAGGCTCTGCTTGCTAGAGTCTTACACAGCCTTATTTATAATAGCCAGAAGCTGGAAAGAACCCAGATGTCCTTCAACAGAAGAATGGATATAGAAAATGTGGTACATTTACGCAATGGAGTATTACTCAGCTACTAAAAACAATGAATTTATGAAATTTTTAGGCAAAAAGATGGAACTAGAAAATGTCCTGAGTGAGGCAACCCAATCACAGAAGAACACACATGGTATGCAATTACTGGTAAGTGGATATTAGCCCCAAACCTCACAATACCCAAAACATAATTCACAGACCATATGAAGCCCAAGAAAAAGAAAGACCAAAGTGTGGGTGCTTTGGTCCTTCTTAAAAGGAATAAGAAAATATTCACAGAAGCAAATATGAGACAATGTGTAGGTCAGAAAGTGGATGAGGGACCATCTAGAGATCACCCACCTAGAGATCTTTCCCAGATGCCATCACCATATGCAAACACTGTTGTTGATGTCCTGAAGTGCCTGCTGACAGGAACCTGATAGACCTGATAAGCCTCCTGAGAGGCTCTTCCAGAGGTAGATGCTCACAGCTAACCATTGAATTAATCATGGGGTCCCCAGTGGAGGAGATAGAGAGAAGACAAAGGAGTTGAAGGGGTTTGCAGCCCCATGGGGAGAGTGACAATTCCAACCAACCAGAGCTCCCAGGGTCTAAACAGCTAGCCTGGGAACACATATGGAGGGACCCATGTCTCCAGCTGTATATGTAGAGGAAGATGGACTTGTTGGGCATCAGTGGAAGAGGAAGGCCTTGGTCTCTTGAAGGCTGGATGCCCCAGAGAGAGGGAATTTGAGGGTGGGGAGGTGGGAGTGTGTGCATGGGTGGGGGCAAACCCTCATAGAAATAGGAGGAGGGGAGATGAGATAAGGGGTTTTGGGGAGACGAAATCGGGAAAGGGGATAACATCTGAAATATAGATAAATAAAGTGTTCAATAATAAAAAAAAAAACAAAAAAGAAAAGCAAACTAACAACAAAAACAGATAATGGAACTGGGTATTGCAGTTAAACATTTGAAATTATTTAGCAGCAATTTAACATCACCCATATTAATGGGATTCATTATAATTGTCAAGGACAAGAGACTGTGGAAGGGACCCATGGAACTTTAAAACAATATCTTCATAAAATAAAAAATGTGGAGATATATCCCCGTATACCATAAATTTATTTAAAACATGTTCTTTTTTATTTTAAATAAATTATTTTTTTATTTTTATTTTCTATTCAAAAAAATTTGGAGGCAAAGGAACATTCTGATGAATGTCTGTGGGACTCTACACCTAGGCATACTTATGCTTAGGTGAAAGGGAAAGATACACTTACTGGCATATGGCATGATCCCAATCAGGTATTAAGTATGGGGAAGAGGGCATGTTTATGTTTTTTTCTGCAGGATGCTGAAGGAACATGGTGGCCGCCAGAGTGACAGGAGACATACCAATGCCAGGGCAAAGATTGATGTTGACCTGTGAGCTTGCTGAGTGCCCTGACAATGGTGTCTGGAAAGCTGTATTGGACATATGTTCCTGATCCACCATTGCTTGCTTACCTATACCCCTGATGGAACAAGCTGCCTTGACTCGAGTTTTTAGACCTTGTGGAACAGAGAATGAAAAAGAGAAGTTATACTGACTCTTGTATTGTTCTTAAATGTGACCAGTTATTCAGACCCAATCATGGACTGGTCTAGAAATCAATCCAATATTGGAAATAACAGTCTTCATTTGGAAGTCTGGTTCTGGACATTTTCAGAGACATATTTGGAAGTTAGCTGCAGTTCTCTATGATGTTATGTTAGCAAAAGATAAACTTGGGGCAGGATCTGGATTTTAAACAGGTGTTAGCACATGTGTTAAGGCTCTTTTAATTGTCAAGTTAAAATTACTTTTATTTCTTCTACAGTATTTAATGTAGGTTGCATTGATTATATACCTTCTAATCATGTTTGTGTTTTGAAATCCAGCATGTCAGTTATGGAGGTCTATCAACCAGCTTTTGATTTTAGTGCCCCGAGTATCACAGAACCTTGTTATTCTAAAAATAGCTTGCAAGTACTGGAAAAAATGAGTCAGGCTTTAAGCAGAAGCAAAAGGGTACTGGGCTTGATTATTGCTAGTATAACAGCTTTAATTACATATTGCTAGCACCACTGCTTCTGCAATTACTTTGACACAAGAAGTTAAGACAGTTACTTTTGTTAATCATTTAGCAAAACATGTTACTAATGTGTTGAGTATACAAGAGGATTTAGATAGGCGTTTGGACCAATGGATTGATGCTCTTTGTCCTATTCAAATTATTGGAAGGAGGTTCAGAATTTAAGGGTAAAGAGAGATCTCAAGTGTCATGCCAAATACCATTGAGATTCATGTTAGTTCTAAAATTTACAGTGGTAGTCATTATAATTAGGAAAAAGTTTAAATACACTTGCAGTATATTTGGCATAATTCTGACATCTCTCTGGATGTTCTAACTTTACATAGTGAGCTTATGAATTTCAAGAATGCTGCTCTGCTGAGTGTTGATTCAGTAGATACTGCTGATAAAATTACCCACGGCCTGAGGTCACTATTTTTATTTTGGTCAAGCTTAGAGAATAGCATCTATAGTTTGATCATGCTAGCCCTTTTTGTCCTGGGAATTCTTTTATTCCCGCCCATCGTGTTAAAGCTTGTCTTTAACAACATCAACATGTTGGCAGCCAAAGTACATGACTTGAACCTGAAAATGGACCCCCAAACAGAGTTATTAAATTAACAGGCTGGCAAGCCAAGGACGGATAAGATTCTTTACAGAGCCTTACCAACCTAAGACAGAAGTGCATATTCCATGACAGGTAAGGAAGGCATTCTTGTCAGAACAACCTAAGACAGACTCAGTCTTGTTAATGAAATAAAAAAGGGGGAGAGGCGAAGAGTTTTTGGTGCTGTTTGGCAAGAAACTGACATGGGCCAAGCACAAGGAAATGGGCTGGCTGGCAGGCATATGACATTGGCTAAGGACAAGGAAGTAGGCTTCAGGCAGGAATCTGACATTGGGCTAGAACAAAGAAATAATTTCAGGCAGGAATCTAAATATTAGGCTAGAATAAAAAAATTAAGCTTCAGACATGAAAATGACTTTGGGCTAGGACAGGGAAGTTGGCTCAGATATTTTGGTCATCCTGATAAGCCCTTAGAAATAGTAATGACAGGAGTATTCATGGATTTGTGTTTAATGCATTCTCATTCTTTGACTATTTGTATTTATTGTCTTGCTTGTTCCTTGACTATTTGCATCTATTGTATTGCTAAACCCTCAACCTAGAACTGACCTTGATATATGCATGTAATTAAAATAGTATAAAAGCAAAAAGGAGATGGAGAGTTGGGATAGGATGTTCTAGGGAAGGGAAATGGGGGAAAGAAGGTGACATCTGAAATGTAAATAAATAAAATATCAAAAAAAAAAAAGTCTCATTCATCTCCTGTGGGATTCCAGTTCCCACAGATTTCAGAACAGGATAAATTTAGCATGTTCCTATTTCTCAATTTAAAACTGGAAGCTAATCTATGTATACCAACCTGCTACTGATATTTATCTGTGACTAAACTGAGAAAGATTTCCATTTTCCATGTTGTGCTTTCTCTAATAGATGAATTTTTTAAAATGCAAGCCTATTTTACATTTATGATTAGAAGGATAAAGAGGCCTTTAAGAATCCACTAGACCAATGGTTCTCAGCCTTCCTAATGCTGTGACCCTTTAGTACAGTTCCTCATGTTGTCATGACCCCCAACCATAACATTACTTTGTTGCTACTTCATAACTATAATTTTGCTACTGTTATGAATCATTTTTTGTCTTTTTTTTTTTCAGAGCTGAGGACAGAACCCAAGGCCTTGTGCTTGGTAAGCAAGTGCTCTACCACTGAGCTAAATCCCCAACCCCCTATGAACCTTAATGTAAATGTTTTTGGAGATAGAAATTTGTCAAGGGGTAGAGACCCACAGCTTGAGAACTGCTGCACTAGACTAATCTGCTTCTACAAGAGGAAGCCTACAAGGCATTTGAAACTCAGAACTGAGCAGCTTCTGAGCTTTGGGGAAGATCAGCTATAGTTTATAAAGCTGGTAATGTCAGCCCCACCTCCTAGAATAATGCTATCAGAATGACCATTTCTTATTTTCCCTATGTTTTTCTTCAGTGTTAGCTGTCAGGTGACTAGAAGGGACATCATAATACAGGAAAATGTTATCATATCAGCATTTAAAGAAAGTGTTGTGTGGTGACTCACACCTACAACCCCAGCACTCCAAAACAGAAACAGGAACCTCGCTACAAATTTGAGCCTGGGCTACCAGGTGAACTCTGAGTTTGAGCTACAGATTGAGGTCCTGTCACAAATAAACAAATGACCAAATCGCAAAGGGATGAGGGAGTGCTTAGAACAGGAATTACTAGGATAAGTAAGATGAATGAACTTTAAAACACCTAAGAACATAGTACGGAGTAAGGAAAGCAAATTACTAATGAAGGCTAACTTACCATGTCGTTGATAATCATTTCTGAAATAAATTAGGTAGTTTGTATTGTATTTAGTGGTCACAAGTACCTTGGATGAAACATTCTATCAGTCCCTGCTTGCCTCTGGCAGAGGAGGGAGAAGAGATGAATCAGGAAGCAGTCTGAAGGAGGCCAAGTCCTCTCAGGAAACTGGCTGTGTCTTCTTCTTCTTTCTTCTTCTTCTTCTTCTTCTTCTTCTTCTTCTTCTTCTTCTTCTTCTTCTTCTTCTTCTTCTTCTTCTTCTTTTAAGATTTATTTATTTATTGTGAAGAAAGCATCAAATCCAATTACAGATGGTTGTGAGCTACCATGTGGTTGCTGGGAATTGAACTCATGACCTCTAGAAGAGCAGCGAGTGCTCTTAACCTCTGAGCCATCTCTCCAGCCCTGGCTGTGTCTTCTTAAGCTACTTGACTCTCATCTCCCATACTCCCTCCTTCCCTTCCTCCCTCCCTCTCTCCCTCCTTTACTCCCTTCCTCCCTCACTTCTTCCCTTCCTTCCCTCCCTCCTTCTTTGTCAACCTGATGTAGGCATAGTTTTTTTTCTTTTTACATGTTATTTAGCTGGTACCTAACTACATCCCTTGCCATTACAAATACTGAAGTAAGGATAATAAAGTATTAAGACTGACATCTGTATGATCTCTTGCATTAAAATCCCCAAATTTCATTAGGAATTTACATCAATTTTCTGTTTCTATATAATAAACCAACACAGACTTTATAGCTCATTTATTGTGTCACAGCTCTATAGGTCAGAAGTCTGGGTCAGGTCCAACTGGAGTCTCTCCTTGGGGGTCTCACAAGACTAAAATTAAAGAGTCAGGAATTGTTGGGTTCTTACTGAAGTGTGGGACCCCCTTCATTATCTCTAGGTTAGAAAGACCAGCAGTCTCAATTAACCTGGAACCCCAAGATCTCTCAAACACTGGACCACCAACCAGGCAGCATATACCAGCTGGTAGAAGATCCCCAACACATACAGCAGAGGACTACCAGGTCTGGGTTCAGTCAGAGAAGATGCACCTAACCCTCAAGAGACTGGTGGCCCCAGGGAGTTTAGAGGTTTAGTGGTGTGGGAGCTGGGGGATAGGGATATATATATATATATATATATATATATATATATATATATATATATATATATATTCTCCACCTTTCTGAAGTTGCCTAGGAGTATCATATCAGCAAAGTATTATTAATGTGATGGTTTAAATCTCATCACCTCAAAGTAAAATCTCCCCAAGTAAAGTATCTCAGTCTGGAACACATGAGGCTCCCAGTACAACCAGAAACTCAGGACTACAGTTTTATTAGGCTGTGATACTTTATTGACTCCTATCTGTTATATGTAATTTCACTTAATGGTAGATTGCTGCTGTATGCCTAGCTTTTATGGGCAAGATAACATCTAGTTTCTGGTGGTAAGACTCAGATTTCAAAATCACTTGACCTATAAGCAGTTAGCCTTTTGCAGGATCCAGTAGCAAGCCAAGAAGCTATTTCTCAAAAGGATCATATACACAATAGAGGACATGGATTTACTTCTCATTTTCAAAAATGTTTTCCAAATCTCTTGGCACCTGAAAGAGACTCTAATGGACACTTTGAGTGTCATGGTCATTAGCACCAAGTTCATGAGGCCTAAGTGAAAGAGAAACTTGTAGTGTAAAATATATTTATCACCTATGTTTTAGATTCAGTCCTGTTGTCCTAAAACACCATGAAAATTAACTTAGGGGAGCATCAGGTTTATTTTGGCTTATAATTCTAGGTCACAGTCCACCATCAAGGGCAAGTCAAGACAGGAATTTAAAACAGCTAGTCGCATTATATCCACAGTTAAAATCAGAGAGAAACAAACACTTGGATGCTTATTTGCTTACTTCTTCTCATAGATTTGTCCCATCTTATATAGTTTGAGACCCTCTTCCTAGGGAATGATGTCTCCCACAGTGGACTAGGTCTTCTCACATCAATTAACTAAGGTAGTCTCACATAGGTAACCCAAGTTAACCTTCACAACTTACTCAAAAGTGACAGATAATGTACAAAAAGCATACATCCCCTATGCTGACTAGTTTTTATGTCAACTTGACACAAAAGGAGTCATTTTGGAAGAGGGAACCTTAACTGAGAAAATTCCTATAGGAGACTGGCTTGTTGGCAAGCGTACGGGGCATTTTCTTAATTGATAATTAGTGTGGGAGGACCCAGCTCACTGTGGTCAGTGTCACCCCTAGACTGGTGGTCCTGAGTTTTATAAGAGAGCAGATTGAGAAAGCCACGAGGAGCAGGGCAGTAAGCAGTACTCTCCTTGGGTCTCTGCTTTAGTTTCTGCCTCCAGACTTTTGCCCCGACTTCCCTCAGTGATGGACTGTGATGTGGAACAGTAAGTTGAAATAAACTCTCTCCTCCTCAAGTTGCTTTTGACTATGGTGTTTATTACAGCAATAGAAAAGTAACTAAGACACTTTCTACTCACCCCTCCATCCCCATAAATAAATAAATAAATAAATAAATAAATAAATAAATAAAACATCCCAGAAAACTAGATGAACCAGGAAAAATAAGAGCCTTGTACCTTGCTTCTTATCTTAGTATCCTTCAGAATTCAGTCTATAGGATGCTAAAAATAGCTTGGCTCCATAAATTAAATAAGTCTTTTATTCCCAGTAGAAATGGGCAGTTGAAAACTCAGTCAGCTTAAATTATAGTGACAAAAAAAAAATCTTAAATGGAAATCTTCCCAGTTATTTAGCAAATAGATCTTCTTAGCATGTTACTCATCCTCCAGGTCAAAGCTGCCTTCTCAAGGTTCCTAAAGAATGTCTGTGTCCTGTGCGCCAGGTAACAAATAATTAGCATGGTGGGACAGTGTGAGGTTTCATGGGATCTAAGACAACCAAGATTTCTACTAATTTTGGCAGAGAACAGGATATAACCATGAGGCAAGACTGAGGTGTACTGCAGGTCCTGCCAAACAAGAACAAAGAATTCCTTGCAGCCCTCAGTGGTTAAGAAAAAAGCATTTTTCATGTCAATAGCTGTAGACCACTAGGGGCTCTGTCACTAAAATGTCTTCACTAGGAGGAGGTGTAAACCTCCTCTCAGGTCCTAATGGCAAACCCAGGTACAATTCTACAAAATTTTAGCCTAGGGAACAAACGGGTTTCTTCGTCCTTACAGAGCAGTGAATGAGGAGTTACAGGGAGGAACACGGGCAGCCTTACAGCAGCCACTGGCGAAACTGTGCCCAGCATGGAGATGACCTCTCATAGCTGCCTAGTGGGAGGGCTTTTATCATAAAGGGATATTGAATTTTGCCAGAGATCTTTTCTGCAGCAGCTGAAATGGCCGTGTGATTTCTGCTCTTAAGTCCATATACAAGATAAATTATATTTTTTTATTATTTATGTGTGTTGAAAAATCAAATAAATCAAATAAAGTCTACTTGATCATGATCTTTTGTGTGTGTGTGTGTGTGTGTTCTTGAATATGGTTTACAAGTATTTTTACTAGGAGTTTTCATTTCTCGAGTCATCTGGAATATTTTTATTTTTTTGTTAGATCTTTATCTGGTTTTGATAACAGGGTAATACTAGCTTTATTAAAATGTTTGGAGTCCCCCTCCTGGCAATGGACAAAGAAACACCTTGTTGGTGGTATCATTCTTATATCAGTCAGGGGCAGAGCAGATGGCAGTTCTTTATTTCTAGCTTAATTCCTGGCTTGGTGGCCAAAGCTGTCTTATACCTGGGACTCAAAAATCAAATCAGATCAAATCCAGGCAACCTAGGAGGAGGAAGACAGATAGAGATCTCCGGATCGCCATGCCACCCACAGACCTGCCCTCCAGCGCACAGCACAGATGGGCCATAGATACCTGCTTGCTGTCATGTCACTCAGCATAGATGGAGGACGTCATGCAGAGGCCCACCAGCCATGTGGCCAACCTGCAACAAGAGCCATCACAATGTGCAAGCATGTGGCAGTCAGGTGGAAGAGAAAGAGAAGAGAAGCAGCTTGAATATTATGAAGAGAGATGGAACTGGAGACTTGAGGGTAGATAGGAGTATCCTGTTGTGAGAACCTTACCACATGAAGCCATGCTGAGGTCCCAGCCCGAGCTGCCACTGAGGGCCATGTCTGAGTTATGGCTATGCAGCTGCAGAGGTCATGATCAATGACCATGGCTCATATTACCACTTGAGAACACTTGAATTTTCCTTGATGGGGCAGCCACCAGAGTCCAAGTGGATGTTCAGGGGCTGTGCATAACTGGCTCCATCCCTGATTAGATGTGACACTCTGGAGAGCTTGTCCCATCTTTCACCAGTGGCAGTACTCAGGAGAGTGGCCCTGCACCTTTCCCAGGCAGCACAGTAGAGCTGGCATTGGTGGTAGAAATGTGGGTGAGCTGGCCCTGAGGGCATGGGGATGGGAGAGCTAGCCCCGTTATTCATCTGCTATTGATAGAAAGGTCACAGATATGATGACGGCAATGATGATGATAACATGTGCAGTCATGCATGTGTGTGCTTGTGTGTGTGTACGTGTTTGTGTGTGTGTGTGTGTGTGTGTGTGTGTGTGTGTGTGCGCGCGCGCCAGCACCTCTAACCACCTCCAACCATTAGAAAAGCTGCCCACAGGGTCCTGAGGTCAGGAGAGCTGGCCCTGCCCTTTACCAGCTGCAGTACTCACGAGGTCAGGTCCTGTACCTCACCTGGACAGCACAGCAGAGCTGACCCTGGTAGCAGGGACATAAGTGAGTTGGCCCTGAGGATGAGAGCCTGAGAGAACTGGCCTTGCCATCATTTTCCATGAGGTGGCCTGGATGCAGGGGTGATGTGTTCCCCACTTGCCCCTCACCACCTATTGGTATATAGATAGACACCTGGTGGTGCATAGATAAGCTATTGATTTGTGCAAATTGATTCTGTATCCTGCCACATTGCTGAATTTGTCTACCATTTCTAGAAGTTTTTTTTTTTTTAAATATTATCTGAAAATAGGGATAGTTTGACTTCTGTCTCTATTTGTAGCCTGTCAACTTCCTTCTCTTACTGCTCCATCTAGTTCCTTGAGCACAATATGGAAGAGATGTGGGGATAGTGGACATCCCTGTCTCACTCTCAACTTTAGTAGGATTGCTACAAGCTTTTCTCCATTTAGGATGATACTATCTGTGGGCCTCTTATATGTAACTTTTATTATATGTATGTATGTTCCTTCTAAGTTACACTATCTAGGACTTTTATCACGAAGACATGTCAGATTGGGTAAAAGAGTTTTCCTGCATCTATTGGGATGGACATGTGACTTTTGTCTTGAAGTTTCGTTGTGTGGTTCGTTACATTTATTGACTTAAATGTGTTGAACCATCATTGCATTTGAGGATAAAGCCACTTTGGTTATGGTGAATAATGTTTTTGATGTATGTCTGTATTCTTTCTGTTTGCAAGCATTTTATTGAGCATTTTTGAGTTTATATTCATCAGGGGCATTGACATGTAGGGTTTTTTCGTTTGCTTGCTTGTTTGTTGTTTGTTTGTTTATTGTTATTGCTTTACCTGCAGCTGAATGAAATGTATATTGTTTGGGTGGAATATTTTGTAGATATCCAATGATTGATGCACAATGTCAATTAATTCTGATATTTATTTTTTTCAGATAATCTGTCTACTGGAAAAATAGAATATTGAAATTACCTAATATTAGTATATCAATAATAACTAATATTAGTGTATCAATGTTGATCTGTATCTTTAAATCCAGTCTTTTTAAAAATGAAACTGAGTGTCCCAGAGTTTGGTGCATATGTGTTAGAATAGTAATGTCTTCTTGGTTAGCTGTTCCTTGATCAGAGTGAAGTGTCCATTTGTGTCAGATATTAGGACAGTGATGCCTTCTTGCTTCCTGTTCCCATTTAATTTGAGTACTTTTGTCTATTTTTTTGTTCTAAGCATACATAAGAGAGGTGTTTCCTATCTTTAAAGCTAAGATGTGTTTCTTGTAGATACAGATACATGAATTTTGTTTCTTGATCCATTCAGTCAGCCTATGACTTTTGACTGGAGAATTGAGGTCATGGATATTTAAACCTATTATTAAAGTGTGTGTGTGTTAGTTGTGGTCATTTGTTGTTGACTTTTGGTATTGTTTGTGTTCTAAGTGGTACTTCATGTTTTAATGATCATGGTTTCTTATTCCTTTCCATAGTCTCTATGTTATGCTCATTCTTCTGTTCAGGACAAAATATTGCTTGCTGTACTTTCTTTAGATTTGGTTTGTTGAACTCATTTTTTTAGTCTGTTTCCTTCATGGAAAGTTTTTTTTTTTTTTTTTTTTTTTTTTTTTTTTTTTTTTTTTCCCAATTATGGCAGCTAGTTTTGCTGGGTATAATAGTCTAACCTGCCTACCATAGTCTTATAGTAGTTGGAATGCATTGTTCCAACTACTTTCTGCCTTTCAATGTTTGCATTGAGAAATCAGCTCTTATTCTGTTGGGTTTTTCTTTATATGCGACTTGAGTTATTTCTCTTGAAGCTTTCAATATACTTTCTTTCTTATGTATGCTTAGTGTTTTTACTATGATATACTATGGAGACTTTTTTCTGGTCTTGTCATTCTGTGTTCTGTGTGCTTCCTGTATCTGCACAGACATGTCTTTTCTTAGTTTAGGGAAGTTTCTTCTATGATTTTCTTGAAGAACTTGACTTAGGATTCTTCTCCCTCATCTATGTGCATAATTAGAATTTTTTTTCATGCTGTCTCACATTTCCTGTATGTTCCTTTTCTGTTTAAAATCTTCATATTCTTTGGTTATTTGGTTTAGATCCTCTACTTTATCACTGAGATCTGATATTTTATTTTCTGCTTGATTCAGTCTATTCACAAGGCTTTTCTGTGAGTTTTCTAGTTGAGCTATTGGGTTTTTTCAACTGGATCCTCATTTCAGTTTGAGTCCTCAGCAATGTTTCTATCTTCTGATTGAATTCTGTTCTAAAGGGTTGGGTTGTCTTCATCATTTCTGTCAGCCTTGTGTTTGTGTTTTCTTGGTGTCATTCAGGTGTTTATCCTCCTTAACTTCATTATTTTTGTGTGTGTGTCTTCTTTAAACTCACTGAATTCATTGATGAGATTTATGATTGTTCTTTTAAATTCTGTGTCCTGGGGCTCATTTAGGCAATTTTCACTGGCAAACATTTCTACAGGACAGGTAAATATTGGAGAAAAAGTACCAGCTTGCTCTTTCATATTATTGGTATTCTTGAAAGGAGATCTGGGCATGTGGTCTTCTTTTGTTGGTTCTAACTCTGGTGTGGACAGAGCAATTTGGAGCAGAAGGGAGGATGTGTGGGTAGGTCGGGCCTAGAGATGTTGGATCTAGAAAATGACTGGGATGAAATAAAGTCAGGTGGACAGAGAGAACTAGTCTGGTATACCAGATGTACCTCTCCTCCAAGCCTAGAGTGTGAAGGTATGTCTGATAGAATATAAAGGTTGGATATGGTGTGAGAGGGGCCTGTGGGATAGAAGAGGATAGGTAGACAGGGTTCTGGCAAAAGCAGAGGGATCAGTTGAAGCTCAAGACAGGGAGGCCATACTAGGGTGGGGCACTGGATATGGGACCCAGAGTAATCTGGCAGGCTGGGGAGGATGAATGGATGGCAAGGGTCAGGGACACCCAGTGGACTAGACCTTAGAGAAGGATATAAGAGATCAAGCTGTGTAGAGATGTTGGGTGCTGACACTTGGGGCACAGTTCTTTTTGGGAAAGGTTTGGTGGAAGACTTAGAACATGTTTCCATGGTTGTGCTTCTGCAGTTTCCTTCCTTAAAGGAAGCTAGCTCATACTTCTACCCAGGAGTTCTGAGCTATAAACTAGATTTGGTCTTCAGAGTAGATGAGAGGTGATGTTGTCCCATTACAGTGACCCAAATTGGGTCCCTGGTTACCATACCTGTAGTTTTTCCTAAAGGAATATGTTACTAGGCCATTTGCATATTCCTTTCATGCATACAGGTTGAATATCCTTAATATCAAAACCTGAAATGTGAAGTGCTCCAAAGTTAAGCAATTCACACCCAACCTTATATAATAGACCATAGATTAAAGGCACATTAATAAATTGTATAGCATCACCAACAGACTGGTATACAATATACGTGCATAAAATAGAAATATTGCTCAGATTTATATTATATGAGTTTCTTGGCTGGCAATGAGGCTAAGGTTATAAAAGGAAGGGGAGTGGCGGGGACTGATGCAGTAGGGTGAGGAAATATTTAAACTATTCAGGAGCAGGCTTGAAGAACATATTTAAAAGTTAAGTGGGTAAGGGGTTCTGGCACTTTCTCAGGATGCAAGAAATTACAGAGTAGAAAGAACTAAGAATATTACAAATTGAGTTGAGTCCTATTGATATTATTCAAATATCTCAGGTAAATAATAGAATTCACTGTGTTTACCCATGGCAGAGTGCTTTTGTAAAGATGAGTCTGTGTTTATATTGGTTGATATAGGTCCTTGGAGGTTTGCAGTCACCTGACTTGGATTTGCTCAGAGATGTCTACTCTAAGCTGGGTTCTGACTTAAGCTCTTTGTATCCAGTCTTTAATTCTTTAACACAAGCAATTTCACACCCAACTCGTACAGCTAAACTGTTACTTCACTTAAAATATGCCGTGTTGGAAATAAGAAAATGCTTTGTAAAGGAGATCTTACACTGGGTGCAGCTAGCCACACTGACAAAGTCATTGCAAGTGTATCAAGTGTATTATGGCTTTTATTTCAGCTCAACCAAAGTGTCAGCTGGATACAGTCATTCCAAGGCTTGGATGGAAGGAGACACTTGTGCATTTGTGTTGCTGGTAGAGTTTGGGTTCTCTTTGATAACTGTCTGAGGCTTGTTTCTCATCAGCTGCATGCAGAGGCTTTCTTTGATCCCTTGCCATGTGAGTCTTTCATGGAGTATTACATAACAGGACACTGGTGCCATCAGAGACAGCAAGTAGCATGGCAAGTTACATAGGTAAGGACAAAGCCAGCTTGCGAAAGTGGCTTGCTTATACTTTGGCATTAATTCACCCAGGAAACAGTCTCCAAGTAGGTTCTACTCACATACCATGGAGGGCATATTCAAGGACAGGAACATTAGCACCAATGTGGGTATTCTGAACTGTCTGCCTAGGTGCCTGCTCTGGCACCTGTAATACCTGTAATTCCAGGACTCAGAAGGTTGAAGAAGAAAGATCATGAGCTTGAGGCTATCCTGGGCGACATGGTGAATTCCAGACTAGCCTTTGGATATATAAGGAGACTAATGTTTAAAAAAAAAAAAGTGGAAAGAAACAGAGTCTACCACTCTGAGCATGAAAAGGTTGGTACTACATTCCTTCCCATGCATCAGTAGTGATGAATAACTGTTGCCAATAGTTGACTGTCAGGAACTGACAGACAACAAATAATCAGAATATCAAGTTTCATTTCATAAAAATGATACTGATTATCAGACTCTTGAGTAAATTGCTCTTGGTTATGCCTCACTATTATAAAGGCTAAAGAGTGTGATTACTGCTCAGACTGCTCATGTCCGATGCTTTCAGTATTTTTAGTGTGAACATTGTTTTGTGGCACCTATATATGTACATAGAAGTCCAAAGACTGCCTCACCTGAGGATCCATCCCACATACAGTCACCAAACCCAGACACTGTTGTGGATGCTAAGAAGTGCATGCTGACAGGAACCTGATAGAGCTGTCTCCTGAGAGGCTCTGCCAGAGCCTGGCATATACAGAGGGGATGCTCACAGCTAACCATTGGACTGAGCACAGGTTCCCCAATGGAGGAATGAGAGAAAGGACTGAAGAAGCTGATGGGGTTTGCAACCCTATAGGAAGAACAACAATATCAACCAACCAGACTCCCCAGAGCTCCCAGGAACTAAACCACCAACCACAGAGTACACATAGAGGGATCCATGGCTCTAGCCACATATGTAGCAGAGGATGGCCTTGTTGGACATCCATGAGAGGCCCTTGGTCCTGTGAAGGCTCGATGCCCAGTGTAGGGGAATTCAAGGTCAGGAAAGCGGGAGTGGGTGGGTGGGTGGGAGAACATCCTCATAGAAGCAGGGGAGGGGGAACGGAATATGGGGTTTCAGGAGGGGGAAACCGGGAAAGAGGATAACATTTGAAACATAAATAAAGAAAATATCCAATAAAGTAAAAAAATTTTAAAAAGAAGTCAATATTGTCTGTTTCTTTTATGACAGGCCCTATTTCAACAATTTGGTGTACAGAATGAGGCTTTTATCTGTCAATATACAGCATGCAACAACCTCTCTAAATAATCCATACATTAAATCATAGAGTTAGATTGTGGAAATCTACCAATTTGTTTCTACAAAGGAAAATAATTCTCATCTCTATTCTCTTATGAGAAAAAAATATAAAAAATTTTGATTCTTTTTTTTTATCCTCATCACCCAGAAAAACAATGATTCTCATATTTTTCTATTATGTTTACTAAGTTGCTTTAAGCATGTAGCTTTTGCATGCACTTTCACATGTGTTTGTATTGAAATAGGTGGTAGAGAGGGGAGAGAACTGCTTTTCCTCAGTTCTGAAATGTTCTTGTCTAGACAGTTTTATCAGTGTGACGTGTCTTTCAGCCCACCCCTTGACTTTTCCCAGGGAAGATGGAATGACCCAATAACTTGATAGGACAAGGAAGCATAAACTGGCTGTAATCAATTCTTCTTTACATATGTGCAGAGACCACCCATCTGAAGCATAAATAATGTTTTTCCCAAACCACATGTTTGCTGGGACAGAGCTTGGGGAGAGTGGCTGGGTGTGGTGGGTTCCATTGGTGCTCCTTTTAAATTCTCTGGTTCTTTGTTTGGAATTCTTTTGGTAGCAGAAATAAGCAGGGTTTTTTTTTTTTTTTTTTTTTTTTCCAGTCTTACTTTTATCACCAGAAAAATCTGGCACCAAGCTAGGGTTATAGCTCTGTACTTAAGTGCCTGATTGACATAAGACCTTGGGTTTGGTCCCCAGCACCACACAATAGGGGTGTTTGTGTGATAACTGAAGTTTTCTGACCTATTTCTAAGTCTTATTCTTCAAATATTCAGAATATAATTAAAGAAATCAAAACTTTCTTTTTGAGGGGGGGGCTTCCTCAAATGCCACTGTGAAGTTTTGTTGTTGTTGTTATTATTTGCTTGTTTGCTTATTTGTTTTGGTCTCACAGTCCTCTCGGATATTTTTAGTCAAAAATATTCAACTCATAGAGGATAAAATGGCGACTTGAAGGTAAAGTTCATGATCTAATAGATATGGCTTTTTTCCCATAGAACCAGACAGGCAGTAAGTCGTCAGACAATGATCATGGGAGAACGCTGCTGGGGAGAGCTAGGACTGGAAGCACCAGGTCAGTACTGTGTGTGACACTATGTTATGACCCAAACTACTGAAGAACACATTATAAATAAAACAGTAGAAAAACCCTGGGACTGGATAGATGCCTGAATCAATTTCTTCCCACTCTACAGACTCTGACACGACACATTCTACCGCTCACTCTTAAGTCACCAAATAAGGGAATTTCTAGAGAAAATATAAAAGTTGCTTGGGTGACATCAGAACTTTGCTTCTTTTGCTTCTGTATCTATGTGTCTGAACGTTTTCTCACATACATGTATGTGCACCACATGCAAGCCCGGTGTCCCAGGAGGTTAGAAGAGAGCATTGGTTTTCCTGAAACTGAAGTTACAGCTGGTTTTGAGCCACCGCGTGGGTGTGGCAAACTGAACGCTGTCGCTCTGCTACAGCAGCAAGCACTCTTAATCACTGAGCCGTCTCAACAACCCCGTGCACTTATTTCTAAAACAATGCAGTGTCAGATTTTAAAATTGTATGGGGTATTGGGGTTCAGAAAAGAACGTTTCATGCGTCTCTGCGGCCTTTAAACGTCCTCTAGTCTCTTCTCTGTTTCTCTCCTAAAAGACAGTAAAGTTCACTGTGATCTGCTGAGTTCTCACTTGCTTTGTTCCAGTCGGAGCGAGCGCTTTCACTTCTGAAGGTCTTAATCTGACAGTACTGAGTTTCTAAAGACAGGAGCTTCAAAGTGGGATTTAGTCACCGTTCCTAACCCTAGGGAAACCTAGTCCCCTCTCCCTTACTACCTCTGATTTGGGGCAAGTTGCTTAATTTGTCTTAGCCCCTTTCCTCATCTGCAAAGCCACGTGATATGCTTAACAGTGTACCTCGCAACGGTGTCATAAGATACGTGTAAAGTAACTGACAGGTCAGTCGGTGCTCAATAAATCTGTAACTGTATCTTAGAACTTCTATAATCCAGACATTCGACAACCTTTAAACAAGCGGTGTTTGCACTCGTTTGCCTCGGTGTCTTCAAGATAGTCTATGCAGAGCCAGAGCCAGAGCGAGAGAGCTAAGCTGATCGATTGATTTGCAGGTTCAAGTGCAACCCTGTTGGGTGGAGCCTCAAGTGGACAGGTTTGATTTGCAAAACAAACAAACAAACAAACAAACAACAAACCCTCAGCCTAAGGAATTGGGACTTTAGAACTTGGTCAGAAAGGTTCTAGTTTTTTAGAAAGAGGTCATTCGGAAGTCAGCAAATATGCTAACTTGATCGCACCGGAGGAATTGTGGGAGAAGGGTAAAGGAACAGAGGTCTGACTGATTTCACCTCCACTCCCTAATCTGGAAAGCACAGCTAAGGTGAAAGGATAGCTCCGAGTGGGAAAGACAGGCCAGATGTGGTTGGCACATCTGTAAAGATAACAGCAGGAAGCTGAGACGTCCTCGGAAATCTGAATTGCAGCCATGTAGTAATAGAAAATGTCGAGGTTGTCCCGGGACCCTTCAGTCTCCATCCAAGGCAGATCAAGGCACCCTAGGTGACTTTCTGTATCACTTGAAAGGGATTCAAACAGACAGAGAATAATCCACACCGTTTACCAGAGGGAGTTAAGTGAAGTGCTCCTAGCTAAAGCCAATCAGCCTTTCTCCTACCTGGCGCGACTTGGGGAAAGGTGGGTTTCACCACTAGCCAATAGCAGATGAAAACAAGTACAAACAGCCTCATCATGCTACTTTCTTTATCAAGCTGAAATCTGACTCGCAGGCGTCTCACAGATGTGCAAATCTATGTTGCAATGGAAACTTGGACGCTTGCCTTCACTCTTACCTGAATACATGTAGAAGTGAAGTTATTATTTAAATTGCTATTTTCTTCATTAGTTTTTTTTCCACACATTTTCTTAAAGTGTTTGATTATTTAAAAAAAAAAAAAAAAGTCACATGGAATGCTTGTGAAAACCACAAAGGGACGTCTCTCCCCAACCCCTGCCCCCAGGTACTGAATTAGGATTTATTGAGGGAGAAGAGCTAATTCCATATTTTTAGGTGCTTTCTTTAGATCCAATCTTTGTACATGGCTAAAGGGGTTATTCAAGCTACAGTGATGAAGATCCACCAGAAACTCAATGGAAACACTCTAGAGAACGACTGTCTCCCCTACCTTCACCCTCTCTCAAAGACTCAAAATTACATGCAGTCACATCGTATCTTAATAGGGGAGGAAAGGGAGAGAGATTGCTTCTCTTCTACTTTGGTCTCAGGCTGGGATTGCCCTGTATTTCTTACATTTTTACTTGAATAAAAAAAAAAATTAGTTGATATTTCCAAACCGACCACTTGAACCACTATTTCTTTCAGACTCAGGGCATGGGATTGCCACAGGACCCCATCCTTGAAACTGTCAAATGCATGGATATTATATCAGGGTATCTGTAAGTACATTTATTTCGGAACAAATGGGAAAATTAATCTTCATTATTTGGAGCCACTGCTTAAAACAAAACAAAACAAAACAAAACAAAACAAAAACTTCCCCAACTTTTTTGGTCTGGCATGACCAGGATTCAGTGTAAAACTGTGAGAGCCAAACCTTGAATTAGAAGAACATCATATATAGACCCTCCCACTCCCACCCTACCCCGATCAATTTTCCTATCTTCTTCTATCTGTTGCAGATACATCTTAGTTTTGCATCTAATGGTGCCTACACTCATGTTGACGTAGAAGTAGGTCATGCTGAAATTGGCAGGCCTTGGGTTAGGGATTGCTCAAAACAGAGTATGTGTGAGGCATCGAATCTGGTCCCTACAGGTAGAAGAGAATGAGAAGAAAGAGTAGAGCCTAGTGTAGCCAATGACATGCCGGGGGAGCAGCTGTTTAATGCGTACAGTCCTCTGTCCTCTTCCCAGAGGCCAGCTGAACAGATCTAAGAGGAGGTTTCAGTCATTTTCATTTTTAACAAAATACTCAGTAATTTGGGCACACATGATCAGTGGATCAGACCTAGAAAAATAATGACCTGAATGACCACAGGCACATAAACAAAAAGACCAGATGAACTCTCTAGGGACTTAATTCTTAATTTTCAACAAGTCTTTGAGGTAAAAACCCTTTTAATACTTTCTGTGGATTAATAAAACTGCTAAGAGTGAGCCTTTTGACAAACCCCTCCACTATGGAGGATAGATACCTTATCATCACAAGCATGAATGAAGGCATGCCCCAGTCATGACCACTATAAGTAACCTGTGACTGCCTCGGGGAGCACATGCTAAGGAGAATGAGATATGGGGAATGCTAGATAAACCTGATTAGCCATTGCTAGTCTCTGTCAGGTCAGAAGGGTAGCATTCCCAAAAGGATGTCTGTGATTAGTTCAAACAGTCTTTTATTTGTACAAATGACTGTACCATAATTGCCACTTTCTGGCTGTGTAATTAGACCATCCAGCTCACTTTTCTAGTTAGCTAGGAGATACCTCTCTCTGCCATTCCCGGTGTTGCAAAATACTAAGCCCATTATTATATTATTATGTGGTTGTAGGAAGGGATGTGGTTGAGACAAGATGTTATTCGGTGCTAGTCTCTGATATATCCAAGAATGACTTTGAACTCCTGGTCTTCTTGTCTCTACCTCCCCAGTGCTTGGATTACAAGCATGTACCACCATTAGACCCATTAAAAAGCTTCTCTTGAGTGATCTTTATCATTAGTAGATGTCACTAAAGTGGGCTGACCTAGAAACACAAGAAGATGACAGACACAGCAATGAAGGGTTGGCAGCAGTGAAGGTGGTTATCATAGCAAAAGAGCGGCTGAAGAGCTCCAGAGGGCAACTGAGGCAGGGAGCACAGAGAGCCACTGAGGCAGGGAGCACAGAGAGCCACTGAGGCAGGGAGCATAGAGAGCCACTGAGGCAGGGAGCACAGAGAGAAACTGAGGCAGGAAGCACATTTAGCAGACACAAAGAAGGCTGTGAATCACTGAAGATAAGACACTCTAGGCTCTGGTCACTAACCGAGTTCCTGGGAACTGCCATGTCTTAAAGGTCAAGTGTCTTACATTCTGACCCCAGAAGACACAATGATAGCTGCTATCAAAGGTAAAGGGTCTCAACACCCCAGACTGTAAGTTCTATAACGCTAACATCTGAGCTGAGGGTCTAAACCCTTGAGACCTATTCAGGAACTGTAACTCCAGTAAACACTGCCTCATGTTACCAGCTGGCTCCATTCACTGCTGCTGGAACCCAGGCATTAAAAGAGCCAGCTGCTTCTGCAACAACTGGTGGTTAAAGTGTAGCATTATATGTCTCCAACCTGAGTGCCTAAAGCTGTAACTCTGACTTCTAAAGGCTAGTGCAGTGTGCCTTTAGCTCTCAGGACTTGATGCTGTAAACCTCTGGGTTTGTAAGTTCAGCCCCTATGCCTCAGGCAATGAAAGACCCAGGACTGCCTTCATAGAGAAGCTCCATGTCAACTTATGATTTATATCTGGGTAGAGCAAAAAAGATGCCACCCTATGGTTGGTAAGAGTTTGTCCCTACTACTGAGCATTTAAGCGTAGCTTCTCTAAGTGGTAGGATTATCAGATATCTAGGCAGCCGAGACTAAATCATAGGGTACCACTTTTGGTTGTGGTTAGTATCCATCTCTCAGGAGAAGTTTAGTGTGTGAAAGGTTGGGTTACTTCCAGAGAGGATTGTTAATAACAGATCTCATCTTCCTTTTGCCTGGGTCTCTTCTGTATGCACGAGCTTGTCAATCTCACATGTACAGTGTGTGATGATGAAAACCTGACTAATACCCATGTTATCACCATGTTATGATGCAGCCTGTCCTTGAACTTCACTGCTTGCAGAGCTGTGGGCCCAAATTTATCTATAATGTAAGCTTTATTGATTTTTCTGCAAGTAAAAACATTTTTATAAATAACTATAGAGAACAATCTATGGAGGTCGCAGGAACAGGAGCAATCATATCTAACTGCAGATGGAGAGGTTAAGGAACAGAGGAGTTAGAGAAAGATGCTAAGAAGGTCAAGAAGTTATGAGGTAGAAGCACCTGATTCTCAGGCTACCCCCTCCTCATTCGGGAATAATGATGAAAGGACTTTCTCTTATATCTTACAGATACTCAGGTTCTCTTTAGAAACGAACTTGTGGCTTTTAAGAAGAACACTGCCTTGATTATTTTGCTCCCCCTTCTAAATGAGATTGAAGTATCCACACTTGGTTCTTTCTTCTTGTTAAGCTTCATATAGTCTGTGAGTTGTATCATAGGTATTCTGAAATTTTGGGCTAATATCCACTATCAGTGAGTGCATATCATGTTATGTCCTTTTATGTCTGGGTTACCTCACCCAGGATGATATTTTCTAGTTTCATCCATTTGCCTGCAAAATTCATGATGTCCTCGTTTTTAATAGCTGAGTAGCGTTCCATTGTGTATATGAGCCGCATTTTCTGTATCCATTCTTCTGTTGTGGGACATCTGGGTTGTTTCCAGCTTCTGGCTCTTACAAATAAGGCTGCTATGAGCATAGTGAACCATGTGTCTTTGTGGTATGTTGGAGCATCTTTTGGGTATATGCCCAGAAGTGGTATAACTGGGTCTTCAGGTAGAACTATTTCCAATTTACTGAGGAACCCCCAGATTGATTTCCAGAGTGGCCATACCAGTTTTCAATCCCACCAGCAATGGAATAGTGTTCCTCTTTCTCTACATCCACACCAGCATCTGTTGCCACCTGAGTTTTTGATCTTAGCCATTCTAATTGGTGTAAGGTGGAATCTTAGGGTCGTTTTCATTTGCATTTTCCTAATGACTAAGAATGTTTAACATTTCTTTAAGTGCTTCCCAGCCACTAGAGATTCCTCAGTTGAAAATTCTCAGGCAGAGGAAGGGAGGGACCTGGGTGGAAGGGGTAGGGGAAGGAAAAAAGGGGGACAGAATCAGGTATGGTGGGAAACAGGAGAGAAGCCCAGAGGGCCCGAAGAATGCATAGAAATATGCAGCAGTGTGGGGAGGGGTAGGGGGGGGGACCTCTAGAAAGTCGAAAACACCAGGGATGTGAGAGGCTCCCAGGATCCAATGGGGATGATTTTGGCTGAAATGCCCAATGGTGGGGAGATGGAACCTGAAGAGACCACCTCCAGTAGATAAACATGGCCCTCAGTTGAAGGATGGGGCCACCTAGCCATCTCAAAAATTTTGATCTATAATTATTCTTGTCTAAAGGAAAGGCAGGGACAAAAACTTGGAGCAGAGACTGAAGAAAAGGCCATCCAGAAATAACCCTAACTTGGGATCCATCTCATGCACAACCAACTCTAATACTGATGCCATTCATGTTGTGCTTGCAGACAGGAGCCTGGCATGGCTATCCTTCGAGAGGCTCTACTAGACTGAGACAAATGCAGATACTCACAGGCAACCATTGTGTTGTGGATAGCCCTGGTGCTGTTTGTATTTTGATGCTAATTCTGCTTCCCCAAGAGGGGCTGCCTGGGATGAGGAGTAAATCATGTACTCAGGTGACCTTCTCCCCATTTTTACTTGTAAAATAATGGCTAGAGTCGGTGATTGGGCAGCGGAAGGGAAGGTGAAGCTAAAATGTTTTAGGGAGAAAAAGGAAGGGGGAAGAAGAGAGGGTGACTGAAGAGGAGGTGGGAGGAAAATGAAGCAGGTGGTGCCTGGAGGAACTGCAAGTTATAAGGGATCTCATAGCTGGGGAATAGAGTAGTGATAATGAAGACCCCCAAACTCTGGAGACCCTTCCTCAAATCTCAGGAAATCACGACCACCCAAAAATCACAAGAAACCATACCTGGATGCAATCAGCAGAGGTTTATTGGGGAGAGTTGGCTAGCCAATGGTCAAACTGCTCGTCCACGCAGGAACAGAATTTTGACAAAAGGCCAACAAGCTGAGTTTTTTTTTTGTTTTTGTTTTTTGTTTTTGTTTTTTTTTTGTTTTTGTTTTTGTTTTTTGTTTGTTTTTTTAGCATGGGGTGGGGAAAGGAAGGAATTTTTGTGTGTTTACACATGATTGGTTGTTTTACAAATTTTGAACATAAAACCTCGGGGGGGGGGGCAACCAAGAACAGTGGAACATTTCAGAGGAATCCACTCCACCCTAAATGATTTAGAGCCACGTGAAAATTACTCTGCATATTCATTCTTCTCAAAAATGTAGTTTTACCATGTCACTGTGCCCTACCCTGTCATTACCAACTATTTCAGGTTAAATATATCTCACTTTCTCCAGTCACAGCCCCACCTAGATGACTTGTATCTTTTTTGTGGTCAGGAATCTATCTTCCTGCTTTGGGCTTTCCCACCCACAGGTGGGTCTACTCCCTGAGGCTTGAGGAATGTAATCCAGCAAGTGTCCTCTGATTCAGGGATAATGTCCTCCATGCGGAATGTGTTCCGGGGCAGTGAAGGCCTGAAATCTTATTTTCAGTTCCGCATTCTGGAACCTGCACTTTTTCTGCTCAGGTCTAAAGGCAAAGAAAAAGTCTACATATATTTCATAAAGTGGTCTTATAATTTTTCACTCTACAATAGATCTGCCCAATCTAGGCGCACAGCTTGTATTCATATTGAGTTGTGTTTTCTTTGCATGAGTTTATTTGGGTTGGAGATTTTTACAGCAACACCATTTGACTGAGCTCAGGTACCCCTATAGAAGAGTTAGAGGAAGGACTGAAGAAGCTGAAAAGGATTGCAACTCCATAGAAAGAACAACAATATCAACCAACCAGACACCCCAGAGCTCCCAAAGACAAAACTACCAACCAAAGAGAATACATGGGCTGGTCTGTGGCTCCTGCTACATATGTAGCAGAGGACTGCCTTATCTGGCTTCAGTGGGCAGGGAGGCACTTGGTCCTGTGGAGGCTTGATGCCTCAGAGGAGATGCTCTTAGAAGGGGAGGGGAGATGGGGTGAAGAACTCTGGGAGGGGGACCAGAAAGGGGGACAATATTTGAAATATAAATAAATAAAATAATTTTTTTAAAAAGGAAGAAGTAGAGGTCTGGTGGGGACAGAAGGGGTTTTAACTAGGGTTCTTTAACTATCTAAAGCAAAGACTGGGAATTCCCTTTCTCTCCCTAATCAGGAAACACCCACCTCCAGTAGAACCAGAAGGTGCAGTAAAAATAATAGTGAGAGGGCAGATTTAGTGCACTAAAGGGGGCTGAGAAAGTCTGAGGAAGCAAGTACCTCAAATAGGCAAAAGGTGAAGGTTCTCTGATGATGTAATAACAATAGTGTATATTCATAGCAAACGGTATGAGGAAATAGTCAGCCGTGTTTAGGTGCTGACACACACTCCTGTGGGTGTAAAATTATTCACAGGAATCCTTTGATTGAAGACTTAAGGAGACCTTTCTCCTGGTCATTCAGATTGGCCACTCAAGTGTTGCTTTATGCAGAAAAATATCTTGTCTGGAAACGACCACCGATGCTGCTAATGGGTTGTGGAGGTTTGCTTTTGTTTTGGTTTGTTTTATCTAAGACTGCTGAATTATTGGATTAGAATTTAAGGGTACATCCAGCGGAATTACCAACATTACAGTCTATACATACATACACACACACAGGAAAAAACATCCTACAGAATCAGCATGAAAGTAGTACTGAAGATGGCTGAATATTTAGAGGAGATGTTGGCATAGACAAAGGTCCTATTAGAATTTTGATACCTATTTGTCAGATAAATAAAAATGACAAATCTTTAGAGAGTACCTCTCCCACATCGTCAGAAACTACACTGGAAGTAAGCACCTGATGAATCATTCACTGTAGCAAAGATGTGAAACCAGACTAGATGCCCATTGACACATGACCGGACAGAGAAAATGTAGTGTAAATACACAATGGACTTTTATGCAGCCATAAAGAGTAAGAATATGTCATTTGCAGGAAAATGGATAAAACCTATGATCATCATGTTAAATGAAATGAGCCAGACTTATAAAAAAAAAGTATGATTTCTCTTATATAAAGAATATAAATACAAGTATCTATGTACATATAATGGAAAAGTAGAGGGGTTCTTGGGGGGAGGGGAAGACATCTAAAGGACAGAGTGAAAAAGAGAACAAAGAGAGGGTAATGGGTGGAACAAGAAAGCCAAACCATCACATCTATCCATGTTCCTCTCATATGTAGAATCTAGAAGCTCTCTCTCTCTCTCTCTCTCTCTCCCTCTCTCTCTCTCTCTCATACACAAACACACACACACACCATGAAATCAGAAGGTGTATTACTATTTGAAGGGAGGGAAGGGACCAGGATGGATGAGAGTAGACTTGCATATTTATATGTGTATGTGTGTGTGTATATATATATAATATACGTATATATACATATATATGAATATATACACACGTATATACATATATATACACACACATATATATATATGAATGTCATATGAGAAGTTAAAGTATAAAGGAAGATGTATATAGTTATATGCAGATACTGAGTTAAAACAGAAAGGAAGATATGTATAGTTTATGCAACACAGTGAATGACATTTTATCTAGAGGACTTGATAGGGGAATTGATCAAGTATCAATTGTTTTACATTACCTTTAGGCAATTAGGAAAGTGTAGAAAATTACAACCAATAAAAGTATCGACATTACTACCTCTTAAGGAGTTTTGCGCATAATATATTACATATACTATTATAAACTACATATTATATAGAGTATTATAGAAAATACATCAGTAAATATAATACATACTATGTACAATTTAGAGATATGTAGTAGTAGTTAATATGTTCTATACTGATAATGATTATAAATTTATGATACATAAATAACATGTGTAGCAAGGACAGTAATTACATATTATACCTATATAACTTCATTTTGTGTAAGCTATGAAGATAGTTTCAAAACAAACACTTATAATGTACTACACAGCTCAAGACATGGGCATCACCAAAGTTTCTGAGTCCTTGAGAAGTCTTCTGCATACTGCTTTCTCATCTCCTTCTTCCAGAGAGGTACTTCCTACCATGAAGTTTGTTTTTTTAACTTGTTATAGTTCAAGTTTTGCCATATACAAATAGGTTTTAAGTAATACACTGTTTAGAGTCCTGCATTTCTGAGATTTTTGTTAAAACATTTTCTAAAACTCACTGATGTTGATATCTTCATCCATTTTCTTAGTTAATGAGATAGACTACACAAAAAATAATTCAGTGGTCGGAATTCTCTTAATGAGCAGTTAGACTTATTTCCTTGTAGCAAGATAACTGGATTCAATGTTATGTGTGTATCCTGGTGATGATGTGTAGGCAACTCTTTAGAAGCAGGATTACTGGAGTACAGGATGTGTGTCTTATTTAGGAACCACTGACAACCTTGTTCTCACAGTGCTTGTATCAACATAGATTCTTCCTAGTGAAACACACCAGTTCCTCTTGCATTTTTCTTCATGAAAACCTGGTGGTTCCTAAGTTCTACGTGTTTTCAAATCTGCTGAGTATGGGATTGCATCTTGTGATGGCGTTAAGTTACTCTACAGCCTTGGGCCTTTAAAATAATTGATTTTATGTATATAGGTGTTTTGCCTGCATGTAACACCTGTGCACCACTTACATGCCTGCTCCTGGAAAAGGCCAGAGAAGGGTGTCAGATGCCCTGGAACTGGAGTTATAGACAGCTGTGTGTCACTCACTATAAGTATTAGAAATTGAACCTGGATCCACTGGGAGAGCAGCCAGTGGCCT
Organism: Arvicanthis niloticus; assembly: GCF_011762505.2. Lineage (NCBI taxonomy): Eukaryota > Metazoa > Chordata > Mammalia > Rodentia > Muridae > Arvicanthis > Arvicanthis niloticus. Next base: position 20,928,871 of record NC_133437.1, read on the forward strand.
CAACTGCTGAGCCATCTCTCCAGCCCCACACCCTTGCTCCTTTTTAAATATGATTCCAGTCTTATTTTCTTCTTCAAAATGCCTGTGTAAACACTTCTAAATTGGATCGCTAATCTATTTTTTATTGACATTTGAGGGTTTTTTTTTATATTCTAGATTTTAATCTTTTCCTATCTGTACATGATTTAAGCATCTTGTAATTGAAAAAGAAGATTGTGTCTTTGGATTAGTGTAAATTCTTAATTTTGTCACTTTACTTCCATCTTTTCGGTGTGGTAATTTGATGTCTCAGGAAATATTTCTTTCTTAAAGTTTACATTTATTAATTAATTTACTTACTTACTTACTAGCAGACGAGGCTTGCACATGCCTGTGCATGCTTGTGCAGGTCAGAGGACAACTTGCTGGACTCAGTTCTCCTCGCACCATGTGGGTGTTAGCAGCAGGCATCTTTACCAGCAGAGTTATCTTGCTGACCACAAGGATTCTTTTCTTATCCTGAATTTATACAAGTATCTCCTTATGTCAGACTCAAAGTTTTTACTAAGGTGAGAACAATAGCTAATATTCGACAATCAATTGTGTATCAACCCTCCCATAGGCATTTAATACTATATGGCCAGCAGTCACCACCACAGCCAGGATGTTAAATGTCAAAGAAAAGGACACCATGCAGGCGACTTATCATTTGATGGCTTCTTTGGAGAGAGCAGCTGGTGGGTTGTGACTCACTTCTTTCCGCTGACTAAATCTAGAAAGCACTTCAGAGGGACTTCTTGAAGACTTGCCACATGGTCTTCGCACTTAGGGTCACAGAAGGCTGACATCTGGTTCACAGTTGGGAAAATGAAAGAGTGCAAAGGGATTGGCTCTGGTGACAGAACAGGAGGAATGGTCAGCGTGTACTATGAGAGTTTGTTCAGGCAAAAAGGGTTTCTCATGGAGTAGGTATAGGCTAGGAGCCAGCCTGGTAAAACACAGACTAGAGGCAACAAAGGGTGAACAGGCCTTAGCAAAGAAGAAATAGACTTTCATACTCTGTGGTCCAAAGATTAAGGAACCACTTGAATAGGATACATCCTCTCAGATGAAATGCACAGAAGTATATGTCACCACAGTTATTGACCAGTGGTGAGTCAAGCCTCCAAAATTCTTACAAGACCACTTATGAGAGAATCAACTTGAAAGTAATGACAGATCCCAGAGGTACACAGATGCCTCCTGATAAAAGTACTCAGCAGTTCATTGGTACTGTTGGATTGCCAGTCGTCTCCAGGTGGAGGTGGACTGTGTTTAAAAAAAAAAAATCATTAATCACACTTGCTACGAGATTGTGCAACGAAGACCTTTTCTTTTTTTTTTTCCTGATAGGCACCAGAGTCTTTGTACCAGGTTCTGATAGTGGAGAACAGAAACTGGGCTCAGATGAGCATTTAGTATGGACAGTGGGAATTGGTAGCCAGGTGTGGGGACTCAGTGAATGGAATGTTATTAAGGGCTAAAATAGTAGGAGTAGGGAGATGATGATAATGGTGGTGGTGATGATGATGATGATGATGCAACAGGCCTAATAGGATTCTTTCTGAATATATAGGCCAGTGTGATAGGACATCTCTGCGGGGAGACGGAGGAAGAGGAACTAGATATGGTAGTCAGGTACTTAGGGTTGGAGATTTTTTTTTTGCTATGCTGGTTTATCAGCGACCTTTGGGAAAGCTACAGGTTTGAATGGAATATATTCTAGAACTAGGATTGAGAAGCCGGATTGAAATTTGGCCAAGCACAGAGTCTTTGTGAGGGGGAAATCTAGGATCTGCAGCATTAGAAGAGTCTGTCATAGTATACGTTATATTTAATTTATATAGCAGATGTGTTCTATACATTATGGCCTCTTGATTCCTTATTTCTACTCTGAAGTAAAATGTGTCAAAAGAACTAAAAATTAATGAGTGTTTATGCACATTGCAATCATGTTTAATATGATTTACTTAATTATAAGCTTGTAGACTTTAAGAAATATATGTAGAACTGACTTTATGATGTTACGTTTGTTATTGAAACGCCTTTCAAATCTAACACTTGTCACAAGCTGGCACCACGGCATGGCCTTTCCAGCCTTTCTTTCTCTGTCCTTCCCACTCACCACTACAGGTCAGAGGCTGCGTTTAATTACGAGAGTGAAGAGAACCTGGAAATAAAACATCTCAATTCTCGGAGAGGAAGATGGGGTATTGCACCATCCAACAACACTGGCATTACTTTAGAGGGAATGCATACAAGCTGGAAGGCTGAAGCAGTCCAGGTAAAAAGAAAACCAGTAGGTGAATTGAATGTTAGAGGGAAGGATGACTCATTGGACCATCATGCCCACGTTAGTTGGGTTTGTAGTCATCATAATTGCATGCCTTGTGTTTTATCTGTCCCAGTCAAGGCCTGCCAACATTGATTGACTGTTTGATCTTAACTCATGAAACTAGCCTGTAGCTGATTAACTAAGTTTCAACTTTGACCTTCCATTAAAAAGAAAAAAGAGAAACCTCACATTACTCTTTGCTAGGAGCACTGAGAACCAGTTTTGACCTTACGACTTTTAGTGCCTGTACCACAATGGGCAATCTATACATGACTTAATGATGGAGATACAGACTAAGAAAAGCACCTGCAGGTTATTTCATCCTTGTACAAATATCACAGTGTCTGTACTAAAACCTAGATTTTTATGCCACAGTGTATGTCAAGACCTTAAACCTGTATAGTGTGTGATAGTATTGACTACTTTAAGCAATGCATTTGTGTTCCTAAACGTAGAAAAGTGCAGTAAAAAAATAGAAAATATAAAGGCACAAAATAGCATATCTGTGTGGTGCATTCACACAGAAGGATTCTCTAGGTCTACAAGTTGCCCTGCTTGAGTCAACGGATGACAGGCGAGTGAACATGAATGTCTAGATATTATCAGTTACTGTACATTTTTTTGAGACAGTGCTTCACTGTGTAGATCAGACTATTCTCAATCTCACAGAAATCTGCCAGCCTCTGCCTCCAGAGTGCTGGGATTGAGAAAATAGCATCTTCATGACTTTGGCTTAAGTGCTTCCATGTTAAAACAAGGAGCAATCTGCTGGCTTGCTTAGTGTTCTTCCCAGCACTTCAGATGACATCTCTTTGAGAAGCAGAGTGTTTCCTCTTGTTGTGGTTATAAGGAGGCCTAAAGGAAGGTAGCGTGGGCTCTAATTTAATATATTTGGTTCCCTTAGAAAAGACACAGAGACAACGCCATTATCTCATGAAGACAGAACCTCATGCACCTTCATGCAAAGGAGTACCGAGAATTGCTGGTAACCTCTCTGGGAGCCAGACACCACTTACATCTGCTCATTGCTCAGCCTTCATTGCATCAAGAGCCCATGTGCAGGGACTGACCTGTGTCATTTCAGATTGTACAAGGACATTCTATGATGTTTGCAAAGTGATGAAACAATCTCCTAGCAGAACATTCTCAGTACTGTCTGTCCTTGGATGACACATGACTGTACTATTGAAAAAAAAAAAAAAAAACCCATTGCATTGCATTGCCTGGCATCAAAACAGTCATTAAGCTCTTTTGGTTTTGTTTCTTTTCCTGTATCAGTAGGCACACAATTATATTAATTTAAATATATTTACACAGTTGATTTAGTTATATACTGAAGGTTGTCTATTTGACAATGGTATTGGTCCAGAAACGATTACATTTGATGATTTTATTATGTTGCTTATTTTTATTAGTTTTACCTTTCTCTTCCTTCTTTATTTAGACAAGGCTCATGTGATCCAGGCTCAGTAAAAATTTTCTATGTAGCCAGGGGTGACCTTGAATTTATTTATTTATTTATTTTTTATTTTTTTATTTATAATTTACCTTTGTCCACCTTTAAAGAACAATTTATGATTATTATTTTTCCAGTATATAAATGCTATTTTAATTTTTCTGGTTGTTCTTGGCTAGTTATTTATTTTGTTTCACATGTTCAATTTTAACCCTACCAGCTCTGATGATTTCAACTATCACTTGTACTCAGTCTTCATGGTTTTGTTTGTTTGTATGTGTGTTTTAATTTTTAAAATATTTATTTATTGATTTATTGCTTTTATACCATTTTAATTACACGCAAGTATTAAGTTCAGTTCTAGGTTGAGGAACTAGCAATACGATAGATGCACACAGTCAAGGAACAAGTAAGACAATAAACAAAGTCCCATGATCACTGTTTCTAAGGGCTTATCAGAATGACCAAAATATCTGAGACTACTTCCTTGTCCTAGCCCAAAGTCATTTTCATGCTTGAACCCTACTTCTTTTTTTTTTTTTTTAAGATTTATTTATTTATTATATATGAGTACACTGTAGCTGTCTTCAGACATACCAGAAGAGGGCATCAGATCTCATTACAGATGGTTGTGAGCCACCATGTGGTTGGTGGGATTTGAACTCAGGACCTCTGGAAGTGCAGTCAGTGCTCTTTAACCACTGAGCCATCTCTCCAGCCCTGAACCCTTCTTCTTTGTTCTAACCTAAAATTTAGATTCCTACCTGAAATTACTTCTTTGTTCTAGCCTAAGATTTAAATTCCTGTTTACAATTACTTCTTTCTTCTAGCCTAATGTCAGATTCCTGCCTGAAGCCCATTTCCTTGTCCTTGGCCAATGTTAGATTCTTGCCAAGCAGCCCCAAAAGCTCTTCACATCTCCCCCTTTTTTATTTCATAAATATGACTGAGCCTATCTTAGGTCATTCTGACAAGAATGCCTTTGTTACCCTTCGTGGAATATGCATTATGAAAAGCAATGCATTTCTGTCTTACATTGGTAAGGCTCTGTATAGAATCTTACCTGTCCTTGGCTTGCCAGCCTGTTAAATTAATAACTCTGTCTGGGGGCCCATTTTTAGGTTCAAGCCATCCTTGTACTTTGGCTGCCAGCATATTGATGTTGTTAAAGACAAGTTTTAACTCGATGGGCGGGAATAAAAGTATTCCCAGGACAAAAAGGGCTAGCATGCTCAAACTATATATGCCATTCTTGAAGCTTGACCAAAATAGAAATACTGACCTCAAGCCATGGATAATTTTATCAGCAGTATCTGCTCAGCAGAGCAGCCTTCTTTAAATTCATAATCTCACCATGCAAAGTTAAAACATCCAGAGAGGTGCTGAACTTATGCCAGATACCCTGCAAGTGTCTTTAAACTTTTTCCTAATTATAATGACTATCATTATAAATGCTAGAAGTAACACAACTCCATTGGTATTTGATATGGCACTCGAGATGGTTCCTTACTCTCAAGCTCTGAACCTCCTTCCAATAATTTGAATAGGACAAAGAGCATCAATCCATTGGTCCAAACGGCTATATAAATCCTCGTGTAAACTCAACACATTAGTAACATTGTTTTGCTAAATGATTAACAAAAGTAGCTGTCTTAAATTCTTGTGTCAAAGCAACTGCAGAAGCAGTGGTGCTAGCAATTAATGTAATTAAAGCTGTTATACCAGCAATAATCAAGCCCACTACCCTCTTGCTTCTGCTTAAAGCCTGACTCATTTCTTCCAGTACTTGCAAGCTTTTTTTCAGAAAACCAAGGTTCTGTAATACTCAGGGCAATAAAACAAAAACTGGTTGATAGACCCCTCATAACAGACATGACAGGTTTCAACACACTAACACAACTAGAAAGTGTACAATCAATGCAACTTACATTAAATACTGTAGAAGAAACAAAAGTAATTTTAACTTGACAATTAAAAGATTCTTAACACATGTACTAACACTTGTTTGAAATCCATATCCTGTCCTAACTTTATCTCCTGCTAACATAACATCATAGAGAACTGCAGCTAACTTCCAAATATGTCTCTGAAAATGTCCAGATCCAGCCTTCCAAATGAAGATTGTTATTTCCAATATTGGATTGATTTCTAGACCAGTCTGTGATTGAGTCCAAATAACTTGTCACATTTAAGAAAAATACAAGAGTCATTATAATTTCTCTTTTTCATTCTCTGTTCCACAAGGTCTAAAAACTTGAGGCAAGACCGCCTGTCTCATCTGGGATGTAGAAAAGCAAGGGTAGGTCAGGAACATATGTCCAAAACAGCTTCCCAGTCACCATTGTCAGGGAACTCAGCAAGCTCACATGTCAGCATCAATCTTTGTCCTGGTATCAGTATGTCTCAGCCATCATTCTGGCAGCCACCATGCTCCTTCAGCATCCTGCAGAAAAAACATAAACATGCCCTCTTCCCCATATTAGACACCTGATCGGGATCGTGCCATATGCCAGTAAGTGGATCCTTCCTTTTCACCTATGCATAAGTATGCCTAGTTGTAGGATGCCATAGACACTCAGCAGAAAGTTCCGTGTCATCCAAATTTTTTAAAAATTTAAAATAAAAATAACATGATTTAAATAAATTTGTGTTATATGGGGATATACCTCCCTTTTTTATTTTATGAAGATATTGTTTTAAATTTCCATGGACCCCTTCTACAATACCTTGTCCTCGACGATTATAATGAATCCCAGTAATATGAGTAATATTAAATTGCTTACAAAAAGTCTCAAAAGACTGTAATAGCCAGTTCCATTATCTGTGTTTTTATTATTATTATTGGATATTTTATTTATTTACATTTCAGATGTTATACCCTTTCTCCACCCCCCACCCCCCACCCCAGAAACCTCTTATCCCATCCCTCCTACTCCTACTTCTATGAGGGTATGGCCCCACTCATCTGCTCACTCCCACCTCCCAGCCATAAAATTTCCCCATGCTGGGGCATCCAACCTTCACAGAACCAAGGATCTCCTCTCCCACTGATACCCGACAAGGCCATCCTTCACTACATATACAGCTAGAGACATGGGTACCTTCATGTGTGTTCCCAGGCTGGCGCTTCAGACCCTGGGAGCTCTGGTTGGTTTTGATATTGTTATTGTTGGTCTCCAATGGGGCTCCACAAGCCCCTTCAGCTCCTTCAGTCTCTTTAACTCCTCCATTGGGGGCCCAGTTATCAGTTCAATGGTTAGCTCCAAGCATCTGCCTCTGTATATGTCAGGCTCTGGCAGAGCCTTTTAGGAGACAGGTTTATCAGGCTGCTGTTGGCATGCACTTCCTGGCATCAACAACAGTGTTTGCATTTGGTGATTGCACCTGGGATGAATCCCCAGGTGAGGCATTCTCCAGTCTCTGCTTCAAACTTTGTCTCCTTTTTTGTTCCCATGAGTATTTTGTTACTCCTTCTAAGAAGGACCAAAGCACCTACACTTTGGTCTTCCTTTTTCTTGAGTTTCATGTGGTCTGTGTGTTGTATTTTAGGTATTGTGAGCTTTTGGGCTAATATCCACTTTTCAGTGAGTGCATACCATGAGTGTTCGTTTGTGATTGGGTTACCTCTCTCAGGATGATATGTTCTAGCTCCATTTATTAGCTTAAGAATTTCATGAATTCATGTTTTTTAATAGCTGAATAGTACTCCATTGTGTAAATGTAGTATAGATTTTTCTGTTGAAGGACATCTGGGTTGTTTCCAGCTTCTAGCTATTATAAATAAGGCTGCTATGAACATAGTGGAACAGGTGTCCTTGTTTTGTGTTGGAGAATTTTTTGGGTATATGCCTAGGAGTAGTATAGCTGGTCCCTCAGGTAATACTATGTCCAGTTTTCTGAGGGAGCACCAGACTGATTTCCAGAGTGGTTGTACCAGCTTACAATCCCACCAACAATGGAGGAGTGTTCCTCTTTCTCCACATCTTTGCCAGCATCTGCTGTCACCTGAGTTTTTGATCTTAGCCATTCTGACTGGTGTGAGGTGGAATCTCTTTGATTTGCATTTCCCTTATGACGAAGGATGTTGAACATTTCTTTAGGTGCTTTTTGACCATTCGAATTTCCTCAGTTGAGAATTCTTTGTTTAGCTCTGCACCCCATTTTTAATAGGGTTATTTGATTGTCTGGAATCTAATTTCTTGAGTTCTTTGTATATATTGGATATTAGCCCTCTATCAGATGTAGGATTGGTAAAGATCTTTTCCGAGTCTGTTTGTTGCTGTTTTGTCCTATTGATAGTGTCCTTTGCCTTACAGAAGTTTTGAAATTTTATGAGGTCCCATTTGTCAATTCTTGATCTTAGAGCACAAGCCACTGGTGTTCTGTTCAGGAACTTTTCCCCTGTGCCCATGTATTGGAGACTCTTCCCGACTTTCTCTTCTATTAGTTTCAGTGTGACTGGTTTTATGTGGAGGTCCTTGATCCACTTGGACTTGAGCTCTGTACAATGAGATAAGAATGGATCAATTTGCATTTTTCTACAAGCTGACCTCCAGTTGAACTAGCAACATTTGTTGAAAATGCTGTCTTTTTTTCACTGGATGGTTTTAGCTCATTTGTCAAAGGTCAAGTGACCATAGGTGTATGGGTTCATCTCTGGGTCTTCAATTCTATTCCATTGATATTCCTGCCTGTCTCTGTATCAATACCATGCAGTTTTTATCACTATTGCTCTGTAGTAGAGCTTAAGGTCAGGGATGGTGATTTCCCAGAAGATCTTCTATTGTTGAGAACAGTTTTCACTATCCTGGGTTTTGTTATAGGGGAATAGAAGACAGCATTTTCAACGAATGTTGCTGGTTCAACTGGAGGTCAGTTTATAGAAGAATGCAAATTGATCCATTCTTATTAAAATGGATTTGCAAATTGACCTTTCTAACTATGAAAAAAATGAGTTGGAATTTTGATGAGGATTGCATTGAATCTGTAAATTGCTTTTTGCAAGATGGCCATTTTTTACTATATGAATCCTACCAATCCATGAGCATGGGAGATCTTTCCATCTTCTGAGATCTTTTTCGATTTCTTTCCTCAGGGACTTGAACTTCTTGTCATAAAGATCTTTCACTTGCTTGGTTAGATTCACACCCAGGTATTTTATGTTATTTGTGACTATTGTGAAGGGTGTCATTTCCCTAATTTCTTTCTGAGTCTGTTTATAATTTGAGTAGAGGAAGGCTACTGATTTGTTTGAGTTAATTTTATATCCAGCCACTTTGCTGAAGTTGTTTATCAGGTTTAGGAGTTCTCTGGTGGACGTTTTACAAACAGTGATACTTTGACTTCTTCCTTTCAAGTTTGTATCCCTTTGACCCCCTTTTGTTGTCTAATTGCTCTAGCTAGGTCTTCCAGTACTGTATTGAATAGGTAGGAAGAGAGTGGGCAGTGTTGTCTAGTGCCTGATCTTTGTGATTGCTTCAAGTTTCTCTCCATTTAGTTTGATGTTGGCTACTGGTTTGCTGTATATTGCTTTTACTATGTTTAGGTATGGGTGTTGGATTCATGATCTTTTCGAAGATTTTACCATGAAGGGGTGTTGAATTTTGTCAAATGCTTTCTCAGCATCTAGTGTTTATCTTGTTGATTTTTCTCAAAGAACCAGCTCCTGATTTTGTTGATTCTTTGTATAGTTCTTTTTGTTTCTACTTGGTTGATTTCAGCCCTGAGTTTGATTATTTCCTGTCTTCATTTCCCCTTGGGTGTATTTACTTCTATTCTAGAGCTTCCAGGTCAGCTGTCAAGCTGCTAGTGTGTGCTCTCTCCAGTTTCTTTTTGTAGGCACTTAGAGCTATGAGTTTTCCTCTTAACACTGCTTTCATTGTGTTCCACAAGTTTCCGTATGACGAGCCTTCATTATCATTAAATTCTAAAAAGTCTTTAATTTCATTCTTCTTTCTTCCCTGACCAAGTTATCATTGAGTAGAGTGTTGTTCAGTTTCCATGTGTATGTGGGCTTTCCGTTGTTTTTGCCATTATTGAAGACTAGTCTTAGTCCGTGGTGATCTGTTAGAATGAATGGGATTATTTTAATTTTCTGGTATGTGTTGAGGCCTGTTTTGTGACCAGTTACATGGGCCATTTTGGAGAAGGTAGCATGAGGTGCTGAGAAGAAGGTATATTCTTTTGTTTTAGGGTGAAATGTTCTATAGGTATCTGTTAAATACATTTTATTCATAACTTTTGTTAGTTTCACTGTGTCTGTTTAGTTTCTGTTTCTATGATCTGTCCGTTGCTGAGAGTGGGATATTGAAGTTTCCCACTATTATTGTGTGAGGTGCAATGTGTGCTTTGAGCTTTAATAAAATTTCTTTTATGAATGTGGGTGCCCTTGCATTTGGAGCATAGATATTCAGAATTGAGAGGTCATCTTGGTTGATTTTTACTTTGACAAGTATGAAGTGTCTTTCCTCATCTTTTTTGATAACTTTAGGTTGAAAGTCCATTTTATTCGATATTAGAATGGCTACTCCAGCTTGTTTCTTGGGACCATTTGCTTAGAAAATTGTTTTCCAGCCTTTTACTCTGAGGTAGTGTCTGTCTTTATCAATGAGATACATTTCCTGTATGTAGCAAAATTCTAGGTCCTGTTTATGTATTCAGTATGCTGGTCTATGTCTTTTTATTGGGGGAATTGAGTCCATTGATGTTAAGAGATATTAAGGAATACTGATTGTTTCTTCTTATTATTTTTGTTATTAGAGGTGAAATTATGTTTGTATGGTTATCTTCTTTTGGTTTTGTTGAAAGAAGATTACTTTCTTGCTTTTTCTAGTGTATAATTCCCTTCCTTGTGGTCGAGTTTTCCCTCTATTATCCTTTGTAGGGTTGGATTTGTGGAAATACATTGTGTAAACTTGGTTTTGTCATGAAATATCTTGGTTTCTCTATCTATGGTAATTGAGAGTTTTGCTGGGTATACTAGCCTGGGCTGGCATTTGTGTTCTCTTAGGGTCTGTATGACATCTGCCCAGGATCTTCTAGCTTTCATAATCTCTGGTGATAATTCTGGTGTAATTCTTATAGGTCTGCCTTTATAAGTTACTTGACCGTTTCCCATTACTGCTTTTAATATTCTTTCTTTTTTTGTGCATTTGGGGTTTTGATTATTATGTGACAGGGAGTATTTGTTTTCTGGTCTAGTCTATTTGGTGTTCTGTAGGCTTCTTGTATGTTCACAGGCATCTCTTTCTTTAGGTTAGGGAAGTTTTCTTCTATAATTTTGTTGAAGATATTTATTGGCCCTTTAACTTGGGAATTTTCACTCTCATCTATACTTATTATCCTTAGGTTTGGTCTTCTCATTGTGTTCTAGATTTCTGGATGTTTTGGGTTAGGAACGTTTTGCACTTGCGTTTTCTTTGACATTTGTGTCAATATTTTCTATGGTATCTTCTGCACATGAGATTCTCTCTTTTATCTCTCATATTCTGTTGGTGATGCTTGTGTCTATGACTCCTGATCTCTTTTCTAGGTTTTCTATCTCCAGGGTAGCCTCACTTTGTGATTTCTTTATTGTTTCTACTTCCATTTTTATGTCCTGGATGGTTTTGTTCATTTTCTTCACCTGTTTGTGTTTTTTTGTAATTCTTTAAGGGATTTTTTGTGTTTCCTCTTTAAGGGCTTCTACCTGTTTATCTTTATTATCCATATTTCTTTGAGGGGTTATTTATGTCCTTCTTAAAGTCCTCTATCATCATTATGAGACGATATTTTAAATCTGAATCTTGCTTTTCCAGTGTCATGGGGTATTCAGGACTTGCTCAGGTGGGAGATCTAGGTTCTGATGCTGCCAAGTAACCTTGGTTTCTGTTGTTTATGTTCTTTTCTTGCCTTTTGCCATCTGGTTATCTCTAGTGCTACCTGCACTCACTGTCCCTGACTGGAGCCTTTCTTTCCTGTTATCTTGTGTGAGGAGCCGCATTTGCCATTAAAAGATGGCGCAGGCTTCTGCTTCCTGGTTCTTCACGGAAGCTTTACTTGAGAATGCGCCTGCACATGGCGTGAAAACCGAGTATGACAATTGGATGAAAGATTTGAGCCAATGAGGGATCTGCACGTCTCCCAAAGCTCTATTTAAGCAGCGGGCTTTCTGAGCTCGGAGTCCTTCCCTCCACCTCACCATATTGAAGAGCTGTTCAATAAATGCTGTCAGAAGAATCCTGAGTGTGGCGTGCACCTTATCGGCGAGGTAGCGCGTAGCAAGTGGAACCGAAACCCGGGATGAAGCCAAACATCTCGGAGTTTTGACCAGTCAGGAAGGACCCTGTTGGCTCGCAGAGGATTCAGAACTGGCGGCGCGGAGAGTCTAGACACTTTTCTGCAAGAACTCCAGTAAGCGGGATACAGTGGAAGACACCCTGCGCTGGAGAACCAGTCAACTGACGGAGCTGGTTGAATTCGGAAGTGAAACAAAGGTGATTGCATAGTAACAAAAACGGGGCAAGAAATAAGTAAATAGAAACAGATGAAAAAGGATTTAAAGATGCAAGGAGTAAATTGCAGGCTGCTCTGAGTCAAGAGAGCCAAACAGATAAATGTTATAGTAACAAAAATGGGGCAAGAAATAAGTGAGTAAAAACAGATGAAAAAGGCTTTAAAGACACGAGGAATAAATAGAAGGCTGCTCTAGACAGAGAGCTAAGCAGAATGATAATGTTAATTGATTTAACTTTCAAAATGGGTGTGATTCTGAGTTGTATAATATTTTTCTGGATAAAAACTCAATGTAAAGGTTTTTCTAGTTACTGGCTTAAGGAAAGGTTAATTTGGAAAAAAAGGTTTTTCTATGTGTTTTCTGATGAGGTCATTAAGGTAGTGGTTATGTCTTCCAGAATTATATGGATCAGACATGACAGAGGTAGGCCTCCAGAACACTAGATTCCAGAGAATCAAAATAATTATCTTGATACTAAAACTTGTTTTGAGATTTGTATATTGCAGAATACACAGCTTTGGAGAATGAATCTTATCACCTGCATGTTCACTGATGCCCTGAACTTCAGCTGGATGCAGTTAAGACAGACTTCAGATGCTTATCAATTTACCCTTCCCCTCATTCCTCTTCTAAAAGTCAACGCCCATGTTCAGCTTGAAGAAGTTAATGAGGAGTCGGCGCCCCAATTCCCTGGACTTGGGGACTGAGGTGGTTAATATTAGGCTGTCTTAATCTGTATAATTGTTACTAAGCTGATGCAAAATTCAAGGATTTCATTGGTATAAATTTGTGGGTACAAGGCTTAGACCTTTCACTTCTCCAACAGGGGAAGTTGTGTGTTGCCTTAAAGAGTGTTGCTTTTATATCAACAGTTTAGATATTAAGTCTTTTGTCTCTCGGGTTCATGCTGTTCAACAAACTGATGGCTTTGGTATGGCAACAGATAAAAGCAGCTAGATCAACTTTGCAGCCATCTGGAACCATATACCCTGATGAAAGACTTGGTTGTCAAAAGCCTATAACAGCTGAAGCACACTCTGATAAATATATTGTTTATCCCACATAGCTTGTTTTGCTATTTAGTGACCTCAGCTGTATGGTGCATGTGGTAAAGTGTTTTCACCTGTGTTCTCCTGCTTGTGTATATAAATACTTTTCTTACTTTAAGGAATGGGTGGGGGTAGGGTTATTTGGCTGCATGATCTTTGGGGGAGTGCTGCTTACCCTCTGGTTGCTCTGAAAATTCAAACAACAACATCAAAAGGATAAGGTGGTGATCACGCAAGCATTGCTTGCCGTGGAGCAGGGAACATCCCCTCAAGCCTGGTTGAATCTGCTTAAACAATGAGACACCATCACGTAATAGGATATCCTGAGGGCTCATGTTCCCATTGCACCAGGTATCCTAGTGGTGGTCCTCCACACTTCCCGTGGCTCAGGTTCCCATTGCACGGGATAAAAGGTGTGGAGGGTCTCGTACTGTTTAACTGCCTTGAACGCCTATCGGTAGAACGGTGGGCTAGATCGGCAACCTAACAATCCTCGATTGTTGTTGCAGTTTAATAAGGAAGGGGGAGATGTGAGGAGCCGCATTTGCCATTAAAAGATGGCGCAGGCTTCTGCTTCCTGGTTCTTCACGGAAGCTTTACTTGAGAATGCGCCTGCGCATGGCACGAAAACCGAGTATGACAATTGGATGAAAGATTTGAGCCAATGAAGGATCTGCACGTCTCCCAAAGCTCTATTTAAGCAGCGGGCTTTCTGAGCTTGGCGTCCTTCCCTCCACCTCACCATCTTGAAGAGCTGTTCAATAAATGCTGTCAGAAGAATCCTGAGTGTGGCGTGCTCCTTATCGGCGAGGTAGCGCGTCGCAATCTTGGTTGCTTCAGAACTCCGCAGAGTCCAGTTGCCTTTTTGAGCTTGTGATCCTGAAATCCTGGGTGCAAGAGCTCCTGGGTGTCATGCTGCCTCTGGGATCCTGAAATCCTGGTGTGACTAAGTTCCTGGATGTGAATAGCCTCCTTTAGGTTTTGTGGGATTGGGTGCACAGCTGGTTCTCAAAGTCTGCTCTGGGCACTGGTGCAGAAAGGAAGGCTATTATTATTATTTTAATTATGTGTGTACGTATGTGATGGTGTGCTTGTGAGTGCAGGTGCCCAAGGAAGCCAGATTCATCAGATACCACTAGATGTAGAATTATATATGGTTTTAAGTTGCCTGATGTGGATGCTGGGAACTGAACTTAGGTCCTCAGGGAGAGCTCTAAGTGCTTTTAACCAGTGTCATCTCCAGTGCTACCACCCCACCCTGCCTCTACTTTTGAGTGCTGGATTTATAGGTGTGTTCTGGCATGCTTGACCAACTCTATTTTTAAGGCTAAAAATGATTGTATACTGCTTTTCTTTACCTAAAAATCCCTGTAGGTTTATATGTATTGTGTTAAGAAATACATACAGAAATATATGACTTAAGCACACACTGAGCTGATCACTAAAGGTTGTGTATTTGTTTATATATAAATTATTCTAATATGGAAAAGATTATGCTTTTCTGCAACAGCAGGGTTGGATGTAGAATGTTATGTGTGGAGGGTCTTATTACACCCTATTATTCGCTTAGCCTTTCTAAGCAACCCACAAATCAAGCCATGGATGTGCTCTATAATCCAAAGCTAAAACCTGTGTTTGTTAATCTATTATGGCCACCATTCTCAGGAGAGTTTGCTTGAGCCTTTTTACATGAAGTCCCAGAGCTGTCGCTGTTCTTCATTTATAAACAAAGTAACACAACTGTGTGTTCATGGGTAGAGCTGTGGCTAGCCTGCTCCGATGTCAGTGGGATACTCTCATAAGGAACCCTCTATTGAAGATGGACTTTACGGATGTTTCTTTGGTTTTTTAAAACCAAAGTTAGTGACTGTAATGACAGTATAGGAATGAATTCCTGAGAGCAGGGTGTTATCATATGGAAGGCATTGGTAGGCACTGCTGATATTCACACACACACACATGCATGCATGCTCGCACACACACACTCACACATGCACACATACACACAGAATCAAATTTCTTCCTGAGAGTATATGAAAACACTTATTTTAAAGTCATCATGTTATCATCTGTACATGGTTGGTCTTTCCACCCAAGCAAATAGATTAAATAAGTCAGTCGACAAACACCCTGTAAGATATTTTAATAAATATTTCTTTCCTGAGTTGCATTAGTGTCTTAAAAAAAAAAAACAATGCATGTGTTTCTTAATTAGTCCTTCCTATAAAGTGAGGAAAATAGCTGTGGAGAGAAAAGAGACTAGAAGAGACAGAAATACAAACTTCTCAGCTTCGAGGCTGTCAGTGAGTGTTGCTTGCTTGGACAGACCAGCAAGGAGAATTTGTCAAACTTTCCAGATTAGTTGACAAAAATCTGTATTAGCTTCATCAGAATGTTGCATTTTATTCTTTAATTCTCTGACAGTCTATCATGGCCTCTTCTATTTTTAAATTTCAGCATTTAAAAAAGCCATTCTATTTATCTTAGTGGTGGTGTCCAGTTTTCTTTTTCTTTATTCTTCTCTCATATATTATATCTAGACTGCAGTTTCCTCTCCCTTCCCTCCCCCTGGTCTAAATCTCCCTCTCCGAAGTCAGTCAGTTAGTCAGACCTACCTTCCAGTGGGTTTTTTTTTTTTTTTTTCTTCTTATTTGAGAAAAGGTCTTTTGCTTGTTTTGTGGATGTATGTGCATATATGTGATACTCATGCATGTGCATGTATGTTTGCATGTCTGTGGGCATACACAGGGTGTGTGTGTATGTGTGTGTATGTTCATGTTAAGCTAGAAGTTGATGTCTGGTATCCTCCTTAACCTTACTCCACTTTATTTCCCAAGGCAGGGTCTCTCACTTAATCTAGAGCTCACTGATTCAGCTAAGCTAGGTGGAATTCTCTCTATCTGTATCTCCTGAGCAGTGGGATCACAGGCAAGCTGCCACCCCGAATAACTAGACTAACAGGCATTTACAGGAGCCTAGTGTTTTCTGTTCATTTGTAGCTAGACACACGCTGGTTCAAGACACCTTTGAAAATGAACCATCAGATTTTATTTCTTAACAAGACCTTTTCTCCAAAAAAATAAAATATATATTTTTATAAATAAAGAATACTTTCCCTTCATCAACTATGGTTACCCTAAAATAGAGGATTGGAAAGGATAGTCGGCAGGAAAGGCAGAATAGATGCTTTATTAATTTTATAATAAACAGTACCTAGCGACTTCTAAGAGTAGTCAATTATTGTGAATCTCAGATTTTGTGTATTTGATGTATTTCAATGAAAAATTTTAATCTAAACTAATTTTTAAAAAAGCTGGGTTCCATTTCTTCCCAGATGCTGTTTGGGTATCTGGCTCCCATCATCCCTGAAATGCTTGGCTTTCCCGGGAGGGTTCAGTTCTCTGACTCAGCTCACCCTCCCTGAAGCGGCTTGCACTGTGAAGCTGGATAGGTTCTTGGACTGAAGCCTTGCTTATTCTGTCTCGTCTTGCAACTGAAACTCTGAACTTTATTTTTACAGTTACTATTTTTCTTTGTAATATTACTGGCCTTCTGGAGGTTTGTCTCTGCCTCCTCTTCATTGTGTTTCAAATATTGCTAATTCTCATTAGAAAAACTGACTCTGCCCTAGGGGGTCTGCAAGAGAGTGGGGATGGAGGGGCAAGAGATTCGAAGAATGGAGCCAAGACAAAGCTTTCTGATCAAGGCTTGTTCACTGAAAGAAAATCATGGGTATATAAGCACAAGCAGGGGAGTGCAGCTGGAGACACTTTACCACAAGTGCCTTGCAGCTGGGGACACTAAACAAGTCCAGGATATGTCTGAGAAAAACAAGATGTTTATCAGCGTGTGCTCAGTTGTTGTAGGCTGCTTGCAAAAACATCATGCTAGAAAAACAAGTCTCTTGTCAGGGTGGAAAAGTATCAACCTGCAAATATATGGCCCCAGATGGCTGCAAAGATGATAGCCGTTTTCTGCTAAGAGTTTATTCCCGGAAAAAAAAAAAAAAAAAACAACCAAAAAGGAGTGGAAAGGGCATCAGGAAAGCCTAGTTCTTACAAAACTCACTTACTTGACAACACACACACACACACACACACACACACACACACACACACACACACACACAAATTCTTTAAGCCCTCACATGGCACATGGACACTCTCTGTGATGTGTCTCTTGAACACTTGTGCGGCTGGACTGACATCACTGATTGTGCTCACACAAACTAAGACTTCGGACATGACCAGGCAATCAGAGTCTTTATTGGCTGAATTGTCTACATGTCTTGTACAATTGTAGTTTGATTTTAAAACCTTCAAATAAAGCTCAGCTTGGGAGTGCAGGCTTTTAATTCAGAAGACTGAGGCAGGGGGATGCCAAATTCAAAGCCAACCTGGGCTACAACTTAGATGAAGGCCAGCCTAGGGAACTCTGTGACACCTTGACTTAAAAAGTCAAAAGAATTCTGGAGACAGGGCTGAGTGTTAGACACTTGTCTAGAGAACAGCAGGCCCCAAGGTCACTCTTCAGAACCATAAACAACTTTCAGGTAGTTTGTAAAAGACACTTCAGGGGGTGAGTGGGGTGGCAAAGTACTTCCCAAGCTTGATAACCCAAGTTTGATCCCAGGGAGGAGGGAGGGAGAGAGGGAGAGAGGGAGAGAGGGAGAGAGGGAGAGAGGGAGAGAGGGAGAGAGGGAGAGAGGGAGAGAGGGAGAGAGGGAGAGAGGGACAGAGGGAGAGAGGGAGAGAGGGAGAGAGGGAGAGAGGGACAGAGGGAGAGAGGGAGAGAGGGACAGAGGGAGAGAGGGAGAGAGGGAGAGAGGGAGAGAGGGAGGGAACATTTTTAAAAGTCATCAAATGAATTTAAAAAAAAACAACAACCTAGATCGTCACTGAGAAAATAATCATTTTTCGGCGTTGCTAGGCACCACCACTGTTCTAACATTTGATAAAGAGGAAAAGCATTTTTACTTCTTTTCATTTATAATCTGTATTTCAGAGTAATTTATAGTTGTGAGAAAATTATACAAAATGTATATCTATTGGATTAGGGGACCAGAAAACCTTTGATAAACATTTCTTTTAGGGGAACATTTAGGGACGTATTATCTTAAGGGATTAAAAAGTAAGACGCCACTTGGTGGGCTGTAAAACCCGCTGAGTCTAAGATTCTGCCTTCAGAATGTTCTGGAGCCAGGGCCTCTGGGACATGCAGGAAGGTGTAGATAATCGAATCAGAAGTATTAGCAAAATGCAGCAAACCAGCCTTGGGGGTCCGACCACATCCTGGTATACCAGAATCTCAGAGCAAAGCAGACTCACAAGGCTACCTTTGTGGTCTTTATACATCCTGGTCAGTCGTGAGTAGGGAGGGGGAGCCGGGGAGGAGCTTCAGGAGCTAGGGGCGGGGCCTCGGCGCACTGGGGGCGGGGCCTGGGCCTGGCGGGTTCCTGGGATTGCGCGCGCAGCACTGACGTGTGGTGCTCGGCTGCGCTCTGGTGGCGCGTCGACGACCATGCTGCACAGCCTGTGCAGATTTTGGCGTCCTGGGCGCCCAGAGAGGCCTTCCCTTTGTTAGTTTTTATTTTATTTTATTTTATTTTATTTTATTTTATTGTAAATTCTCAGTTCCCCCCTTCCCACGAAGCGTCCTTTTGCTTGCCAAGAGGGAACAAGAGGAAGAGAGTAATAACCCTTGCGTGAGGGCCGAAGATGGAGAAAGGTGCCCAGGCCTCAGACTCCGACAGTGATGAGACGATGATTGAGGGGTCGGTGACAGAGAACGAACTGGAAGATGAGGAGCTTCCCTGGAGAAGGTGAACGCCATTGGGGCTTGAGTACTGAACTCTCGCACCGCTGTCGGTCTAGGCTTTTGGTGGTTTTTGAGTAGAAATGGCCGCCAACCGGACTGAGCTTGTAGGTGAGATTAGAGCTTTCGGGGACAGCTTTGCAAGGAATTTAAAAATAGCAACCGCTGTCAGATCCCCAAACCCAGCTAGAAACAATATGATGGCGGTGGTCATTTTATGGCATCTTAAAATGTCGTATGTCTCATACTGGGTCTTAAGTACTAGGACCACTTTACCCAAACTTAAGCATTGATCTAGGAAGTGGTTCACAGGATTGATTGATTGATTTCTCTCTTTCTTTCTTTGATTGATTGATTTCTCTCTCTCTCTCTTTCTTTCCTTCTTCTTCTTCTTCTTCTTCTCCTTCTCCTTCTCCTCCTCCTCCTCCTCCTCCTCCTCCTCCTCCTCCTCCTCTTCTTCTTCTTCTTCTTTTTTTTTTTTTTTTGGGGTTTTTTCGAGACAGGGTTTCTCTGCGTAGTCCTGGCTGTCCTGGAACTCACTCTGTAGACCAGGCTGGCCTCGAACTCAGAAATCCGCCTGCCTCTGCCTCCCAAGTGCTGGGAGTAAAGGCGTGCGCCACCACTGCCTGCCTCACAGGATTTAAGAACTATACTGGGGAGACAGGTTTGTATCTAACTAGAAAAGTGTTATAAGAAAGAATGGGGCTAGAGAGATGGCTCAGTGGTTAAGAGCCACTGGTCTTCCAGAGGACCCGAATTCAATTCCCAGCACCCACATGGCAGCTCACAACTGTCTGTAACTCCTGTTCCAGGGGAACTGACACCATCGCATAGACACACATTCAGACAAAACACCAGTGCACATAAAAAATAATAAATTAAAATATTTTTAAAGAGAAAAGGTATTTCATCTTATCAGAGCTCTTTTTGAGTGTATTCTCAGAGTTAGACACACGTATTTAATAATAATAATAATAAAAAAAAAGGTTGAAATAACCTTTGTGAAAACTCGGCATGGAGAAGCATTTCAGTTTTCTGTGTGGAGTCCAGGGATGTGGGGTTGGATACCCAGGGGAACTTTTACATCACACAATAATGCGTCGTTGTCAGAGTTTGCTTCTGATCAGAAGCATAAAGGTGGTCTAGGAATTAACCATAGAAAGAGAAGGTGGTGTTCTTGAATACGGAAGTGGAAGGGTGCAGATGGAGAGATGGAAGAGCACTGAGTTATGTGTTTTGGAATGTATAAGCAGTTAAATCTTTCAGAATTGTGGAATAGACGTGGCGTGATGAAAGGGAACTGGTGAAATTGTTAGACCATGTACATCCTGTGTAGACCTCACTGGCATACTGATGCTGCTCTCTGGTTTTGTTTTGTTTTTTGATTCAGGGTTTCTCTCTGTTGCTCTGGCTGTTTTAAGTGGAGGAGTATTCTGATCAGATTTCTGCTTACTCTGCATGTTTTAGACTAGGGCTTTACAAATATATATATATTTGTAATATATATATATATATATTTGTAATATATATATATATATATATATATATATATATATTATAATAGCCCAATATTACAATATAATTGTAATACTGTCCTGGAACTCACTCTGTAGACCAGGCTGGCCTCGAACTCAGAAATCCGCCATAGCATACAGCTGTGATTTTTGATAACTGAAATTTTTAAGTTTGTCTCATAATTTAGAAGGCTTTCATTCAATCACAGTAATAAGAGTCCTTCATTGTAATAGCCCAATATTACAATATAATATTGTAATATATATATATATTAGCCCAGGTTAGCTTTGAATAATCATGATTCCTCCTATGTTAGTGTCCCAAGTGCTGAGATTATAGGCATGAGCCATAGCATACAGCTGTGATTTTTGATAACTGAAATTTTTAAGTTTGTCTCATAATTTAGAAGGCTTTCATTCAATCACAGTAATAAGAGTCCTTCATATGTCCTCCTTGCCCCTAGATTTTTTTTTCAAAACTCGAATTTTGTGCTCACTGTTTGAAATGACATCTCTTAAACATTTGTATATATGCTTGTGTGTATTAATGTGGATGCACCCTTAGAAGACTGTAGGAGGGTCAAGCCCATTGTGGGCAGCAACGCCTCTGGGCATGTAGTCCTTAACAGTATAAGAAAGCAGGCTGAGCCATACATAGCAAGCCAGTAAGTGGCACTCCTCCATGGTCTTTGGTTTGGATCCTACCTTGAGGTTCCTGTCCTGCTTGAGTTCCTGCCCTGACTTCCTTTGATGATAAAATAAATTTTTTCTTGTGAAAGTTGCATTTGATTATGGTATTTTATCACAGCAATAGCTAAGACAGTCTTAAGGCAATCAAGTACTGTTCCTATCTATCCCTTGTCCCCTAAATCAAACATAATGACAAAATATTTGAAAAAATGAATATGACTAGGTGAACATTTTTCTTCTTGCATTAATTCTATATTAAAGTATATGTTTCTTTTTTAAAGGAATATAAAACTATTTATTGACCACTGTTCACCGTTATTTACAATAAAGTAAATATACAGTTGGATGACATTCTAATACTACAAAGTTACTTTTCTGGCTCATTGAACCAGAAGGCAAATACTGAAAAGATTGATCCTACCAGTAAGGAATTAGTCAGGGTAAAGAAAAAGCATGCAAGTCATTAATTGGTCTTTGCAAATTTTGTTCTCTTAGTCAGCAGGCTTAAATTGCCATCATTAGCTCCAACCATGATTCTATTTCCACATCAAACAGGTTCCATGAATAATAAATAACCTGTTAGTACAGATTTTAACTTTCTACAAAGGAATGGCTCACCAGAGGAACCTTTAGGCAGACTGGCTGACCTGGACCTACCTCTAGAGCACTGGGGCTAAGGGCGTGTGCCACCACACTAGGCCCAAGTCTTTTTATTAAATCACACTGCTACTTTGTTTAATTCCATTTTCTGAAGGTGGAGTTGCTATGGACAACATTCTGTAAATAAACTACTACATTTATGCGATAATACATCAATTCTGATGTGGTTGCTTTTAAACTATCCAATAAATTACAGAATCTGCTTAATCTGAAAGATTATAGATTCAGAAAAATGTTCGCAATAAGGGAATCTCATCAACTTGTGTTTTCATCTTCAGTTCTTTTAAGTATTAAAAACAAGACAAAACAAACAAGTCATTGTGTTTTATGCATACACCGCATACAAACAAACAAACAAAAACCCATTATGGTCCTTTTTGTCCCAGTTAAAAATAAATTCAGACAGAGTAATGGCTGTAAAATATCCCCAGCGTTTAAGAAAAGCTGTTCTTCAAAGCTGAGGAAATACAATATGGTATCAAATATTCTTTTGTTAAAGGAAGCAGCTACAGAAAGCTCTCACTTGCTCAAAGCAATCAGTACCTTTGATGCAGAACAAAAACCAAAACTACCCCAACTACCGTCAATACTTTCAAAACCAGCATATCACACTTGATTTTCATTAGAATACTACTTTTTTTGTAATTTTTTGTAATTATTGTGCCTCATCTTCGGGACAAGAATGCCAAGTCAGCCTTTCCTTATAGAAAGCAATGACAATCTGAGGATACTTCATATTTGCCTCCTTTGCCAGCACCAAGTCAGCCTCTTCTGAGTCCTTCCATTTCATGAGAAACATTAATTCTCCACTGCTGTCTGTGGCACCAATTATTCGTTCAGGATCAAGACTTCTGGCAAAGCCCCTTGGTTTGTCAGCAGCATCTCTCTTCTTTGATTTGCTATCATCAGATTCACTGTCAGATAAAGATTTCCTTTTTGTACCATCTTTTTCTTTACCAGCTTTTAAGAATTAAGAAATGCTTCAATTAATTCGGGACAATCTAAATTTTCTTCTGATTCCCAAGTATTATCAGCATCTGTGAACCCCTTCCACTTCAGGAAATACTCTACCTTCCCATTCACTACACGACGGTCCAGTACTTTTTACAACAAATTCTTCAGGCTCTGCCTCTTCAACTTTTTTACTCTTTCCATTCTGTTTCTTTCCCATTTTTTGCAATGCAGTTTTATTGGAGGTCATCTTAAAAATTTAATCAGAGACTTGAAGAGTTCATAGCTCAGATGCTCAGGGCTTCGGATCCTGTAGAGTTTCCCCAAAGTATATGTTTCTTAAATAGTGTTTTGAAATATAAATATTTATAGTAGTATAAGAGAATTTTAGCAATTTAAATTATAAAAACAACAGTTAAAATGTTACTCTATTTTTGAAATATGTAATTAATCTGTTTTATTTTTTGCATTCAAAAGGTTGCTCTTGAATCAAGACACAACTTTTAGATCTGAGTTCTGTTTTCATTCTGGTATAAATGGAATGCAGAAAGGTGAGAAAAACCTTTTACTAGATATTGTCAGTGTCTAATTTATTCTTTCAAGTAAACTAATTGTCTTAATATAATTTATTGAGTATTTCATTTTGTTTAAAACACTATGGTTATAGTAAACTAATATAAGTTGTTTACTTATGTGTGTGTGTGTGTGTGGAAGGCATGTGCCACACTATGTGTGTGTATTAGCCAGAAGACAACTTGTAGGCGTTGGTTCACTCCTTCTACCATGTGTGTCCTAGGGATTGAACTTAAGTGTTCAGGCTTGGCAGGATGCAGCTTTACCCACTGAGCCATCTAGCTGGGCCTTGGCACATTAAATTCTATATGCATTTAAATGTAAATTTCTATGTAAATGTCTGTTTTTCACTGCCATTCATCTGTGTGACTTTCTGTGCCATTAGTACATTTGTATCCTAAGCTATTAGTGTATTTTGAAGAAATCATAGAGTTATTTCCGAGGCAACTGATTTTGAATGACAAAGTGTGTTTTAGTTAGGGCTGCTTTAACCAAATGACAAGTATTCACCTACCAAGACATATCCCCAGGACCAGTGTATAAAAATTTCTATACATACTCACTGTATTCCTTCATCCTGAGGCGAAGAAATATCAAGCATTGTTTTTATCAATGCAGCATTACCCCTACTATGTAATAATTTAAAAATATTGACATATAAAAGTGACAATTAAGGAAATATGATGTATAATTTTTTGGACTGTGCTAGGATTTAAACCCAGGCTTCATATATGCTAAGCATATACCCTACCACTTAATAATATATAATGTTAGTCTCCTGTCAAATAATTTTTAGGGATATTTTATAGTATTTATAAAATTCTTGAATTCTTCTGAAAGTAGAATAATAAAGCTATTGAAAGGTATTGATTAATTACATTTCATTACAGGCATGCAATCTCCTGAGATTCAGCTTGGACTCAAACTCAGAAAGGACTCACAAGAGCAAAATAATAAAAATAAGGTGTTGCCGGCTCTTAGTGAGGACCTAGTGTTACAGGTATGCCAGTGTGGTTTGAACATATACCTATCAAAAACTGGAACTGCTGTCTGTGGCAAATTACTAATTACAAGGGTTTGGGTTTGTTTGTTTGTTTGTTTGTTTGTCTACTCATATTTTGGTTCTTTTTCATTGTTCGGTTATTATACCTTTTTAAAACAATCATTTAATTTCATTGTTGTAAATTTGATGAAGGTCATTTGTTTCAGGAGGGGGACTTAAAATATTTTCTTTTTCTCTCTTTTTCCAGTTATCTTTTTTCAGTGGAGACAAAGTTAAAGGAAAAGAAGTTAGAAATAGGATATACTAATTAGGATTTTCATTTCTAGTTTGTGTCAGAGCTCATTTTAAAATTTGTGAAGAAATATCAATCTTTGTAGTATAATTTGAGATACATAGTATTAAAGGCCTTTTGTTGTTTTATGTGTGTTAGTACATATTTGTGTATATATAGTTATTTGTTTCTCCTTAGTGCAAAAATTATTAGGAGAAGTCATGTATTAGTTAGCACTCTGGCTTGATTAAACTAGCCAGCTAGGGATACCTACCTCTAAAGTCTTAAGGAATTGGAAGTGAAGATACATGTTCCTGTTTGTTTTGCAAGACAGGATTTTACTTTGTAGTACAGGCTTATCTGTGACTCACTACAGAGCTCAGACTGACCTTGAATTTAGGGCAGGCTTCTGCCTACTTTTCTCTTTTTCTTTTTTAAAAACAAACAGAGATTTATTAGAAAAACTTGAACAGAGCAAAAGTGTGCTGTTGTCCAGGCACAAATAACCAACAAGCTAGAGAATGAGCCCTGGATGGAGGCTTATGCAGTCTGGATTTTTATTAGGGTCTTTTCTCCTGGGAATTGGGGAACTATATTTAGTTTTCTGGAAGACATCTCTTCCACTTGAAAAGGAGGGGCCTTTTTTTGTTTGTTTCTTTTGTTTTTCCTAGATGGTCAACCTAGGACTCTCATGGCACTATTTTGCCTATTGAATTGTTATTGGACTGTTAACAGTTCTAAAGGTTGCTCACTGCAGGGAATTTTTGTTTTCAAAGAACAGTGAGACTGTTCTTTGCTGGGGCAAAATACTGTCAAGCAATTTAAGAAGGGAAGGATTTATTCTGCTTTACAGTTACTAAGATCTATCATGGTAGGAAAGCTGCCTTTGTCTCTTCAGTGCTGAGACTACAGACATGAACCACTACACCTGACTCAGAGGTGTGTGTGTGTGTGTGTGTGTGTGTGTGTGTGTGTGTGTGTCTAAAGGGATGCACATGCATTTGTATGTGAGGGTTGACATCTGGTATTTTAGTCCTTTGCCACCATATTTTTTGAGGTAAGATCTTTCATAAATCTGGAGTTAACTAATTCTGATAGGTCGACTGGCCAAAAAGCCTCAGGGATCTTCCTGTTTCTGCCTCTCCACCACTGGTCTTACAGGTACAAACAACTGCACCTGGCTTTTACGAGGATGCTGTGGATAGAAATCAGGCCCTCATGCTTGCAGGTCAAGCACTTAGTGACTGAGCCATCTCTTTAGTCTCTGTTTCAGTAGCAGGAATGGCAGGAGTTCCAATGGTGACTATTGGATTCTAAGTATCCAAAACCAAGGGACACCCTCCCCCAGAAATACACACGGACAGGACTCGCTGCAATCGCATGAGGTTTATTGATAATGGTGCACCAGGGCTCCCTTATATACAGACAAAAGAGCCCCGAGTTAGAGTCGGAGGCAATTTTTATACCAATATTCACAGGGCTCATAAAGGCAGTTTTACCTCTTAATCAATAACTACAAAGGCTGACTTCAACAGCCATTCCCAAGCTCGGTTGCTAAGTAACTCAAATTTGTACCTTATCTTTTACAACAAACAGAGATTCAGTTTAAGTAGCTTCTGTTTACCCAGGTTTTACTGTGCTAAGGGCTCATAAACTCTTATCTTGGGTCTTTCTTCCTCTGGAATGTTTGTTGAGCCTTTGAAATGTGCTTCTCCCGGGATGTGTCCTTGGGGGAAGTTAATGTTTGAGTTTAAAACCAAAATCAGAGCCTTTTTTTTTTTTTGGTTTTTCGAGACAGGGTTTCTCTGTGTAGCCCTGGCTGTCCTGGAACTCACTCTGTAGACCAGGCTGGCCTCGAACTCAGAAATCCACCTGCCTCTGCCTCCCAAGTGCTGGGATTAAAGGCGTGCACCACCAACACCCAGCAGAGCTTTTTATTAATTTTAAGTTTCTACAATACCACAGCTAGGAAGGTTTATTTTATGAATTATTTTTGATAAAAAGAGGAAATTCAATGCTAGATATTCTTCCTTGAAACTGAAATAACTACATTTGGCTTTTAATACTTTGTTTAACATTTCCTTTTGTGATTTCTGAGTTAAGAAAAAAATAACTTTTTATCTAGCTTCTATAACTGAAATAAGTATGTATGTATGTGTATGTAATGTATGTATGTTTGTATCTTTTCCCTTGTGGTTCTGGAGATTGAGCCCTTACCCTCTAGGTAAGTACTTTGCAGTAGATTATGTTTCTCACCCTTAAGAAAAAATTCCTATTTATTTTATAAGCATTTACTATGCAACTTTGTCCCAGGCTTCCACTTGTACCTTTAAAGAGTATGACTTTGAAATATTTATTACCATAGTACTTAGAGTAGTTTTTTTTAAAAATATAGATTACCAGACCTGTACTGGGTAGAACCTAGACACATTCAAAGTTGGAGTCTCTCAGGTAATTTCTGAAGATCAACAATTTGGGTGCAATTGCCTTAGATACTTCTGAGTTAGTGGATATGTCTTCCAAAGATTGTCATAAGATACTGAGTTAGCCATATGTTTGTTTTAAAATTAGGATGTGAAAGATAAATCAGATACTTGATATTTGTCCCTGTTTTTAATTTTTTTCGTTGGAAAACTAAAAATATCTTTTAACTTTTCTTTATACCCCATTTGTTTTGGGTTACAGTAAACAGTAGACAATGAATGGAATCATTTAAACATCTGTAGCATGTTTATTAAATTATTTTCCAAATTGACATATGTTGCTACTTTCATCTAGCTTTTGCTATGAAAAGAAGCCTTTAAAATTTAACTATCTGAGGATTTAATATATCAGAAATAAAAATATGGAAAGACCTGAAAAGATGTTTCAGAGTTTTTTTTAAATTATTTTTTAACTTGAGTCAGACTTCTAAATAAATTCTACCTAAATGGGCAAACACTAGGCAGCAGCTATACTTCCAAGGAGGCCTGTTTCGGGTGTAACAAGCTGTTTTAGATGAGGACAAACTGGGAAGGATGATCTGTGGGTTGATGTCTATACACCATGCTAATTTAAAAATACAGACAAACAGGCTTTGCAGTAGTTCATTCTTATTAATTTTTGCAAAAATTTGTAATAACCTTTAAAATCTTTATTGTAGAAGTTAGGTCCTATTTCTTCCTAGCCCCATGTTCCCAGAAATAAGACTCAGACTCAAAATATATTTACAGATACCTTGACCATATAGCTAGGCTCTATTGGCTAGAATCATAACTTACAATAACCCATTTATTTTAACCTACATTTTGCCATGTGGCTAGTTACCTCTGCTCAGAATCCTTTCTCTCTACTGGATGTCCTATCTCTATTTCCTGTCTAAGCCATAGGCCATAGGCTGTTTAATTAACAGGTGGTACATACATACAATACACAAGATATTCTCTCTACAGTTCCCCTTTTTAGTCCAATAAAAGACTCCTTTTCTTTCAAATATAATTTAATACAATTATAACAATTATGAAAACTATAAGATATGATAATGCATTTTGATATCTAATCCATAGTATTTTGCTATTAAGGAAAAATTTCTATTATCTATCCTATCTTGGTGTATTTAAAGTTTTGTACCTAACTCAAATTTTATCCTAACTTGTATTATCATCCTAAAAAACTTCTTAGAACTAAACAATTTAAGCTTATAATAAGACTCTTGACTATCTAGTCTCCAACCCCATCAGAGACCTGAGAAGGAATAAATATTACCTGAGTGTGCAGGAAGCACAGGGATACAGCTTCCAAAGATTATAGAAATGACAGAGACGGCTGACTGCCTGGACAGTCCCCAGTATTCTCTGTAATGTTGGAGCATCTGTCTTCAGCCTTCTGTCCCAGGATATCTGTGTGAAGCAGGAATTATGAAGGACTCGCTTACCCTGTATTGGGAGAGCTTAGCAGTCGACTTCCCTGCATCTGTGTGTCCTTTCTGGACAGCATTCTGTGTGCAGATAGAGTTAGGAATTTTCTTTGCCCAGTGGCTAGTTTGCTGCAAATGAAGCAGCTCCATCTGGAGGTCTTTCAATGCTCATCATCCTTTTCCAAGTTGAATGGGGAGTGCAAGGAGTTGACATGTCTCAATCTCAAAAAGATCTTATATTAATAAAATTATGTTTAAATGCCATATTCTGTGAGTCACTGAGATTTTTGAAGACCATGTATTTATTCATATTATATTTGAACAAGCAAACACTGCTTGTCTCCATCTACCTATTATCTCTGCAACCCAGAATGTATATTTCTGTGATAATCCAGAGTAGAATCTAACACGACCATGAGTTTGATTGACTGACTATTAACTGGTATTAACTTAATCATCCTAAACAGTTTGTAATAGCTATTAAGAGGACTGGGACTAAACCGTGTATATTTAAATGAATTATATAAGCACAATGCCTATCTAAGAGTTGAAATATACATATATTATGTTGTAACAAAAATAATCTTAAATTTGTATCAATATACAAAGATTTATATTAATGAAAACCTGAAACCTGTATAAATATATAAAATTGTGTACCAACTTAAGAAAATGTAACCTCAATTCTGCATCAAACTATAATCTTGTTTTTTGGTTTAAGAGTAGATTCAGTAATCTATCCCTATTTATCTAATTTCTTATAATATTTCTGTATTCCCCCTTTTCTTTTTAACTCCCTACCCTTATCTAAGAAACAAAGGATAGAAAAGAGGAAAGGAAAATTATAAATCCCTGAGTCTAAGCTCCCTGTTTTGTTTCCTCCTTGTTCAAGACCATAATTATTTGTAATCATCATCTAACATGACAACATATCTGTTATTCATAAAATAACAAAAACCATCTACCCCAACTTAAAGGAAATTGGAAAAATGATTAAGTCAAAAGAAAGCTCATTTATTGTTCAGTGTCTATGTGTTGATTAATTTCGGGGCTTAACTGAAGTCCTGATTGGATCAGTCTGAAAGGCTGTATGAACTAAGGTCATCTGGGATTAGCAGCCCTTCCAGAAGCTGTTCTAGAAGCAATTTTTGGAAATAGCATCACTTTGAGGCAGGATCAATCATGGAGCTGGAGCAGCAGGTCTCAGCATCTCAGTATCCTCGAGGCTGAATCCTGTCATGCTTGCCCCTCCTAGTCTTCCATTCTGCAATATACAAATCTTACAAACAATACATAATTCTATAAAGATATTTGAATGAAATGTGCAGGATGCACAGATCAATTAAAGATGATTTCCTGGTCTTTGAGCAACTGAAAGACAACTGTATTTAGAAGTTAGTTTGATCATATAATCAAACTATAATATAAATCGCCATTCATATCATATGAAAAGATGGCACGATAGATGAATCTTTAGGACTCTGCAGCCACTAAGACTCATTGTCTGTGTGTAGCTGAAGTTCTGGCTAGAGACATTTTTATGTCTCAGCCAGTTTCATGTTTGTTCCCATGTAGTGGGATTAGCAAATCATGTTACCTCTCTTGTTTGGTGTTCTTGATTTCTTGTCTGCAGTAAAGATCTTCAGGAGTGTCTTCCTCTGTAAAATCTGAGTCTTGTTACTTTGGAAGAAATTCAAAGCCTTTTCTTCTTTCCTGTCAACAGACTTAGAACTGTTCTCCCAAAATAGCATGTCCTTGGTCCAGCAGCCCAAAGTAATCAAAAGTATGGGTCAATTTAATTTAACAGCCCCCTTTTATTTAGGTGTGTTCTATTTTGACCTCTCTCATAGAGAATTTGTAAAACATCACAACCATAAAACTTATAACCACCTTCATTTTGATAATTTAAAATAATTAAAACAGTTACTATTTATTGACACAGGTTTTTGTGTGTTTGTGTGTGTGTGTGTGTGTGTGTGTGTGTGTAGCCTGGGCTGACTTGGATTTGTTCTGTAGGTTAGGCTGGCTTTGAACCCACAAGGAACCTATCTGTCTCTGTGTTTGTCTCCCAAGTATTGAGATCAAAGGCCAGGATTTATAGTATAGCTGTGTCTTCAGATAGAATGTTTTCCAATTTTTTTGAGGAACTGCAGATTGATTTCCATAGTGGTTGTATCAGCTTGCAATCCCACCAGCAGTGGTGAAGTGTTCCTCTTTCTCCACATCCTTGCCAGTATCTGCTCTCACCTGAGTTTTTTATTTTAGCCATCCTGCTTAATGTGAGGTAGAATCTCAGGGTCATTTGATTTGCATTTCCCTGATGACTAAGGATGTTGAACATTTCTTTAGGTGCTTCTTAGCTATTCAAGATTCCTCAGTTGAGAATTCTTTGTTTAGCTCTGTACCCCATTTTTAATAGGGTTACTTGGTTCTCTGTAGTCTAACATCTTGAGTTCTTTGTATATTTTAGATATTAACCATCTATCAGATATAGGGTTGGTAAAGATCTTTTCCCAATCTGTGGGTTGCCATTTTATCCTATTGACAGTGTCCTTTGCCTTACAGAAGCTTTTCAATTTTATCAGGTTCCATTTGTCAGTTGTTGACAATGGCCAGAGCCATTGGTGTTTTGTTCAGGAAGTTTTTTTCTGTGCTGATGTGTTTCAGGCTCTTTCCCACTTTGTCTTCTATTAGACTCAGTATTTCTGGTTTTATGTGGAAGTCCTTGATCTACTTGGTCTTCAGCTTTGTACAAGGAGATAAAAAGGAATCAATTTACATTCTTCTACATGTCGACCTCAAGTTGAACCAGCACCATTTGTTAAAAATGCTGTCTTTTTTCCACTGGATAGTTTTGGCTTCTTTGTCAAAGATCAAGTGACTTTAGGTTTGTGGGTTTATTTTTGGGTCTTCAATTCTATTCCACTGACAGATCTTTTCATGTTTACTAATACCATGTGGGTTTTTTTTTTTTTTCAACATGATTGCTCTGTAGTACAGTTTGATGTCAGGGATGGTGATTCTCCCAGAAGTCCTTTTATTGTTGAGAATTGTTTTTGCTATCCTGGGTTTTTTGTTATTCCAGTTGAATTTGAGAATTGCTCTTTCTATCTCTGAAGAATTAAGTTGGAATTTTGATGGAGATTGCATTGAACCTGTAGATTGCTTTTGGTAAGATGGCCATTTTTATTATGTTAATCCTGCTGATCCATAGCATGGAAGATCTTTCCATCCTCTGAGATGTTTCTTCAATTTATTTCTTCCAAGATTTGAAGTTCTTGTCATACAGATCTTTCACTTGCTTGGTTAGATTCACACCAAGGTATTTTATATTATTTGTGACTATTTTGAAGGGTGTCATTGCCCTAATTTTTTTCTCAGCCTGTTTATCCTTTGAGAAGAGGAAGACTACTGATTTGTTTGAATTAATTTTATATTTAGCCACTTTGCTGAAGTTGTTTATCAGGTTTAGGAGTTCTCTGGTGGATTTTTTGGGGTCACTTAAATATACTATCATATCTGCAAATAGTGATATATTGGTTTCCTCCTTTCCAATTTGTATCCTTTGATCTCCTTTTGTTGTCTAATTGTTCTAGCTAGAACTTCAAGTACTATATTGAATAAATAAATATTGAGAGAGTGGGCAGCCTTGTCCCTGATTTTAGTGCGATTTCTTCAAGTTTCTCTTCATTTAATTTGAGGTTGGCTATTGGTTTGCTATATATTGCTTTTATTATGTTTAGGTATGTGTCTTGAATTCCTGACCTTTCCACGACTTTTAACGTGAAGGGGTGTTGTTTTTTGTCAAATGCTTTTTCAGCATCTATTGAGATGATCATGTGTTTTTTTCCTTTGTGTTTGTTTATATAGTGGATTATGTTGATAGATTTCCATGTATTGAGCCATCCCTGCATCCCTGGGATGAAGCCTACTTGATCATGGTGAATGATCATTTTGATGGATTCTTGTCGGTTTGCAAGAATTTTATTGAATATTTTTGCGTTGAGTATTTTGAGTATATTGTTCATTTCAATGAGCCATTGGTCTGGTTCAAATGCTCTGGCTTCTGTGACACCATCAATATCGTATCCTCATCCAGACTCCACCCAGTTACTTGCTGTTGCCCTGTGTCATGGAGATCCTGCATCTTTGGAACAGCAGGACAGGCCCTTTCATGTGTCCCAGCCATTCACAGATGATACAGATTTTGGGGTGGGCCAATTCAGAGCTGTGGATCTGGGCCTGGTTGGTAACTGAGCTTGTCAGCTTGCTGTCTGTCCCTTATCAGCACCACCAGGGTGAGCTCTCCAGCAGTGCTCTGGCTAGGCTACCCAGTGTCACCATCAGCATGAAGCGGGGTCATCTCTCCTGCTCTCATGTCCTCAGGGCTGGCTCACCTGCACCCATGCCTCCTGAGCCAGCTCCACTGTGCTGTCCAGTTAAGGTGCAGGGCCTAGTCTTTCAAGTGCTGCAGCCTGTGAAGGGCTGGGCCAGCTCTCCTGATCCTATACCCTCAGGGCTGGCTCACTGGGGACTTGGCCATCAGGACCAGCCCCACAGTGTTACCCAGGCAAAGTACAGGGCCTGCTGTTCCATGTGCTATAGCCAGTGAGGGAGCAGAACAGTTCTCAGCTATTGAAGGTGGTGAAGGAGGAGGGGAAGTGCATCATCCCTGTATCCACTCACCACTTCATGCCAGATGAGTGTCTGGGCAAGCTCTCTTGCTGTCACCTTCAGGGCCTTTTTACCTGTGCCCACTCCACCAGGGCCAGTTCTACTGTGCTGACTAGATGAGATGCAGGAACTGCTCTCCTCTGATTGCTACAGCCAGTGAAGGGGCAGGGCCAGCCCACCTGCTCTCATGACCTCAGGGCCTACTGCTGCAGGTGGTAAGGGCCAAGGGGGTGGGGGGGAGGATATCTTACGCCTGTTACCTCAAGTCAA
Organism: Arvicanthis niloticus; assembly: GCF_011762505.2. Lineage (NCBI taxonomy): Eukaryota > Metazoa > Chordata > Mammalia > Rodentia > Muridae > Arvicanthis > Arvicanthis niloticus. The sequence continues at coordinate 20,962,538 of NC_133437.1, forward strand.
AAGAGTGATGATGTCAGCTCTCCTGGACTGTTGCCTTCAGGGCTGGCTCACCCACTTTGTCTCAACCAGTGTCAGCCCTACTGTTCTGTCTAGGCAAGGTACAGGGCACTCTTTTCAATGCTGCAGCTGGAAATGGGCCAGCCAACATTTCTACTCTTATGACTCTGGGGCCAGTTCTTCTGACTGCCCCAGTGGTGAGGATTACTGAGGGTGGGCATCACCCCAGCACCCACACCATTCACTACAGAGGAATAGTGGGTCAGCTCTTCAGTGCTCTTGCCCTTGGGGCCTGCTCACCTGTGCTTCGTCTATCAGGGCCAGCTCTACTATCTGTGCTGCCCAGAGGAGGTGCAGGGCCGGATGTTCCAAGTGAGGGTCAGGTCCAGCTCGCCTACTCTGATGATCCCAGAGCCAGTTCTCCAGACTGCTGCTGGTGGTGAGAAGGGATCACCCTCACACCTTTGTCACCTTCCACCAGAGGAGTGGTGAAGTCAACTCTCCTGCACTCTTGTCCCCACCACCAGGGTCAGTTCTGCAAATATCAGTAATCCATCATGTACCTAAAGAGTAACTTAACATAGTAAAGGATAATTTCTTGAAGACAAAAACAGATTTGGTTCTTTTTAGATCCTCCAAATTAATTCAGTTAACTGAATTACTTACATTTTACTTTCAACAAATTAAACAAGATATCTAAATATTTAAATGCCTGCTCAAAATATGAGGAAGTAGGGGTAAGAAAAAAGTGTAGTCATCTGTATAAAAGAGATAGATAGCAATTGAAGCATGTTGTGAAAAAACTGATGGAAATGTATTCTTCTAGCTTGTTAACTGATACATGAGTAACACCAGCCATCATTGTATTTTGTGGCTTTAGCTCTTGAGTGCAATTAATATTTGGGGAGGTAAAAAAAAAAAAGGAAACGATAGTTGTCGTTATATTTACTTCTTGTAGGAATGATCATGAATACTTGCCCTCCACAGGAAAACTTACTGCCTTTTATAAAGATAAGTGAACTGGGCAAGATAAGCATTTGAATGAATTATTTGTGGAGATGCAGAAATATTAGCCTTGATAAAAATAGCCTTGATCTAGGCTCTGTAGGGCCCAATAGGGAAACTCTTTGTCTAGCCTGTGAGGAGGTCTAACATTCAAAACTACTCAAAATATAAGAGCTGGGGTATGTGTGGGTAGGTATGTGCACACTATTAATCCCAGCTCTTGAGAGGCAGACAGGCAGGCGGATCTCTGTGAGTTTGAGGCCAGCCTGGTCTATAGAGAGAGTTTCAGGACAGTTAGGGCTACACAGAGAAACCCTATCTAGAAGAAAAAATAATAAGAAAGCAAGCAAGCAAGCAAGCAAGCAAGCAAGAAAGAAAGAAAGAAAGAAAGAGAAAAGAAAGAAAGGAAAGAAGGGAGGAAGGGAGGAAGGGAGGGAGCAAGCAAGCAAGCAAGCAAACAAAAACATAAAAGCTTACCCAAATTGGGCCAGGCTCTGGCATGTGACCATCAATAGGAGGGTGGGCTCACCTCAAACCATGCTAGAAGTGAGCCGGATAGTAAATTATCCCTTTAATGAAATACTGTACTTTTCCTTCCAAGAATTATCTTTGTGGCACAGCCCTTGTGAAGTTCCATGCAGTTTGTCTGGATCTGACTGACTTAGAAAGTTGTAACTTTTCTTCTCTTCTTTTTTCTTTCAGAGCCTAGGTATGCTTGTTTGCTGGCTGGCTGGCTGGCTTATTTACTTACTCACTCACTCACTCAGTCAGTCACTCTGAACTTACTTCTCTAAAGCTCCGTTATGCTGTGTGACTGATCTCCATGCTAACTTACCTCATACATAACCTTACCTGCTTTTCCATATTCTTGTCAGCTGCTGAGATTTACAGCTTGTCTGCCCTGTTTTTTTAAAATGCTAATATAAATTTTCTCACGTTTCCATTTGAGTCCATTCTTAAATTGTTTTATTAGTTACACTAAGAACTACAAGAAGGCGCTCTAATTGCCTCAGTATCCAGTAAGCCTATAGGTACATTCTTAGTAAACAGATTCTTGGGTGAGGCTAGTTTTGTCTTCTAATCTTTGGGTTTTATAAACCCTGTGTAGAAGGACATACATACACATGGGACCTATGTTGATAACTTTGATGTCTGTTGGCTAAATAATCAACAAATAGCACTGAATATTATTTGGAGAAGATAAAGATGATTTTTTTTCAAATTTTGAATTTGAATTTTATTAAATTTTTATTCAAATTTTATTTGAAGTAATAAAAAAATTATCAAACAGAGGGGAAGAGATTTTATTTCAGTTCCCTTTGGGTAGCTATATTATGTTTCTAATTGTATTATCTCAAGTGTTTTTTTTTTTTTAAGTTAAAATTTCATTTTATTTTTAAATTAAAAGATTTATTTTTAATTTATTAAAATTTATAAAAAGTACACACATCACTTCCCACTTCCCTGAGAGAACTGTCTCTCCTTTTCTCAGCTTGCCTTAGTTACCTGTAGTTGTTTGTTGTGGGTAGAGTCCCATGAGATTTCTCCCTTCCATGTTAGTACATCTGTTGGTGAGCTGCTTCAGGCCTTATTTAGATACCTGTATTGTTGAGGTGTCGTGAGTGAAACATCCTTGTTATATCTAGGAGATATGATCTCACAGCAACTATCCTGCTCCTCTGCCTCTTAAAATCTTCCTGTCATTTCTTCTGTGATTTTCCTCAAGCCTTAGATGTAGGAGTAGTATTGCAGATGTATCAAGTGTGCCTGGGCACTCTACGATCAATTGTTTCTCTGTATTTTAATCAATTGTACTTTTCTGTAATGGTTTTCTTCTGTTGAAGGGACAAGTCACACTTATCTGTAGTTATAAGGATAGATATTTAGAATGTAGTTAGGATTTCTACTGTTTTTGCAAAATGGGAGTAGTAGATTCTCCTTTCAGATCCACGAACTCACAAGCCCTAGGTGGTTGGCTAGGTTTCATTATCAGGCATGGTTTCCTTCCTGTTAAGGAGCTATAGGTTCAGTTAGAGAGCTGTTTGTTACCCCCAAGATGTGAATGCCCCCATTGTACTCTTAGCCTATCCTGCCATGCTGGTTATTACAGTTTATAGGTATTGCAGCTGGGTAGGACTGTTGGTTGCTTCCCTCCCAATGAAAGCTTCCATTGCCCCTCCTGATACTATGAAAGCTTGTCCTTAGGGAAAAGGCTTTCAGCTCAGATCCTGCTTAGCCTCTAGGTCTTGTGTAGTGCAGTAGGGACTTACCTTTAGCCCACAAGAGACAAACGAGGATAGCAACAGTAGCTTGTATTGTTTTAGGAGTTTCTTGCAGTCCCCTGACCAATAACTCCAAAGATTTCTTGTGCCTGATATTTGAGTTTTATTTAGATAGTCTATGACTATATGGAGGAATACTATTAGCTTAAGTGACATAACTTCATTTAAGCTATATACATATGTATACATACATACTGAACACTAATTGGAAAAGATAGAGAAGTTCTCATATACCATGATTTATGTGTGAGTGTGTGTTTTTTGAAAAGATAAAATTCTATTAGTGTGATTGCCAAAATGTTTGTACATTAAGAGTAGTGGCTTTATTTTCAGAAAGCTATATCTATAGATCATAGACATAGGCAGGGGACCCCTGGAGAAGAATGCAGCACTGAGTGGTTCCTATTGCAGGATATTCCTAGAGAAGCCAGATTCATAGAGACAGAAAGTAGGTTGCCATGGGTGAGAGTAGATGGAATTTGTGTTTAAAGGCACAGAATTTCAGCTAAGGAGTTTAAGAGGAGAAAGGTCTGGAAATTCGTGGCGATAATGGCTGTACAAGATGTAAGTTACTCAGTGCCCTAGAACTATGCACTTTAAAGTGGCTACGATGGTACATGTTATCTCTATTTTCCACTATAAAAAAAGCTTACAAGGCTCCAGCCCTATTCAAAGAACTACAGGCAAATGAGGAATGATGAGAGTGGGAGAGGTAGTCTTCCCTAGGAATGAGCACACTGATCAGTTGTTCAAAACAAAATGGTGGCATTATACAGACTGAGCAGGTTATAGTTATATCTTTAGGAACACACACTTACATACACACTCACACATGCACACAGTACACATTCACACATATGCATGCATGCACACACTTGCATTTACATAACGACAATTAATGAAAAAGAGAAGAGACCCTCAATTTAGAAGAGCTATGGAATATAAGGGAAGGTTTAAAAGGAGCAAAGATAAGGGGGATATGATATAACTATATTTGAAAAATGAAAAAAAGCTAAGAAACACTAATGTAAGAAATCTCTGAAATTTTACGTTCTTGGTTTGTTTCATTAGATTATAATTTCTTAGTTTGAAAAAACAAACAAACAAAATAACCCTACTCTTTCCCCCCTTAGGATCCTCAGGATGAAACAACACAAAATCAAGTTCTGTTACAGTTAAGTATGATGACTTGTAGTTACATTTAAGGGTATCTATTTTGTTATTGTTTTCACAGCAGAGTCTTTGTTTTTGTGAGATTTTTAAAATTATATGTTCTGGAATGTTAGTAGGGGTAAATATAGGTGGTTTTATAAGTAAGTATTCAAGATAAATTTAATTTCATATGAAAACTTAAATTACATTAAACTAACTTGATTCTGTCTGCTAATCTTATTTTAAAATGAGTTTATAGAATAGCATTAAGGAAGAGCTTGTAGAGTCGTTGTAGTAATGAAACTTCATATTCTCTCAGTCCTTTAAAAACAATGGTTCTCAAAATACAGCTTGAGGCTCCCTAGTAGTTCCTGAGGTTCTTTCAGGTGACCTGGGAAAACTACTTTCTTAATAATATAACATTGCTCCCCTTTCCGTGGGGTTTACATCTGCACCAATAGTGCCAAGCAGTAGTAAGTGACATGCTGAAGGAGGGGCCTTAGCAGGAGCCACGGCAGCAGTGCCAAACAATGCTAGCGGTCATCGTGGTACTTTTAGTGCTGTGTGCTGACTGTAAAAGGATGTGATGCTAAATTTACTTAAGAATGTGTCTGATGAGATAGAAAAGTTGCTGGTTTTTATGAGATGGCTACTTTTAAGTGTACACCTTTTCAGTGTTCTGTGGTAAAACTTGCTGTAGGCATAAAGCACTTCTGTGCAATGTGAATGTTGCTTTAGTTGTAAACGTCATAAAACCCACTTAAAAAGCTCAAGAGAATAATTGACAAACTAGTTATTCATAATTACTTATATGTTTCAGTGGTTAAGATACTGCTTTTGCAGAGAAGCCACATTTAGTTCCCAGTCATGGGTTGTCCATGACTGCCTATAAAGACAGGGCCAAGGGATCCGACTTCTCTGCCTTTGTGGCGATCAGCACTCATGTGTACATACACACAAATGCATAACTTAATTAAAAGTATTTAAAATGAATAAAGTAAGCTAGCCATTTCAAGTAAAACAACTAATAATTATTATTGCTAATGAAAAAACTCGAGGTTTTATATTTGTTCCATGAAAACTTTATGCATGTATATAATGTGTCTTGATCATACCCACCCTCAGTCCTCCATCTCCCTCCCAGTTTCATGTCCTCTGCTTATAATTTAAAAACTTTGAACCCACTGAGAGCAATTAGTGCTGCCCATGTGCTCATGTGTTTGTGGTCATCAGCTGGGCATGGGCAGCCTTCCAGTGGCCACACTCCTAAACAAAAGTGACTCTCTTCCAGCAGCCAGCACCACCTATAGCTCCCCAAATAGGGATAAGACTCAGTAGTCCCTCCTCCCTCCATAGGGATAAGACTCAGTAGCCCTCCTCCCTCCATGCTAGAATTTTAAATTGTCTTCATCTTGTGCAAGTTTTATGTAGGTACCCACCTATGCTGTGGGTTCATGTGTGCAATAGTCATTTCATATCCAAAGGACAGCATGTCAGTGTTTGATATACCCTGAGCCTCAGTGGGGGTGTTGATAGAGATGTCCTTCCTGTCTATGGCTGAGCTCTCACAGTTGCTTATTGCCAGCATTTTGAACAGTGATGTGTCCCTGCATTAATCACTACCCACTGCAGTTAGAAGCTTCAGAAAAATGTGTCCTCCTTTTCCTTGCTCTTTTTTTAATAATAAAAAATTATATTGACTTAGAAACATTCAGAATGTCAATAAAACAACTACAATTTATATTTTTTTCAATTAAAGAGTTCTATTCAGTTAACAGAAGAATTATCTTTGTATTAGCTATATCAGAGACAGCTGAAGATTAAAAGCAGACAAAAAAAAACCAAACAACTACCATCCTCACATATAATTAATTCATGCAGTGCACCAAAATGAACCTGCTTTAAATTTTCATGTCAGTTTACAACTCCCAGACTCGACTAGGCAAGGTTAGTGACTATAGAAAATACCACCAGGACACATTTAGTATGCTAGCTCTGTGAAAAGTGACACTGTACTGTTTAAAGACAAATCTCACATAGCTTTATATTTCAATGTTTTTCCTTAAAAGGAGTTGTACACAGAATGATTAAGTACTTTATGAACAAAAGTGCTCTAGAACCAACTTATCCATATCATCACATTTATCTTCTTATTCTTCCTCATCCTCTTCATCCTCCTTCTCTTCCTTTTACTTTTTTTCTTGCTCTTTTCCACCTTGACGACCCCTCTTTTTCTCTGCATCAGGTTCTCTATAGGCAGCAATATCCTTTTTATAGTTTCTTCAGCATGGCAGCCTTCTTTTCTTAGGGCTGCTTGTCACCTGCAGCAGTGCTGTTCCACTTCTCTTCTAGTTTTTTGGGGTTTTGGTGTTTTGGTTTTTGTTGTTGTTGTTTTGCAACACCACCAATGACCCAGCCAGGATGTTCGTCTTTGATTTTTAGGTGGTACTCAGAACAGAACAAGAAAACAAAAAGAGGCCTCTTAAGTGCATTGAATCCTCGAAGTTCTTTTTTTGTCTCTTCTTTGGGGAAGATAAAGGTTTTCATTTGTTTTTCGTAACGAGCCTTGTCAGCCTTTACCAGGTCTTCCAATGTCCCCTCTCCTTTAGCAGACATGGTGTTCTGCCTCTTTGAGCACTTTGTACAGAACTCTGAGAAGTTGACAGAAACATCAGGGTTCTTCTTCTTGTGTTCCTTTTGGCAAGTTTGAACAAATGATGCATATGAGGACATTTTTTCTCTTGACTTCTTAGGATCTTCTTTACTATGTTTTGTTGATTTTCCTCCATGAGGCACATAGTTGCCCAGTGTCTCTCTAGCTCTCACTTGCCCAGTACTGTCTCTGTGGAACTCAGTGGACTCCTTTCCCTTGATCTTGATGACTTTAGTTTTTCTGATGGAAATACTGGTAAACATTTTTATATTGTTCCCACATCTTTTTAGTTAATTAATTAATTAGTTAACTTTATATCCTGATTGCAGTTTGCCCTGCTTCCTTTCCTCCCAGTCCTTTTCTCACTATTCCTCTCCCTGTATCCACTCCTCTTTCCTTTCTCTTCAGGAAAGGGAAGGTCTCCCATGGATATCAACCAGCATTGACATACCAAATTGCAGTAGGACTAGGCTCATCTTCTCCTATTGAGGCTAGATGAAGCAGCCCAGTATGGGAAAGAGTTCTAAAGGCAACAGAGTCAGTGACAGCCCTTGCTCCTGCTGTTAGGAATCCCACATGAAGACCAAACTACACAACTGTTACATACGTGAAGAGGGTCTAAGTTAGTTTATGTGAGCTTTCTGATTGTCAGTTCAGTCTCTTGTGAGCCCCTATGGGCCCAGGTTAATTGATTCTGTAGACTTTCTTCTGGTGTCCTTGACCCTTCTGGCTCCTACAATCTTCTCCCTCTTCTGCAGGATTCCCCAAGCTCTGCCTAATATTTGGCTGTGGGTCTCTGCATCTGTTTCCTTAAGTTGCTAGGTCAAGCCTCCCTGATGACGTTTCTGCTAGGCTCCTGTCTGCAAATCCAGCAGAAAGAATATCATTAATAGTGTCAGGGTGGGTTCCTTCTCATGGCATGGGTCTCAAGCTGGACCAGTCATTGATTGGCCATTTTTTCAATTTCTGATCTATCTTTACTCCTGCACATCTTATAAGTAGCACATATTGTAAGTGGAAGGTTTTGCAGCTGGGTTGGTGTCCCAGTACCTCCATTAAAAGTCTTGCCTTTTTACAGGAGATGGCCAGTTCAAGTTCTGCATCCATATTGCTAGGAGTCTTAGCTAGGGTCACCCTCATAGATTCCTAGGAGTTTCCATTGTTAGGCTGCTTTACATTGCTGTGAAGTGACACCATGGCCAAGGAAACTATTATAAAAGACAACATTTGATTGGGGCTGGCTTGCAATTTTAGAAGTTTAGTCCATTATCATCATGGCAGGAAGCATGGTAGCATGCAGACAGACATAGTGCTGGAGGAGCTGAGTTCTACATCTTGAACAGAAGGCAACCAGGAAGAAGACTGTCTTCCGCAGGCAGCCAGGAGAAGGGTGTCATCTGCATTGCCTGGAGCCTGAGCATCAGACATCAAAGCCTGCCCACCCTGTGACACATTTCCTCCAACAAGGTAACATCTATTCCAACAAGGCCACACTTTCATAATACTGCCACTTTCCATGGGCCAAGCATATTCAGACCACCACATGTGCCCTGATTCTGTTTCTCAGTACTCTCTCCCTCTGTCCTTCCACCACCTGATCCCTCCTGTTCACATCTTCACCACCTCTTTCCACCCCGCCCCCGTAAGTCCCTTTTCCTTGTCCATCCATGATGTCTATTCTGTATTTTCCCTTCTCAGAACTACTAGTAAAATTTTTTTATTATTTTTGATACTTTATAATGAAATATGTCAGATTCATATAACATAATAACTCAGTATTTCCTAAAAAGTCTGGTCTAGTTACTTTCTGTTGACTATGATAATGTACTTTGACCAAAAGCAACTTAGAGAAGGAAAGGGTTTATTTTATCTTACTCTTCCAGATCATAAGTGAGCAATGAGGGCATTTGGAGCAGGAATTCACCCCAGGAACCTGAACCAGAAACCGTGAAGAAATGCTCCTTGCTTTTTGGCTCACTCACAAGTTTATAACTAGCTAGCTTTCTTACACAGTCTAGAACGTCCTGCCTTGGAAATGACTCTGCCCACAGTGAGGTGGGCACTCCTACATCAGTTAAGACAATTAAACAACCTCTCACACATATGGCCTTAACCAGTTTGATTTGGATAATCCCCAAGTTGAGGAGGGCCTCAGTTGTGTAAACTGACATCTAAAGCTAAGCAGGACAAAGATTAATGCATAATGTTATAGAATCATGCCCAGATAACAGATCTGTTCAAATTGTAAGATGACCCAATTAGTTTTGGTGTAGACCAAAAAGTTCATTGTCTTTCACTTTGTATATTTAAGTCATTTATAAAAATTTTATCACTGATGGTGCAACCACTGTTGGAGGGTTGAGGAGGTGGAGCAGTAGATCCTGTCCATGCTATGAGGCTGCAGCAGGTGCTGGCAGTGTCTGGGAATTGGTCCATTCTGAAAGACTGTACCGATTTCAGAATGCTTCCAGAGCAAGTTCCCCGTAGAGCTGGAGAACAGAAGTCATGAGCAGCAGTTTGAAGAAAATGATTTGAACTCTGAAAAATCTTTATGCAGAAGGAGAGAAGCTTGGGAGCTAGTCTTATATTAAAGGCTTATATTAAAAGGCTTGTTTAAACAGTATTTACCAACTTATGTTTGGGAACTCGCTATCAGAAGGTTCTGAAGAAAGTCCCAAATGCATTGAAAATCACAATGAGAAGGTATGTGCTCCCCAAGGCCTCTTCCTAACAGACCATGTTGAGGAGGACTCCAAGTTATTGAAAAACCATCTCTGAAAACAGATGTGAGTAGAGGAAGGTAAACCTTATATTAAAGATCCCACTTCCAGCTGGGCCCTCACCCACCTACTTGATGATGACAGAGTCTCCCTACCTCTCCTACAGAGTGTCATTTTCTAGTATCTGCTGTCAAAGCCATGGTGCCACAACTGGAGTCATTCAGCGTCTACTTTGTGTCTCCAGATTGTGTGTATAGGACTTTGTAATCTTTAGATTTGTTTCCAAAAAAAGGAAGCATTTTACTTTTTAAAAATTCAAAGCCATTTAATAAAATACGCAGTTGGTCTCTGACACCAGTATCACTGGCTCTCTTCACTCCATTGGCCAGTTTCCTAGGTGGCTTTATAATTCCACAGGTCTTAGCGCAGGTCTTCCCTTGGATCAGAAATGGGCTTTGAGGGTGTGTGGTACCTGTGGTTCTGCTAATGCTACTGCCCAGATCCCCCAGGTTGCCAGCTTTGATGTGCTGCAGATCTTAAGATTGATTTCTGCAGTTCAGTTTCAGAAACTGAAGCTCCTTGAAATAATAACGTAGGTTATTTGTTTTAGTATTACAGTTATTTTTGAATCAGTATTTAACATAGTTCAAGTTATTTTCTTTGAAAACATTTATATTAATATTTATTGACTTGAAATATTGAGAAGATGTTATGTGTATTGCTTGTTTATTACACAGGTAAGTTAGCACAATAACTATGAGCTTACTTAATGCTCAGCCATCAGAAATTCCCCAGCGTGTAATAAGCAAGTGTCCAAAACATTGAGCTTTAGTTTTGTTACAAACATAACATAGAAGGATAAGTTGGTAGGAATAATGTTGTATGTCATTAATTTTCACCCACTGGAAAACTGTGGTTCACTGACTCTTCCCCGAATTCAGTGCACAGAAATCTTTTGACTGACTCAAGTAAACTTAAGTTTGGCTTTAAAATTTAAACTTGCTTAGGTATGGTCCCTGAATTCCTGATCTCTCCAATACCTTTAACATGAAGGGGTGTTATATTTTGTCAAATACTTTTTCAGCATCTAATGATGATCATGTGATTTTTTTTCCTTTGAGTTTGTTTATATAATGGACTATGTTAATGGATTTTCATATAGTGAACCAACCTTGCATCCCTGGGATAAAGCCTACTTGATTGTGGTGAATGATGGTTTTGATGTATTCTTGGATTTGATTTATGAGAATTTTGAGTATTTTTGCATTGATATTCATAAGGGAAATTGGTCTGAAGTTCTCTTTCTTTGTTGGATCTTTGTGTGGTTTAGGTATCAGAGTAATTGTGGCTTCATAGAGTGAATTAGGTAGTATTCCTTCTGTTTCTATTTTATGGAATAGTTTGAGGAGTGTTGGTATTAGCTCTCCTTTGAAGGTCTGGTAGAATTCCACACTAAAGCCATCTGGCCCTAGGAGTTCTCTAGTTGGGAGATTTTTAATGACTTCTATTTCCTTAGGGGATATGGGCCTGTTTAGTTAGTTTACCTACTCTTGATTTAACTTTCATACTTGGGTATCTGTCTAGAAAATCATCCATTTCATCTAGATTTTCCAGTTTGTTGAGTATAGGCTTTTGTAGTAGGATCTGTTATTCTTTGAATTTCCTCAGTGTCTGTTGTTTGGTCTTCCTTTTCATTCTGATTTTTGTTGATTTGGATACTCTTTCTGTGTCCTTTAGTTAGTTTGGCTAGAGGTTTATCTATCTTGTTGATTTTTCTCAAAGAACCAGTTTTTGGTTTTGTTGATTCTTTTTATAGTTCTCTTTGTTTGTATTTGGTTGATTTTGGCCCTGAGTTTGACAATTTCCTGCTGTCTACTCCTCTTTTTAAACTTGAAAATTCAGGTGAATTTTTGCATCTCTCTGCTCTTAAGATTGAAATTTCTTACTGTCCTTCTTTTAGGGGTTTGATAGTACTGTGTTTGAGAGAAAGTTAAGAAATAAGAGGAATGGATGGAACAGTTAAAAGTTTAATTTTTAGAGATATTGGGGGTGCTAATATTGGACTTAATCTTTCAAATTTAATTTGTTTTCTGGGCCTTGTAGCTATTTAGTAAATCCCATAGATCTGTGGAATAATTTAATTGTATACTCTGTTTGTTACATTAAAGCCTATACTAGTCTTTCTGCCTTTTAGACTTATTTAAATAACTGCTAAAATATTAACAGATAGAAAAGCGTTTCTTAAACATAAAGGAATCTTACTGCTTGTAGAAATAGCATACCTTCTTAATTCTTTTTCCTTCCATTAATTTATTTTATTTATTTACTTTATGTGCCTGTCACAGGCCCTACCACCTCCTGGTCCTTTCCACTCAACAGCCCCTCTCCCCATCCCCAGGAGGCACCCCCTGGGTGTCAGCCTATCTTGTTCATACCTACTGACATCAAGTCATTGCAGGACTAGACACATCTCTTCCACCTAGGCCAGACAAATTGGCCCAGTTAGGAGAACAGAATCCACAGGCAGGCAACAGAGTTGGACAGTCTCCCTCCAGTGTTGAGATTACACATGAACACCAAGCTGCACATCAGTTATATATGTGCTGGGGCCTAGGTTCAGCTCATGCTTGCTCTTCAGCTAGTGGTTTGGTCTCTGGGACCCTTCAAGGGGCCAGGTTAGTTGACTCTGTTGATCTTCTTGTAGAATCTCTATCCCCTCCATCCCTCAAACCTGCCCCCAACTCTTTAACAAGACTCCCAGAGTTTCTCTAATGTTCAGCTCTAGGTCTCTGTATCTGTTTACATCAGATGCTGGATGAAGCCTCTCAAAGGACAGTTATGCTAGGTTTTTATCTTCAAGCATAACAAAGTATCCTTAATAGTGTCAGGGCTTGGTCCTTGCCCATGGGATGGATCTCCAATCATTGGTTGGCCATTCCCTCAGTCTCTGCTCCATTTCTGTCCCTGAACTTTTTGTAGGCAGGACAGAATTTAGGTAGAAAGTTTTGTGGGTGGGTTGGTGTCCCTGTCCCTCCATTGGGAGTCGTGCCTGGCTATGGGAGGTAGCCACTTCTGGTTCCATATATCCCAATGCTAGGAGTCTCAGTTAGAATCACCTCCATACCATCCCTAGAGGCTCCCCCATCCTGAGTCTCTGGCACATTCTAGAGACACCTGCCTCTGTGGATTTCCATTCTCTCTCCCCTACTGTCCTACACATGATCTCCCACCCCACACATCCCATTCCTCTCTCATCCCCTCTTCTACTCAGTTCCCTCCTTCCATCGACCTCCAATATTTATTTTGTTTTCCCTTCTGAGAAAGATTCAACCATCCTCTCTTGGGCTCTCCTTGTTACTTGGCTTCATTTGGTCTATGGATTATAGCATGATTATCCTGTACTTTATGGCTAAGGTCCACTTACAAGTCCTTTTGGGTCTGGGTTACTTCACTCAGTATGATACTTTCTAGTTTCATTCATTTGCCTGCAGATTTCATGATGTCCTTGTTTTTAATAGCTAAGTAGTATTTCATTGTGCAAATAAACTACGTTTTCTTTATTTATTCTTAATTTGAGGGACTTATAGGTTGTTTCCAGTTTCTGGCTTTAAAGCTGCTTTGAACATAGTTGAGCAACGGTCACTGTGGCACAGTGGAGCATCTTTTGGGTATATTCCCAAAAATGGTATACCTTGGTCTTAAGCTAGGACTATTTCCAGTTTTCTAAGAAACTACCAAATTGATTTTCAGAGTGGTTGTACAAGTTGATCTCCCACCAGCACTGGAGGAGTGTTCCCCTTGCTCCACATCCTCACCAGCATGTGCTGCCACTTGAGTTTTTGATCTTAGCCATTTTGATGGGTATAAGGTGGACTCTCTGAGTTGTTTTGACTTGCATTTCCCTGATGATTAAGGACATTAAACATTTCTTTAATTCAAGATTCCCCTGTTGAGAATTCTCTGTTTAATTCTATACCTCATTTTTTTTATCTTTAATTTTTTATTTTTACAGTCCAGTCATTATCCGCCTCCCAGTCTGACCTCCAAAAGTTCCTCCTCCCATTCTGTCACCCCCTGTTTCCTAGTTCCTACTCCCCAAACCCCAATCCAGCCTGTCAGGCTTCCTCTTCCCTGGGTCTCAAGTCTCTTGAGGATTAGGTGCATCATCTCTCACTGAGGCCAGACCAGGCAGTCCTTTGCTGTATGTGTGTCAGGGGCCTCATATCAGCTAGTATATGCTGCCTTGTTGGTCCATGTTAGTTGAGACTGCTGGTCTTCCTATGGGGTTGCCCTCTTCCTCAGCTTCTTCCAGCCTTTCCCTAGTTTAACCATAGGGGTCCCTGACTTCAGTCCAATGGTTGGGTGTAAGTATCTGCATCTGACTTAGTCAGCAGCTTGTTGTGCCTCTCAGAGGGCAGCCATGCTAGGCTCCTGTCTGTAAGCACACAGGAATAGTGTTAGGCCTTGGAGCCTTGCCTTGAGCTGGATGCCAATTTGAGGTGGTCACTGGACCTCCTTTCCCTCATTTTCTTCTCCATTTTTGTCCCTGCAGTTCTTTTAGATAGGAACAATTCTGGGTCAAAGTTTTTGATTGTGGGATGGCAACCCCATCCTTCCACTTGATGCCCTGTCTTTCTGTTGGAGGTGGACTCTACAAGTTCCCTCTCCCCACTGCTGGGCATTTCATCTAAAGTCCCTCCTTTTGAGTCCTGAGAGTCTCTCACCTTCCAGGTCTCTGGTATATTCTAGAGGGTCCCCCAACCTCTCACCTCCCTAGGTTGCCTGTTTTCAATTCATTCTGTTGGTCTTCAGGGCTTCACTCCTGTTCCCCTCCCCCCAATACCTGATCTTGTTCCCCTCTACTTCCCCTATCTCACCCAAGTCCCTCCCTCCTGCTGTCCCCAGTGATTGCTTTCTTCTCTGTCTCAAGTGGGATTGAAGCATCCTCATTTGGATCCTTCAACTTGTTAACCATTTTAAAATTGGGTTATTTAGGTTATTAGTGATTAACTTCTTTGAATTCTTTTGGATATTAGCCCTCTATTGGATGTAGGGTTGGCAAAGATCTTTTTCCATTCTATAGGAAGTTCCCTCCTGTACCAATGTGTTAAGTCTTAAGAACATTTATTAAGAACATCCACATTTATCTTTTTTTGTAGGTTTATTCTTTATTAATTCTGCATCTCTATGAAGTATTCTTAATGGAAGATTTCCTTCAGTGATAAGCATTATGCACATTTTTTATTTCTTTTTTTTATTTGATATTTTATTTATTTGCATTTCAGATGTCATCCCCCTTTCCCTATTCTCCCACCCATTAGTCCCCTATCCCATCCCTCCTCCTCCTGTTTAAATGAAAGTATTAAGGTCAGTTCTAGGTTGAGGAACTAGCAATACAATAGATGAAAATAGTCCAGAAAAAAGGAAGACAGTAAACCCAGATAATCAAAGAACATGCAGGACAATAAACATAGTCCCGTGATCACTCCTGTGATCACTATTTGTAAGGGCTTATCAGGATGATCAAAATATCTGAGCATACTTCCCTGTCCTAGCCCAAAGTCAATTTCATGCCTGAAGCCTACTTCTTTGTTTTAGCTTAAGATTTAGATTTCTGCCTATAATTACTTCTTTGTTCTAGCCTAAGATTTAGATTCCTACCTGAAATTTCTTCTTTGTTCTAGCCTAGACTTTAGATTTCTGCCTGAAATTACTTCTTTGTTCCAGCCCAATGTCAGATTCCTGCCTACAGTTCATTTCCTTGTCCTTGGCCTATGTCAGATTCCTTACAAGCAGCCCATTTCCCTGTCCTTGGCCAATGACAGATTCCTGCCAGGCAGCCCCAAAAGCTCTCTACATCTCCCTCTTTTTATTGCATAAACCAGACTGAGCCTGTTTTAGGTCTTTCTGACAAGAAAGCCTTTCTTATCCATCGTGGAATATGCATTATGATAAGCAATGCATTTATGTCTTAGGTTGGTAAGGCTCTGCAGAATCTTACCTGTCCTTGGCTTGCCAGCCTGTTAAATTAATATCTCTGTCTGGGGGTCCATTATCAGTTTCAAGTCATGTACTTTGGCTGCCAGCCTGTTGATATAGTTAGAGACAAGCTTTAACATGATGGGCAGGAATAAAAGTATTCCCAGGACAAGAAGGGCTAGCCTGATCAAGCTATATATACCATTCCTGAGATTTGACTAAAATGGAAATACTGAACTCAGGCTATGGATAATTTTATCGGGATTATCTGCAGCATCAAAGCTCAACAGAGCAGCATTCTTTAAATTCATAATCTCACTATGCAAAGTTAAGACACCAAGAGAGGTGTTAGGATTATGCTAAATACCCTACAGGTGTCTTAAAACTTTTTTCTAATTATACTGACAATCATTGTAAACTTTAGAAGTAACACTACTCCAGTGATATTTGTCATGACACTTGGGATGGCTGCTAACTCTTGAACCCTGAACCTCCTTTATATAGTTTGAATAGGTTATAGAGCATCATTTTTTGTTCCAGATACCTATATAAATCCTTTTGTATACTCAATACATTAATAATATTTTTTTTGCTAGATGGTTAACAAAAATAGTTGTCTTAACTCCTTGTGTCAATGCTATTGCAGAAGCAGTGGTGCTAGCAATTAATGAAACTAAAGGTTTTATACCAGCAGTAATCAAGTCTGCTGCTCTCTTGCTTCTGCTCAAAGCCTAACTCACTTCTTCGGGCACTTTTAAGCTTTTTTTCAGAGAATCAAGGTTTTCTAATACTCGGGGCAGTAAGACAAAAGCTGGTTGATAGACCCCCATAACAGACATGCCAGGTTTCAACACACTAATACAATTGGAAATTATACAGTGAATGCAACTTACAATAAATGCTGTAGAAGAGACAAAAGTAATTTTAACTTGACAATTAAAGGAGCCTTAAAACATGCACTAACCCTTGATTGAAATTCAGATCCTGTCCCAACTTTATCTCTTGCTATCATAACATCATAGTGAACTGCAGCTAACTTCCAAATATGTCTCTGACAATGTCCAGATCCAGCCTTCCAAATGAAGACTGTCATTTCCAATATTGGATTGATTTCTAGACCAGTACATGATTGAGTCCTAATAGCTGGTCACCTTTAAGAAAATTACAAGAGACATTATAATTTCTCTTTTTGATTCTCTGTCCCACAAAGTCTAAAAACTTGAGGCAAGGCAGCTTGTCCCATCTGGGATATAGGCAAGCAAAGATGGGTCAGGAACATATGTCCAATACAACTCCCCAGTCACCCTTGTCAGGGCACTCAGCAAGCTCTCAGGTCGGCATCATTCTTTGTCTCAGCAACAGCATGTCTCACCAATCTTTTTAAAGTTCCATGGGCCTCTTCCACAGTACCTTGTCTTTTGAGGAGTATACGAAATTCCCATAATAAATTGTTGACAAAAAGTCTCAACTGTTCAACTACAATTGCCACCTCCATTATTTTTTTTTAATTATTGGATATTTTATTTATTTATTTATTTATTTACCTTTCAATGTTATCCCCTCTCCCATTCCCCCCCCCAAAACCCCTTATCCTATCCCCCTTCCTCCTATTTTTATGAGGGTGTGCCTCCACCCATCTACCCATTCCCACCTCTCTGCTCTCAAATTCTCTAACACTAAGGCATCCAAACTTTCAGGGACCAAGGGCCTCCTCTTCCACTGATGCCTGACAAGGCCATCCTCAACTACCCATATACAATTGGAGCCATGAGTCCCTCCCCTCGTGTTCCCAGGCTGGAAGTTTAGACCCTGGGAGCTCTGGTTGAGTATTTTGATACTCCAAGAAAGACCAAGACAGCCATACTTTGGTTTTCCTTCTTCTTCTTGAGCTTCATATGGTCTATGCATTGTATTGTAGGTATTGTGAGCTTTTGGGCTAATATCCACTTATCAGTGAATGCATATCATGTGTGTTCTTTTGTGATTGGATTACCTCATTCAGGATAATATTTTCCAGTTCTATCCATTTGCCTAAGAATTTCATGAACTCATTGTTTTTAATAGCTGAGTAGTACTCCATTGTATAAATGTATCATATTTTCTGTATCCATTGCTCCATTGAAGGACATCTGGGTTGTTTCCAGCTTCTGGCTATTATAAATAAGGCTGCTATGAACATAGTGAAGCATGTGTCCCTGTTGTATGTTGGAGCATCTTTTGGGTATATGCCCAGGAGTGGTAGAGCTGGGTCCTCAGCTAATACTGTGTTTAATTTTCTGAGGTTTCGCCAGACTGCTTTCCATAGTGGTTGTACCAGCTTACATTCCCACCAACAATGGAGGAGTGTTCCTCTTTCTCCACATCTTTGCCAGCATCTGCTGTCACCTGAGTTTTTGATCTTATCCATTCTGACTGGTGTGAGGTGGTATCTCAGGGTTGTTTTGATTTGCATTTCCCTGATGACTAAGGATGTTGAACACTTCTTTAGGTGCTTCTGGACCATTTGAGTTTCCTCAGTTGAGAATTCTTTGTTTAGCTCTGTACCCCATTTTTAAAATAGGGTTATTTGATTGTCTAGAGTCTAATTTCTTGAGTTCTTTGTATATCTTGGATATTAGCCCTCTATCAGATGTAGAATTGGTAAAGATCTTTTCCCAGTCTGTTGGTTGCTGCTTTGTCATATTGAAGATGTTCTTTGCTTTACAGAAGCTTTGCAGTTTTATGAGGTCCCATTTGTCAATTTGTGATCTTAGAGCATAAGCCATTGGTGTTCTGTTCAGGAACTTTTCCCCTGTGCCCATGTGTTCGACGTTTTTTCCCTATTTTCTCTTCTATTAGTTTCAGTGTGTCTGGTTTTATGTGGAAGTCCTTGATCCACTTGGACTTGAGCTTCATACAAGGAGATAAGAATGGGTCGATTTGCATTCTTCTACATGCTGACTTCCAGTTGAACCAGCGCCACTTGTTGAAAATGCTGTCTTTTTACCAGTGGATGGTTTTAGCTCCTTTGTCAAAGATCAAGTGACCATAGGCATGGGGGTTTATTTCTGGGTCTCCTATTCTATTCCATTGATCTTCCTGCCTGTCTCTGTACCAATACCATGCAGTTTTTATCACTGTTGCCCTGTAGTACAGCTTGAAGTCAGGGATGGTGATTCCCCCAGATGATCTTTTATTGTTGAGAATAATCTTCTCTATCGTGGGTTTTTTTTGTTATTCCAGATGAATTTGAGAATTGCTCTTTCTATCTCTGTGAAGAATTAAGTGGTAATTTTGATGGGGATTGCATTAAATCTGTATATTGCTCTTGGCAAGATAGCTAATTTTACTATATTAATCCTTCTAATCCATAAGCATGGGAGATCTTTCCATTTTCTGAGATCTGCCTGGATTTCTTTCTTCAGGGACTTAAAATTCTTGTCATACAGATCTTTTACTTGCTTAGTTAGATTCATACCAAGGTATTTTATATTATTTGTGACTATTGTGAAGGGTGTCATTTCCCTAATTTCTTTCTCAGCCTGTTTATCTTTTGAGTAGAAGAAGGCTAGTGATTTGTTTGAGTTAATTTTATATCCAGCCACTTTGGTGAAGTTGTTTATCAGGTTTAGGAGTTCTCTGGTAGAAGTTTTGGGGTCACTTAAGTATACTATCATATCATCTCTAAATGTGAAATTTTGACTTCTTCCTTTCCAATTTGTATCCCTTTGACTTCCTTTTGTTGCCTAATTGCTCTGGCTAGGACTTCCAATACTATAATTGAATAGGTAGGGAGGGAGTGGGCAGCCTTGTCTAGTCCCTGATGTTAGCGAAATTGCTTCAAGTTTCTCTCCATTTAGTTTGATGTTGGCTACTGGTTTGCTGTATATTGCTTTTACTATGTTTAGGAATGGGCCTTGGATTCCTGATTTCCAAGACTTTTACCATGAAGGGATGTTGAATTTTGTCGAATGGTTTCTCAGCATCTAATGAGATAATCATGTGGTTTTTTTCTTTGAGTTTGTTTATGTAGTGGATTACATTGATGGATTTCCGTATATTGAACCATCCCTCCCTGCATTCCTGGGATAAAGCCTACTTGATCATGATACATGATTGTTTTGATGTGTTCTTGCAAGAATTTTATTGAGTATTTTTGCATCGATATTTATAAGGGAGATTGGTCTGAAGTTTTCTTTCTTTGTTGGGTCTTTGTGTGGTTTAGGTATGATTGTAATTGTGGCTTTATAGAATGAAATTGGGTAGTGTTCCTTTTGTTTCTATTTTGTGGAACAGTTTATAGAGAATTGGTATTAAGTCTTCTTTGAAGGTCTGACAGAACTCTGCACTAAAACTATCTGATCCCATACTTTTTTTGGTGGGGAGACTTTTAATGACTGCTTCTATTTCTTTCGGGATTGTGGGACTGTTTAAATAGTTTATCTGGGCCTGATTTAACTTTTGTAACTGGTATTTGTCCAGAAAATTGTCCATTTCATCCAGATTTTCCAATTTTGTTGAGTATAGGCTTTTGTGGTAGGATCTGATGATTTTTTGAAATGTCCTCGGTTTCTGTTGTTATGTCTCCCTTTTCAGTTCTGATTTTATTAATTTGGATACTGTTTCTCTGCCCTCTGATCAGTCTGGCTAAGGGTTTGTCTATCTTGTTGATTTTCTCAAAGAGCCAGCTCCTGGTTTTATTGATCTTTTGTATAGTTCTCTTTGTTTCTCCTTGGTTGATTTCAGCCTGGAGTTTGACGATTTCCTGCTGACTATCCTCTTTGGTGTGTTGCTTCCTTTTGTTCTAGAGCTTTCAGGTGTGTTGTCAAGCTGCTAGTGTATGCTCTCTCCAGTTTCTTTTTGTAAGCACTTAGAGCTATGAGTTTTCCTCTTAGTACTGCTTTCATTGTGTTCCATAAGTTTTGGTATGATGTGACTTCATTTTCATTAAATTCTAATGAGTCTTTGTTTCTTTATTTATTCCCTGACCACATTATCATTGAGTAGAATGTTGTTCAGTTTCCACATGAATGTGGGCTTTCCATTGTTTTTGTCGTTATTGAAGACCAGACTTAGTCCACAGTGATCTGATAGGATGCATGCCATTATTTCAATTTTCTTGTATCTGTTGAGGCCTGTTTTGTGACCAATTATATGGTCTGTTTTGGAGAAGGTACCATGAGGTGTTGAGAAAAAGATATATTCTTTTGTTTTTAGGATGAAATGTTGTATAGATAATCTCTTAAATCCATTTGGTTCATAACTTCTGTTAGTTTCAGTGTATCTCTGTTTAGTTTCTGTTTCCATGATCTGTCTATTGCTGAGAGTAGGGTTTGGAAGTCTCCCACTATTATTGTGTGAGGTGCAATGTATGCTTTGAGCTTTAGTAAGGTTTCTTTTATGAAAGTGGGTGCTCTTGCATTTGGCGCATAGCTGTTCAGAATTAAGAGTTCATGATGGTTGACTTTTCCTTTGATGAGTATGAAATGTCCTTCCTTATCCTTTTTGAAAGCTTTCACCTGAAAGTCGATTTTATTCAATATTAGAATGGTTACTCCAGCTTTTTTTTTTTTTTAGGACCATTTGCTTGAAAAATTGTTTTCCAGCTTTTACTATAAGGTAGTGTCTGTCTTTGTCACTGAGGTGGGTTTTCTATATGCAGCAAAATGCTGGGTCCTGTTTGAATATCCAGTCTATGTCTTTTTATTGGGGAATTGAGTACATTGATGTTAAGAGATATTAAGGAGAGGAGATTGTTGCTTCCTGCTATTTTTGTTATTAGTGGTGGCATTGTTTGTATGGCTATCTTCTTTTGGATTTGTTGGAAGATTACTTTCTTGCTCTTTCTAGGGTATAGTTTCCCTCCTTGTTTTGCAGCTTTACCTCTATTATCCTTTGTAGTGCTGGGTTTGTAGAAAGATATTGTGTAAATTTGGTTTTGTCATGGAATATCTTGGTTTTTCCATCCATGGTAATTGAGAGTTTTGCTGGGTATGGTAGCCTAGGCTGGCATTTGTGTTCTCTTAGGGTCTGTATGACATCTGTCCAGGATCTTCTGGCTTTTATAGTCTCTGGTGAGAAGTCTGGTATACTTTTGATAGGTCCGATTTTATAAGTTACTTGACCTTTTCCCCTTTCTGCTCTTAATATTGTTTCTTTGTTTCCTGCATTTGGTGTTTTGAGTATTATGTGACAGGAGGTATTTCTTTTCTAGTCTAGTCTATTTGGCATTCTGTAGGCTTGTATGATTATGGGCATCTTGTTCTTTAGATTAGGGAAGTTTTCTTCTATAATGTTGTTGAAGTTATTTATTGGCCCTTTAATTGGGAATCTTTTTTTTTCTTTTTTTTTTTCATATTTTTTATTGGATGTTATATTTACATTTCAGATTTTATCCCCTTACCCCATTCCCCCCACCTCCCAGGAACCCCCTATTCCATCCCCCCCTCCTGCCTCCCTCCACAAAGGTGTGCCTTCACCTACCCCCACCCCCACCCCCCTCAAATTCCTCCCCTAACTTGGGAATCTTTACTCTCTTCTATACCTATTATCCTTAGGTTTGGTCTTCTCATTGTGTTCTGGATTTCCTGGGTGTTTTGGGTTAGGAACTTTTTGCACTTTGCGTTTTCTTTGACAGTTGTGTCAATATTTTCTATGGTATCTTCTGCACATGAGATTCTCTCTTTTATCTCTCATATTCTGTTGGTGATGCTTGTGTCTATGACTCCTGATTTCTTTCCTAGGTTTTCTATCTCCAGGGTAGTTTCCCTTTGTGATTTCTTTATTGTTTCTACTTCCATTTTTATGTCCTGGATGGTTTTGTTCAATTCCTTCACTTGTTTGGTTGTGTTTTTTTGTAATTCTTTAAGGGATTTTTGTGTTTCCTCTTTAAGGGATTCTATCTGTTTAACTGTTTTCTCAAGTTCTTTGAGAGTGTTATTTATGTCCTTCTTAAAGTCATCTATCATCATCATTAGAAGTGATTTTAAATATGAATCTTGCTTTGCTGGTGATATGGGGAATTCAGAACTTTCTGTTGTGGTGAACTAGGTTCTGATGATGCCAATCACCCTGGGTTGCTGATGCTTATGTTCTTGCGCTTGCCTTTGCCATGTGGATCTTTTTAATGCTACTTGCCCTGTCTCTTACTGGAGCCTGTCTTTCCTATTATCTTGGTTGTGTCAGAACTGTTTGGGTTGGGTGTTGCTGCTGGGGTTAGAGCTGAGGCCTAAGATCTGCTCTGGCACAGACTGGAATGAACCAGTGTCCCAGGCTAGGAGTGAATTCCTGGGTCCCCATACAGTTACTCCCTGTTTGGCGTGGGTGTTGCTGTCTCCTTATCTAAGATACTGCAGGAGTTAGAGCTCCTGGGAGCCCTGCCCCCTCTGGATTTTGTGGGATTGGTTGCAGACTGAAGCCCAAGATCTGCTCAGTGCTCAGGCACAGACCAGAAGGACTATCCACATTTTTCTTAAGGCAACTGTCTTAGTTAGGGTTTTACTGCTTTGAACAGAGACCTCGGTCAAGGCAACTCTTATAAGACCAACATTTAATTGAGGCTGGTTTTCAGGTTCAGAGATTCAGTCCAGTATCATCAAGGTGGGAGCATGGCAGCATCCAGGCAGGCATGGTGCAGGAAGAGCTGAGAATTCTATATCTTCATCTGAAGGCTGCTAGGAGAAGACTGTCTTCCAGGCAGCTAGGATGAGAGTCTTAAAGCCATACCCAGTGTGACACACTTCTTCCAACAATGTCACACCTCCAAATAGTACCACTCTTGTGGCCAAGCATATTTAAACTAAATTGCTAAAACATTTCTCCATTTGCAGTACATACCTTTGTGAGGCTGGATTTTTGTTATGTATTTCAAACAAACAGATAAACATAGGACCATATATAAGGTGGTAGATCTCTTACATACAATAAAGAGATTTTTCTTTAAAAAACTGTGAAACACTGGAGCTGTGGAAATGGCTCAGTGGTCAGGGAAACTCTATTTCCAGTACATTTAGGAGGAGAGTGATAGAAGAAAACACTCAACATCCTCTGACCTCTGCTTATGGGCATGCACGAGTGTACACACAGAAATGTGAAACCCTGCAATGTTTGCTTTCTTTTTCTATTTTATGTATGTGCACATGTGTGTGTATGTGTGTGTTTGGTTTTGCATGTGAGTGCTCATGTATAGGTACTCATGCATATGTGTGTATGCCAGCATATGGAGGCCTGTGGTTGATGTCAGGTATAAAAGTAACTTTTATTTGTCTGATTTAATTGCTATCTCAGAGGCTTACTGCTGAATAAGCTCACCCTTTCTAGCTCTTTCTGAAACCTGGCTGGTATGACCCCACCATTCAAGGTCAAACTCTTTTTTAAGCTGACTGGTTAAATCTGGCTTCTCTGAGTTTCTCACTGCATTGCTCTGCTTGGCCTCAAATTAACTCTGGCAATTTTTTTCTTATCTTTTGGCACCATCTTAGTCTTAGGCTTCAACTGCCTCTGCTGACCTACACTGAACTACTGTGAACTCATGAATGAACTCAACTCTACTGCACTGTACTCACTGTTGGAATCACTGTAGTGATTTCCAAATGCCTCAGTTCTCAACTCACTGACAGAACTGAACTCTTTCTCCCTGTACTGCTCTTAAATAGCTCTTCTCCTGAGTTTTTGACTCATCCTCTCTGATTCGGTTTGTCAAAATTTTCTCTAATTTGTCACTTTGTCTGCCCTTCAGTTAGATGTCACTGTTTGTGATTAAAAGTATATACTAATGATGTGTCAGCATTCCAGTTGAGTCACACAGATCTACAGAGTTTTGGGCTTTGATCAGAAGAACCATGTTGTAGGACTAAAATTCCTCTACAGACATCCCCAGTGACTCTTTCACTGTATTCATCGAGGCATGGACTCGCAGTCAAAACCAGAGTTCACTGATGGAGGGAGTCTTGGTATCCAGTTCATTTTGGGGATTCTATGTTTCCACCTTGGGAGGCTATAATCATAGGCAGGCCACCACACTCTCTGAGCAATCCTTATAGATTTTAGGGATACACATGGGTCATCAAGCTTGTGCACCAAGTGTTTTAACTGTTGAGCCTCCATCTGCCAAGCGTTACAGTTCTTCTTACTCATTTCTTTCATTTTAGACAATATAATTTTCATTTAAATATTCCAATATATTTCTAAATTATTACTGTCATTTAAAGTTTAATAAA
Source organism: Arvicanthis niloticus (assembly GCF_011762505.2). NCBI lineage: Eukaryota > Metazoa > Chordata > Mammalia > Rodentia > Muridae > Arvicanthis > Arvicanthis niloticus. The sequence continues at coordinate 20,987,523 of NC_133437.1, forward strand.
TATTAAATTGTAATGTTTATATTTAAATATAAGTCTATATAAGCCACATAAACAAAAGTTCTTTGAGATCCTAAAGAATGAGTGCAAAGATTCAAACATTTGAGAACCATTTTTGTAAAATTATCATTTTACCCAAATATTAGTAATATAATTTCATGTATAAAAATGAAAAAGAAGCTGGGCGGTGGTGGCGCACGCCTTTAATCCCAGCACTTGGGAGGCAGAGGCAAGCGGATTTCTGAGTTCGAGGCTAGCCTGGTCTACAAAGTGAGTTCCAGGACAGCCAGGACTACACAGAGAAACCCTGTCTCGAAAAAAACCAAAAAAAAAAAAAAAAAAAAAAGAAAAAGAAAAAAGTAAGCAAGACTAATATATGAAGTAATTTAAAACTTAGGGAATCATCTTGGAGCATCTAATTTTATGTTTTACATATATATATATATCCATATCTATACATATCTATGCATGTTTTAAATTTTCATAGATGAGATTATTTTATAGATATGTTTTTAAATTTTAAATAAACAATTTATCATAGTTACTTTCTTATATTGTTAATTCTTTAGTATAACTTTTTTATTTTACAAATAAAATGGTATCTGTTTATTTGGATTGTTTTAAATGATGTACACAAAATTATTTACCATGTTATGCAATTAAAGTGCTTTGAAGGATATAATATTTTATTGTATAAGTTATAATTTGTTGAATTACTCTTCTAAATTGGACATTTATCTTGTTTGTGATCTTGCTTATCTTAACTATTTTTAATATTTAAAAGAGGCCTTTGTTTATTCAGAGTATGTCTTAATACTCTTAATACAATTCTTGACATTAGAGAAGGAAGTTTGTTTGTTGATTAAAACCTGTGGATTTATCTTGTTTACAGTCATTTTATTCTTCTCAAGTATGGCATTATTTCCTATTGGCTTCACAGAAATTATCATTCTGTTTGAAAGGCTTAATCAACATTTTCAACCTAATTTCTGTTGGTCACTTCTAGACAAGAGAAAATATTCTATGTTTTATTCTTGCATAGGATCTAAATAACAATGCCTAACACATTAAAACTATTGTTAAAACACCTGAACCAAGAGGATTTTTTTTTATTTTAAACAGGAAAATGATTTTTGTATTTATGCAATAAATTGCTATGAAGAAATAAAATGGCAGGCTGATTGCTTTTTTTCAGTCAGTTTTTAATTACTCCAAAATAGAGGGTCAAAATTACAGATTAGACATGACGTTTATTTAGTTTTAATCCTCTTTCAATATTTTTACTCCCCCTTTATATTTGCTATGAAATACAAAAGTAGGAAGTAATAGCTGAGAAATTTCTCACATGACATCCACTTATATCAAAACTCTAATGCCACACCATCATTTGAAGATAGAACAATTTTCTCTTAAGTTTGTCACCCTTATTTGGTAGACAGTCATTAGAATGATGTAACCAAAATTGTTTTCTTTGCATTTAAAAGTATTTTTGTTAATTAGTTCATTTATTTTTTTTTAGACCTAGAAAAGAATTCCCAGCATTCACTGGGTCATTTCCTTACCCTGAAGTTTCATGGAGTCACCAAAACACTGGAGGTAAGCTTTCATGAACATCAATACGTACGAGAGTCTTTAAGAGTAGATGTCCTTCATGTAGGTCCCCAAACAACTGGAGTGGGCGGAGAGGGGCTACCCCAAAAGCTGTTGTCTGTGTGTGGGTTATGTTCTTCTAGCTGGATTTCCTTGTCTGGCCTCAGTGGGAGAGGATGTGCCTAGCCTTGCAGAGACTTGATGGGCCAATTGTGGGGGCTGTTACCCAGGTGGGGCCCATGCTTTCAGAGGAGAAGGGGAGGGAGGGAAGGATTATGGGAGGGAGTGACCAGGAGGGGGGCAGAAAGCAGGATGTAAAGTGAATAAAAACAAATAAATGAATGAATGAATAAACAAATAAATAAATGAGTAAGAAAAAAAGAGTAGAAGACCTCATTAAATATGGCTTTATTTACAGTTAGGTTTGTGTTTAAGTTTGAAATCAAGTTTTTGCTCACCTTTAATTGTGTGTAGACTGCCCATTGGAGAAACAGGGCAGTTGCAGCCTGTATGTATTGTTATAAATGTATACTCTTCACTTTTGATTTTGAGGAAGTATATTTGAAAATAATAATTGCTTTGTCTGTTCATGACCTTATTTAAATTTATGTATGCCTCACCTAGACCCATTTAGCCATTTTTTCCCTTTGATATTGAGGTATCTTGCTAGTGATATTTTGCCTACAGTTTCACAGTGGAGTAAATATGCATAGTGTGGTCTGTGATTGTAGTAGTGAATTGTTAAGTCGCTCTGTGCTCCCATCAGGTGTACCACACCTGCCCATGAGCTTTAGATTTTAATATGCCTAGCTATCTTAATGTTTGGACACTTCCAAACCTCCCCGTGGCTAGCACACACTCCCCTCCGATATTCCTGAGTGAACACTTTCTAATCTCTATTTTATCTTTGCTGCCCTGTTTCCTTCTGGCCCGTCCTACTCCCCTCTCATGACCAAATCCCTTCTCCTCCCCTGCATTTCTTGCCCAGGAATCCTAAAAGTCCCACCTCTTTCACTCTGCCCAGCCATTGGCCACTGGCTCTTTATTGACCCATCAAAAATCCAACTGATGTCAGGGACCTGCAGTGGACTTGTGAATTTCCATGTAAGCACAAAACAAACCCTCAACAAATGATACCTTGTATTATAAGGACCAGGTACAAGGACATGATAAAAAAAAAAATACTGTTAACATTTATAAACTTGTACTTTATATTACTATATTACTATTTTTGCTACTACCTACCCAAACAGGTATTTCTAGTACCTAGTTTTTAATCTATGTTACTTTTTCAAGTTTCTAATAAACGTGTGTTGAATGCTGGATAAGTGCTGTATGAATGTTAAATACAGGGTCACTTTCCTGTCTTAAAGCATGAAGACAACAGTCATGTCTGAAGGATGCCATTGCTAAAAGCTGAAAGAATAAAAGCTTAATCTGTTCTTGCTTCTATTAGCTATGCTATGACAACTTAAATACAGGGGAAAACCAGTAAATTTTAGTGCATGGAAGTAATTTTCTGGAGTTCTTAATAATACTTAAAAACATTAAATATACAAATGGCTGTCTGAATACAAGAGTGATTATACTAAGGCACTTTAAAGTTTCTGTGACAGTAGGGACCTATTAATACACATGCTGTTTTCTTTTTCATCTTTTAATATTTAGGGATTGAATTCAGAGCCTCATATATGCTGACCAGGCATTGAACTACACTCCAGACCACTTTATTTATTAAGTATGTTCATAAAGTGTAATATATTTTTGTCACTGTAAGTAGAAAAAGAAGAGAACTGAGTAAGTCAGGTACCCTTGGAGAAAGTAAGAATTACGCCAAGAAAGGGAAGGACCACTTACATATTACCAGTGGGACACATGAAATCATGTAAGAAATGAATCTTAATGCCTCAAGGTAACAGATAATTGAAAGACAATTAAGGAGACTTTGCCATTCAGATTCTTCTATTATTAGAAGTAAAAGTTTTAAAGGACCTATATTATCATGTGCTAATAGAAGGAAGGGGTGACTTTACACTAATATTCTTAAGTCAATACATAGTAACAAGAGAAATTTTTCTAACATTGACCAAGTACAACTTCATAGATGATATTCTGGAGAAAAATAAAAAGTTACAAAAAAAATCCTTTTGAAGCTTAAACTATCAGAAAACAACTCATTGGCTGCAGATCAAGGTATGGAGATATGGAAAGCAGACCATTCCTCTTGGTCTCTGCTTATATACTGTCCAAAGGGTATCATGGGGTTCTAGGGCTGTGTCTGGTTATTTTGAGTAAGTGATGTCACTGGGTTCTAGTTATCAGGTGCAGCCTTGGGTGTATAGTGGGGTTCCTGATTATGCTATTTTTACATGCCTAAAAGGCATTTTTATTATGCTCTTTACACTCCCTGCTCCCTGAGGCATACACAGTACCAATGAGGACCACATATAAGAGTTATTAACAATTTCACAGCAATTTGCAAATTCTGGCTATAATAGGTAAAGAAGAAATCATACAACAAATATTCCAAACATTGATTAAACAAATGCAGGAAAATAAATCTCAGGCACTAAAACATACAGTTATTAAGCAAAAATGATCAAAGCAATAGAGATCGATCACAGGATATTGTTGTGGCATATACATATTTTCCCAAATTCATATTTTCTTTATGTTTGGTATGCACCAAGTTGAAAAACACATTCAGAAATAAGAAGTGGTACAATTGCTTTCAAGCAAAATGTTGCAGAGCAAAAGGGGGCATAGCAGGTTTGGAGCTGTAGAACCTGAGCTACTAGAACATCATCCTAACTTGGTCAGTAGGAGCATGTGAGTCATGATCAGGGCCAGGTATTTCTTCTTTTATTAATGGAAAGAGCAAATAAGAGTCCAGTAAATTTCATAGTTAACTTCTGTCTTAGGATTTTATTGCTGTGAAGAGACACCATGACCAAGTCAACTCTTATAAAAGAAGACATTTAATTAGGTCTGACTATAGTTTCAGAGGGTTAGTCCATTAGCATCATGGCAGGAAGCATTGAGAAGTTGTCCCATATGCAAGAGGTGACAGTAGTCAATATGTTAATCCGATTTGTGTTGGTTAATACCCATCCCAGAGATTCTGTGATGGGGGCTGAGCCTTTTTGCATCAAAAATTGTGGTAGTATATAGGCTGTGTCTATACAAAATATGACTGGCTATATAATCTGAGTTCTGTAGAGTACCATGCAGAGTGCCTGGTGTCTCCCCGGGTGGTGGGACTTCATTATCGTAAGATGCAAAGAGTTGTGGCATTAGGTCGGTTATGATCAATGGAAATCTGTAATGTTTTGTCTCTAGTACTTCAATGTTCAGCCAGTCATCATAGGTTGAAATAAATCATTTTCTATTGTGGGTCTTTTGGGAACATGCATGAGGTTTAATAATAAAGACATGGAGACATCTGTATAATATAAGGCTGTTGGCCTGTTTGCTGAGGCAGTCTCAGTATTGTCTAAGTCTTCTAAATTAACCCAACTTCTGACATTGCGTCTCTCCAAGTGGCTCTCATTGTTCTACCTCCTTTCTCTCTGCCTCTGCCCTGCCTGGTCTTTTGCGGGTCCTTCTGCCCCAGCTCCAGCTGCCAGCTCTTTCTTATGCAAAAAGTCAAACTCCTTACTCATCCAGTCTGCATTAGGGACTAGGTGACCTTCCCCAGAGCAGTTTGCCTTTCTTTTGGGGCAGGTGAGGAAACAGATCAATCCTGCAAGCCCAGCAATTAACAATTGAGAATACAGAGGAATACCTTACAATGCATGGGAGTGGATTATCCCAACAATTTTCTGCCTTCCATATCAGGTAGCTAGCTATTTCATATAGCCAATCTACCATAGTAGAGTAGGTTGGGAGACTCAGCCAAACAACAATACAGTCACATTTGGCCTGTTCAGTTGTTGGTATAGTCTAAAAAGTGAATTTGGGCATTTGAATCCATATGGTGGTGGCATTGTATTCCAAGAGAGAAAAAATGTTTCCATGGTGTTCTTCTATCATTGTGTGGGTCAAAGGTATAGTTATGCAAAATCATGGGTTCACACTGGTTTGTTGTGATTGGTGTTGACATTACCTCAGTCAAGTAACCTGGCTCCTCATTCTGATTCTAATCTTTATAATCATATGCAATTTCATTTGTGCTCTGAGTAGTTTTATTGTACTTATAGCCAAACACAGGGTTAATCTGCCATGTGTATGGGGTGAAGAATGCCGAAAGGAATTTTTGTTTGCTGCTATTTTATAGTCAAACATGGAGTCTTCTACGTCTGTCATTTTAAATCTTATTCTCTTCTTGTTCTTCATTGTAAAATGGAAGGATGATGTAAGAGATAATATTCTCCAGTGAAAGTTGTATATGGCTAATGCTTTTGTGATATTTCTGTGTTAAATGGCATTTCAGTGGGCTTCTTTTCTTAAAATTGGTGTTTTCAGCTTTCTCCTGGTCATTGGTGACTACAGCTTGCAGAATTGGTGTAAAATGGATGGGTGTTACCGTTCTTCATTCATCACAACAACTGTGCCAAACTGTATTGCCAATAGCTTTACTGTGAGAACATTGAGCATAGAATGCATTTGTGGTATATGTAAGGTTTTGAATGAAGTGTTCATGGACCCAGTATTCTGGTAGGAATCCATCTAAAGTAATGTAATTACAATATCATACTTAACTCTTGGTTTATTTGTTATTGTAGTTGTTGGTATGATTGCTTCATTCATTGATGCTATTGCTGTGAATATGGTTGTTGATGAAGGTGGTGATGTCTCCAGTTCTGACTAGCTTAGTGGTGTTGGTGATGATGAAGCAAACAGTGCTGTTGTCAAAGAGCCTGAGCTCACAAGCAGAGGCAGCCAGTCTCCCTCTTGTGTCTTTTCCAGTAAATCTCTTATGTGGGGTTTGTTGTACAGTGTGACTTTGTGGTATTCCTTGGCTTCTGATTGCCAGGATACCTTTCCCCTCAGAGCTGTAAGACTTACACTCTAACCACAGTATCTAGTGCCACTAGAGGGTCAATGCTGGGTGGATTTGGTGGGGGTTGGGTGTGATCCCCTAATTCCTTTTGCCCCCACATGAGGTATTCACATTTAACTCCAGATAGCTAGAATTCATTTACGCTCTATTACCTACCATAGAGGAAATGGTAACTCTAAGAAACTAGTTATAAATCCTCCCTCTATAATTATAATCCAACAGAAATAGAGAGGTTTGGTTTTAGCTAAACTAATTCCAAATAGTTACAATTCTGGTTGGATTCACATTGTTTATCACTCTAATTGGCCGTTAGACCTGGGAGAGTGAAGCCTAAAAATGAGGCAGACTAAAGTCTCATGCAATAGCCAATGTTATTCAGAGTATCAGATAGTTTATACCCCGAGGATTAAGACAGGTCACATGAGTAAAGTTCTCATGAGTTCAAACTATATATAATCACAAGAACAAGTTTCATATGGCAAAACATGTTTTTCCATAGAGGAATATAAACAAATATCAATAGCCAATTATAATGAATAATCTAAACTAAACTCACTTCCATCCACGACACCTGGGAGGAACTAGAAAGCAGGTTCCAAGAACAATTCCATGTTCATTTTTTGAAGAAACATGACTCTTTTCAAGTTCACAAGACTCTTGTCTTGTTTTCTTGGAGTTTTCTCATAAGCACTCAGAATTTTCTTTGCACAACTCCAATTCCATTCATCCATGGACCCTGTTCCAACACCACATAATTTCCCACTCCTCCCCTTCCTCTTTGAAATAAAGAACCAAAGTGTCTGATAGAACCCTGGTTAGTCTTGATCTCATTGTGTAGCCTAGGATGACTTCAGACTTCGGACCTCTCTCCTCAGTGCTGGGTTATAGGCCTGGGCTGCACCACTACTCCCAGGTTAAGGGTTCGTGGAGTCCCAGGCATAGAATCCAGGGCAAGCAGTCTACCAGTTTTGCTATATCACTAGCCCAAGAAGTGGAGAGTTTTATTATTTTCTAAACAATAAGTTTATATCAACAAATTTATTTATAACATGCTTGATATATCTGTTGAAGTATTTAAGAAAGCTCAAGTTTTATTGCTAGAAAGTGCTGATCAAAGAGAGTATACTTTGTGTTTTAATAAAGGTTGAATAAATACATATTGTTCTGTTCTAGGGCCTGAAGCTGAAAATTGTGAAGATTTGCCACATTCAGAAAAGGTTGGTTTATGTAACCAAGATTGGCTTTGTAGATTGTGAATTTAGATTTTTAAAAACCATCTTGATTAAAGTTTCAAGTGGATTTAGACTCTCTTCTAGGACTAGATCACATTAATAGCTAGAAATCTATTGCTTTTTGTACGTTTTTTTTTGGGGGGGGGGGATGTTGATACAGGATCTTTCTTTATAGCCCTGGATGTCCTAGACTTTGCTCTGTAGACCAGAGTGGCTTTGATCCACTTACCTCTGCCCCCAGAGTGCTGGGATTAAAGGCATGCACTCCCACTATTCGGCTATAATATATTTGAAACTATAATATAATTACATCATTTCTCCTACCCTTTCCTGCCTCCAACCTCCCCCATGCACTCTACTTGCTCTCTCTCAAATTCATGGCCTTTTTAAAAAATTGTTTTTACCCTGCATATATGTAGGCCTATAATCCCCAACTCTCAGAAGGGTCAGAAATTCAAAGTTCAAAGTCATAGGTATGTATGAGTTCCTGTGTATGTGTTTCTATTGCTCGGTTTGTGTAATGTTACCAGAATGTGTATGACCTCAGAGCTGACTCCCTAGGGAAGACCATTTCTTCCTCTCTTGCATTTCCCAGTTGTCTGTAGTTCCTTGTTTAGTGCTGAGAACCCACAAACTATCTCCTTCCATGTTAACATGCTCAGTGCCGTCATCATTGCTCAGATCTTCTCAGTGAGACTTTCTGGGAGTAGCCTCTCTGACATTCCTAGGAGACAATCTCACAGGAAACTTTTGATTTTCTACCTTTATAATCTTTCTTCCCTCTCTTCTGCAATGATCCCTGAGCCTTAAGTGCAGCTGTTAGCATGTAGATCTATTGATTGGGATTAGGTTTACACAATCTCTTGTTCTCCACATTTTAATCAGTTTTGTTTTTCTGTAATTTTTCTCCTTTTGTTGCAAAGAGAAATTTTTGATGAGGGGTGAAAATTACACTTAAAATTTTAATATCAAAATTTTAGGAATTATGCTGGTTTAGTGAAGTGGCACATGTAGTGTCTTGTTTAAGATCCATAACTCATTAGCTCTGGATATTTGTCTAGAACTCTTGTTGAACAGGTCTTATATCCAACTAGAGAGCTATTGGTTGCCACCAGTGTATGAATGCCGTAGGACTGCTGTGCCATGCTGGTCATTGTTGTAGTTCATAGCTGTCATTGCTGGGTAGGATTAGTAGTTCCTTCCCTGCCTTGTAACCTTGTATGGTGCCTTCTGGTGCCCTGAAAGATATTCCTTGCAAGGAGAAAGTTTGCCTAAAAATTTGTTCATGTCTATATTCTTCCTGATCTTTAATAATTTTGGTAATTTTCTGATGTGTGTTCCTTACCCACTATGACAAGTCTCTTATACTTTGTTTAGATTATTTGTGTGCCCAGATGATGATGCATAACCTTTTTGTTTTTAAGGTTAACCTCATTTCTCTAATATTTAAGGCTTGCATTCTCATTGTCTTGTTGCTAATGTTTTTCAAGGGCCTGCTTTGTCTTTGTTTTCTACTTGGAGCTGTGAATTGGCTCTGCCCACAGTGAACTCAAATCCTTTTTCAAGATACCAAGTAGCTTTGGCCCTCCCAGGCACACCCTATCTTATCTGGCTACATCATCTCAGTGTGCCTCCAGTTACCAAGCTTTTTTGCTGAACTTTCAAGCCAGAGGGCAGGGAAGTAGGGATAACATTTTGAGTGAATGTGGCTTCAAAAAGTACTGACAAATAGATGTTTCAAAGAGTTACTGTGAGAGCCAGGAGCAATGACTTCTGGCCTGGCACCTTATTGTGTTTGAATAAATGTATGTTGTTATTATTTCCCTTCTTCACAACTCATTCATTCATCCTTCAAGTTTCCTTTCCTTTGGATCCGTGGCAGGTAACTGGTAAAATTGCTTCTTCTAAAAAGTAATTGCTTCTTCTCTGATATTTTTCACAGGTTATATCAATATTTCCCAACAGATCATCTAGAAAAAAAAAAAACTTTTAAAACCTTTGGAGAGCATTGTATCTTAGATCTTTACATGTTTTGAAAAATTTGTACAAAGAAACTTGATTAATTTTCTCTCACCAAAATATTTTCAGAAAAACTAGTAAAAACCCTTTATTGCGCCCCCTTCCATGAAGGTTACTGTTACATATTGTTCCTGGTACACCTTAGTGTCTTGGATTTTAAAAATATGAAATGACTAAATAGCAGGGAACCCTTGAGATGTGACTCAAATTATGAGTAGGAATCATTTCTTAGATTTCTTATCTTAAAGAAAATTATAGTTAGCATTACAGATAAATAAAGATATCTTATTAGGTTCTGTATGCTATAGACATGGGATAAAATGGTACTACATAGAATATATTAATTTTTTTACTTCTTTTGTTCAACTTAGAACAAATTATTAGCAGTCTTAGGAGATGATAATGCATACTGCCAGAGATGTTGTGGGAGGACAGCCAAAGTGATTGAAAACCATAAATTTCAATACCTATAAAGTACATTGTTTTCCTGAGGAACATAGTAGCTAATTAGGATAGCAACTTTAAAAGTAATTTTAATATTGGACATTCAAAGCTTTGTAAGAACAAATGCAACCTGTTAGGGTATTGCTCTTGAAAATAACTCCCTGGGAGAGCTGTGTTGTATGTTTTTGTTGTTTAAAACAGAACCTTGGCTTGTTAATTTAGAATCAGGATTTATAAAATTATGTACACTTGCATCTTCATTTCTTCTATTTTCCTTTCTGATTTCCCGTTCTTTTCTCATTTCACATTTGCACATTCATTCAGAAGGTGAAGTGGTATCAATTTTATAATTTTATGACTGATAGAAATATTTGGTGAGAGTTTTATAGCATTACTTAAGCTGTGAAATATTGAGGTCATTTGTTAATTTAACTAACTAGAACATCTGTCTCTTTTGTTGGAACAGATAATTAAAGCTTTGTTGAAGAGATTATTTGTCTTCTGTGATCCAGCCAATGTTGCTCTTGGTCCATTTAACCACTCTTGGTTGAATAGTTTGCCATGTATTTAGGCATTATTAATTTCATACAGGGAAATAATACAGATGAAGTCAAAAGTTGGTAAAAATAAATTAATATCAAAATGAGCTCTAAATCTAACTTTAATTTTAAATATTGCTTTGTTTTATGTAACTCACAGGAACTAAGTGAAAACTCAGATTCCCCTGAAGTTAGTCTTCTCTCAGGGACTTCTCTTACTGCATCTGATTTGCTTGCGTTAAAGGAGAAATTAACAGAGCCAGTGAAGACCTTAGCGGTACCAAACATGTTTTCTGAGCCTGGAAAGGAAGTAACACAGACCATGACATCTAAAGAAACCAAAGATGAAGAAAGCTCTCTTGAAACATTTGTGTCTACTTTAGAAAAGTTACTAGAATCACCAGAATGTACCCAAGAGGAAAGGCTGCTTGAAAAAATGAATGACTTCAATCTTCAAGAGTTGTTGAACACATTGAGTTCTGTATCTGACCCTTTGGATGCCTTGTCAGCACATGATAGAGATGTACTAGAAAACAAGGCTGATGCTGCATTGCCAGCTAAATTGCTGGCAACTGTTAACACATTGCCAGGTGCTAATGTGGCACCCATCTGTCAAGGACAAGAGAAAAGCAGCAGTGTTAGTGGTGGAAATGGATGTTTAGAAGTGCAGTCCACCATGTCTCATATTGATGAAGATTGTACACAGATAGCACAGGTGAATTTGCTGCCTTACTAATTATTTAAATAGTTCAGATTATCCAGGTTGTAGAACAACCATCTATCAGTAGGACAGATGGTTATATAAAATATAAATATCTGAAGCTAATTTTTGTAGTGACCTGTAATAATCTTTAATGTATTAAATTTTAAACATCTCACCAATTACCAACATCTAGAAGATATTGGTGAAAGATAACTTTCATATATAGATTGTCCCATTTAGAAGTACTGGGTAGAGTTTACAAGGAGTTAAGTTAAAATTATTTTCTCCCCAACTTCCATAAGAAGGCATACCATTAATTTTTTAGTATAATAGGAAAGAATTTCTTACCAGAAATTTCTCTTTGTTTAGAATACCACTATATTTACCTGAGTATGAAGTAGATACTGAGACCTGTAATTGGGAGTAATTTGGGCTACTAAATGTGGAGGGAAGAATTAAACCTTCTTTAAGCCCTATATGGAATACGAGTAAAATGCCATAGCTTGTGGTTTTAGAATTCCTACAGTGTTATGCCTGGAGGCGTTGTAGATGTGTGACAGGTGCCAAGTTTCCTTTTCGTGTTGACAGTTTGTATTCTCATTATTAGAAAATTACTTAAAGGCAAGTATGGTGGTACATACTTGTAATTAGAGAGGCTGAAGAAGCAGGGTCAACAGCAGGAGTTCAAGGCCAGCATGGAGCTGTAGTAACACCCAGTCTCAGATCAATCAAAACCAAAAAGAACATATCGTGCATTGCAAGACTGTTTAACAGTATAGTAACAAAAATCTTCTATAGATTTACTCTTTAAACATTTATAACAGTTTGGTGCATCTTCAATGACTTCTGTTCCATGTAACTTTATTTTATTGAAATGACACAATATAATACAAGATACATTGCAACTTATTTTTAAATATGTTGCTCATATTTTTAGTGTGAAGAAATTTAGCACTTTGAAACCTTTTATGAAATGATATATAAATGTATTATATAAATATAATTTAATCAATTAATAATAATATAAACTTAGATTCCCTTTATTTCCTCTTAGCTATTAACAGAATATTCCATGTACATACCCAGGAAGATTTAGAGAAGATGAGTTTTTGTTGCAGCATATAAACCTGGAGTAATAACAATGTAGTCTGGCTGTCACTTCTCAGATAGACACTATAGGATTAAGAAATGAAAACAAACATTAATTAAGGAGATAAAGATGATTAGACATTTCCTTGTTCTAATATAAGGACTATGACTAAAATATAGAAAATATGATTAATATTGGTAAAGTAAACACAATTTTTAGCAAGTCTTCAAGTGTAAGATGAGAAACATTTTAAATAGTAAAAAGGAAATTTATGTAGAACAAATCACATCAAATACTCTTACTCAGCTGTGATTAAAATGTTCAGTACTTTATTTGAGAAGCTTTGCATCTGGATACATAAATGAGCTCAAGGTTTATGAGGTACATGTAAAATGTAAATATCTTCATAGACGTTAGATCGATAGTAGGTTTTCAAGGAGAAATTAGAAGAATTCATGACATACCATTGAGCTTTGAAATATGGAAGTTATGTATCACTTTGTCCCTTTAAATGTCTTTGCTTCTGTCAAGGAAGCACACAGACTATTAATCTGGTCTTTGTTATGTTCTTATATAGGTGTCATATTCTATATGACTTATTTTCTACCAAATTAAGCACCAAAGGGACCTAATATTTTCCTTCGAAATTTAAAGTTTAATATCGATGAAAGTGATTTTAAAGTCTTTGATTTTTTTCTTTCTTTCCATTGCCCCAGGTCTCCCTATGAAGTCCAAGCTGCTCTTAAACTTAACATTCTCTTGCCTTAGTTTTCCAAGTGCTGTGTCACCAAGACTAGCTGCTTATGTTTTTATAAGCTTACAATCTATGTTCTTTTAAAATACGACTATAGATTTTTCATTGTCTTCATATATGCTTATAAATTAATAGAGGAGAAGATAAATTTAACTTTTTCTTTTAATGTTGTAACTATTTATGGGTATATATCTTTATAGAATATAGAAGACCCAAAACCATTTAGATTACAAATATTGTCTCATGAAAATGCCACCTCTTATGAGCAACTAAACAAAAAGGAAAATTCGGATCCCATGAAAAACACCTCTACCCAGGAAACACCTCATGTACTAAGAAGATCATCTAGACTGGAAAAGCTGAAAGCAAGCAGAGATGTGGTGTATACAGATGTTATATTGAAGAACCCAAAAAGGATTTTATCAAAGGCACTTAGCTGTAAGGATCGAATAAATAGCATATTTACAACTGAGAATTTCAGGTATGCTAGTGAATTATATCTTTTTCACCAGATATGCTACAAATCTAATCAGTAATTGGGTGCTGGAGGATGTTAGAGGCAGTGTCAACTTACTCTTAAGTAAAAAGCATTTTTGTGTTGCTGGTTTTTATTTTGTAGTTTTAATTAGTGCCCTATTACACAGCAAGTCCCTTTACTCCTCACACCCCTATAGAGGACCTGCCTCTTTTCCTTACAAGGTGAATACAATGTATAGTGACATGCCTTCTTGGAGAGTAAAGGATAGGGCTCAGAATCCCCACATTTGTAAGTAGCTACACCTAATGTAATGGAACTAAGAGCCTGCTATGGGCTGTCTCTCAGAATTATCTACAGCTTACTTAGGTTCTACCTCCATGTGTAAGTTGTTTTATCAGTTGAGAATAACTCAGTAACTATCTTTGAGGTTTCAATTTTTTGTTAAAATTTCATGTGATTTTCCATGAGTGCTTGTAGAAAACATTGCAGTTATTTAATGAGTCCATTTTTTAAAAAAAAAAATCAAGGATTCTGTTTTAATGATTGACAGTAAAAGGAAGAATATGCATTCATCAAGATTAAAGAATGAACAGATAAGGAACAATGGCCAACTTAGAATAAAGAATGGTGAGACATGTTTTAAATATTTCATTTCTTTAAATAGCTTATAGAAACAGAACTGAATAAGAGCAATATACAATATAATCTCAGCTTTACTGATGAGTTAACAGTTTCAGTGATGCTGTAGCATAAGTGGGATTGAGCTTAACGGCTTCCAGGGTGGGAGTATTTTTCATACTTTGTACTGTGGAAAGCAGCTAGAGGGTACTTTTACATTTGTGAGTATGGCTAACACAGCAAAAGACTGACAGTGCATACCAAAAATACTAGTAGAGAAAAGAAGAGACCAAATTATTAATTAACAAGTTCTGTTTCTATATAACCCATAATATTGAACTAAAATTTGTTACAATAAAATAACATAGAAACGCTGGTTAAAAGTAATAGTTGAGTTGACAAACTTGAAACATGGACTATAGATTGCATCTGTTTTGAGTTTTTTTGGATTTGAAAATAATACTCTTGATTGTATAAGAGAATGATTATTTTATTAGAAAATACTTCTTAAGTATTAGTGATAAAAGGTATATTGTATAATAATTAACACACTACCATCCCATCTATCTGTACATAGCAGATGATGGAGGGATGGACAAACGAACAGACAGATAGGTGAGTGGTTGAGTTCATGGGTGGATGGACAGAGGGAGGAATGGACAAACAGATAGGATAGATAAAAATGATTTAAAGTTGTGGCAAAATATTAACATTATTTCCTTTGCTTATTTTTCTTTTCTACTCAGATCAAATTCAGGGCTTCACACTTACTAGGCAAACACTCTACCACTTGGCTATATTCTTAGAACATTAGTCTCTTTACATACTTTTTTTGATAATCTGAATTATTTCACAATAAAATATAGACAAATTGAATAAACCAAAAAAACCCTCTCCAAATAGTATATTTCATCTTATATATTAACTGGATAAACAATGTAATATATATATACATATATATATTTATAATAATTATAGTGCTATCAAAAGAAGGTAAATATCACTTACTACAATAAACATGTCATACCCATAAGAAGAGGATTTTTCCTTCTGAGGGATTAAAAGGAGACTTGAACAAATGGAAACAAGGAACTGGTTCTCAATTAGATTTGGAACTTTAGATTGGAAAATTAGATTTGGAAGCTTTCTTCTCTCTCAGTTACTTCATAAGTGCATAGGACCTCTATTAAAAGTAGGTTGGGGGCTCAGTGGGGAGCTGAAGCATTAGCTCAGTCAGTAAAGTAATTGCCATACAAATACCAGGACCTGAATTTAATTTTCAGTACTGCAGTGGTTTGAATAAGAGTGGTCCTCATAGGATCATATATTTGAATGTTTAGTCACCAGAGATGAAAAGTGCTTGAAAAGATTAGAAGGATTAGGAAATGTGGCCCTTTTGGAATAGTTTCTCTGTATAGCCCTGGCTGTCCTGGAACTCACTCTGTAGACCAGGCTGGCCTCGAACTCAGAAATCCACCTGCCTCTGCCTGCCTCCCAAGTGCTGGGATTAAGGGCGTGCGCCACCACCACCCGGCCATAAATAACTTTCTTAAAGAAATGCAGGAGAACACAGTTAAAAAGGTAGAAGACCTTAAAGAGGCTACACAAAAATGCCTTAAAGAATTATGGGAAAATACAACCAAACAGGTGAAGGAATTGAACAAAACCATCCAGTATCTAAAAATGGAAATGGAAACAATAAAATCATGAAGGGAGATAACCCTGGAGATAGAAATCCTAGGAAAGAGATCAGGAGTCATAGATGCAAGCATCACCAACAAAATACAAGAGATAGAAGAGAAATTCTCAGGTGCAGAAGATACCAGAGAAAATATTGATAAAATAATCAAAGAAAATGCAAAATGCAAAAAGCTCCTAACACAAAACATCCAGGAAATCCAGGACATAATGAGAAGACCAAACCTAAGATTAATAGGTATAGAGTGAACATTCCCAACTTAAAGGGCCAGTAAATATCTTCAACAAAATTATAGAAGAAAACTTCCCTAACCTAAAGAAAGAGATGCCTGTGAACATACAAGAAGCCTACAGAACTTCAAATAGGCTGGACCAGAAAAGAAATTTCTCTCATCACATACTCAAAACACCAAATGCACAAAAGAAAGAAAATATATTAAAAGCATTAAGAGGAAAAAGTCAATGGCAGACCTATCAGAATTACACCAGACTTCTCACCAGAGACTATTCATAGTCAAGCTAGAAGATCCTGGGAAGATGTCATACAGACCACAAGAGAACACAAATGTCAGCCCAGGCTACTATAACCAACAAAACACAATTACCATAGATGGAGAAAGCAAGATATTCTATGACAAAACCAAATTTACACAATATCTTTCCGCAAATCTAGTCATACAAAGGATAGTAGATCAAAAACACTAACACAAGAAGGGAAACTACACTGTAGAAAAAGCAAGAAAGTAATCTTTCCACAAATCCAAAAGAAGATAGCCACACAGACATAATTCCACCTCTAACAACAGAAATAACAGGAAGCAACAATCACTTTTCCTTAATACCTCTTAACATAAATGCACACAATTCCCCAATAAAAAGGCATAGACTAACAGACTGGATACATAAATAGGACTCAGCATTTTGCTGAATACAGGAAACCCACCTCAGTGACAAAGACAGACACTACCTCAGACTAAAGGGCTGGAAAACAGTTTTTCAAGCAAATGGTCCTAAGAAATAAGCTGGAGTAGCTATTCTAATAATGAATAGAATTGGCTTTCAAAGAAAGTTATCAAAAAGGAAGGACACTTTATACTCATTAAAGAAAAAGATCTACCAAGATGAACTCTCAATTCTGACATCTGTGCTCCAAATACAAGGGCACCCACATTCATAAAAGAAACTTTACTAAAGCTCAAATCATACATTGCACCTCACACAATAATAGTGGGAGACTTCAACACCCCACTCTCAGCAATGGACAGATCATTGAAACAGAAACTAAACATAGACACAGTGAAACTAACAGAAGGTATGAACCAAATGGATTTAACAAATATCTATAGAACATTTCATTCTCAAACAAAATAATACACCTTCTTCTCAGCACCTCATGGTACCTTCTCCAGAATTGACCATATAGTCCATCAAAAAACAGGCCTCAACAGATACAAGAGGATTGAAATAATCTCTTGCATCCTATCAGATCACCATGGACTGAGGCTGGTCTTTAATAACAACAAAAACAACAGCCCACATACGCATGTGAGCTGAACAATGTTGTACTCAATGATAACTTGGTCAAGGAAGAAATGAAGAAAGAAATAAAAGACTCATTAGAATTTGATGAAAAGGAAGGCACAACATACTCAAAATTTATGGGACACAATGAAATCAGTGCTAAGAGGAAAACTCATAGCTCTCAGTGTCTACAAAGAGAAACTGGAGAGAGGATACATTATCAGCTTAACTGCACACCTGAAAGCTCTAGAATAAAAAGATGCAAACACAGGCAAAAGGAGTAAAAGGCAGGAAATAATCAAAGGGCTGAAATCAACCAAGTAAAAACAAAAAGAACTATACAAAGTATCACCAAGACCAGGAGCTGATTCTTTGAGAAAATCACCATAGATGAACCCTTACACGGACTAACCAGAGGACACAGATACAGTATCTAAGTTAGCAAAATCAGAAATGTAAAGGAAGATATAACAACAGAAACTGAGGAAATTCAAAAAAAAAAAAAAATCATCAGACCCTACTACAAAAACCTATACTCAACAAAACTGGAAAATCTGGATGAAATGGACAATTTTCTAGACAGATATCAGGTACTAAAATTAAATCAGGATCAGATAAACCATCTAAATAGTACCATACCCCCTAAAGAAATGGAAGCACTCATTAAAAGTCTCCCAACTAAAAAAAGCCCAAGACCAGCTTTTAGTGCAGAATTTTATCAGACCTTCAAAGAAGACCTAACACCAATACTCTTCAAACTATTCCACAAAATAGAAGAAGGAGCACTACCTAATTTGTTCTATGAAGCCACAGTTACACTCATACCAAAACCACACAAAGACCCAACAAAGAAAGAGAACTTCAGATCAGTTTCCCTAATGAATATCAATGCAAAAATACCCAATAAAATTCTTGCAAACCGAATCCAAGAACACATCAAAATGGTCATTCACCGTGATCAAGTAGGCGTCATCCCAGGGATTCAGGGATGGTTCAATATACAGAAATCAACATAATCCACTATATAAACAACCTCAGGGAAAAAAACAAACCATCATTTTATTAGATGCTGAAAAAGGCGTTTGACCAAATTCAATATCCCTTCATGTTTAACATCTTGGAAAGATAAGGAATTCAAGGGCCATACCTAAACTTAGTAAAAGGAATGTATAACAAACCAGTAGCCAACACCAACTAAATAGAGAGAAACTAAAATCAGGGAGTAGACAAGGCTGTCCCCTCTCTCCCTATCCAATATAGTACTTGAGTTCTAGCTAGAGCAATTAAAAAACAAAAGGAGGTCAAAGGAATACAAATTGGAAAGAAGTCAAAATATCACTATTTGCAGATGATATGAGAGTATACTTAAGTGACCCAAAAAGTCCCACCAGAGAACTCCTAAACCTGATAAACAACTTCAGCAAAGTGGCTGGATATAAAATTAACTCAAACAAATCTCTACTCAAAGGATAAACAGGCTGAGAAAGAAATTAGGGAAATGACACCCTTTACAATAGTCACAATATAATAATATAAAATACCCTTGGTGTGACTCTAACCAAGCAAATACAAGATCTGTATGACCAGAACTTCAAGTTTCTGAAGAAAGAAATTGAAGAAGACCTCAGAAAATAGAAAGATCTCCCATGCTCATAAACTGGCAGGATTAATATAGTAAAAATGGCCATCTTACTGAAAGCAGTCTACAGATTCAGTGCAATCCTCATCAAAATTCCCACTCAATTCTTCATAGAGTTAGAAAGAGCAATTTGCAAATTCATTTGGAATGGCAAAAAACCTAGGATAGCTAAAACTATTCTCACCCTGACCTCAAGCTATACTACAGAGCAGAAGTGATAAAAACTGCATGGTATTGGTATAGAGATAACGCAGGTAGATCAATGGAATAAAATTGAAGACCGAGAAATGAATCCAACACACCTATGGTCACTTGATCTTTGACAAACTAAAACCATCCCATGGAAAGAAGACAGTATTTTCAACAAATGGGGCAGGTTCAACTGGTGGTCAACTTGTATAAGAATGCAAATCGATCCATTCTTACCTCCTTGTATAAAGCTCAAGTCCAAGTGGATCAAGGACCTCCACGTAAGACCAGATACACAGAAACTAATAGAAGAGAAAGTGGAGAAGAATCTCCAACACATGGGCACAGGGGAAAAGTTCCTGAACAGAACACCAATGGTTTATGCTCTAAGATCAAGAAACAACTAATGAGACCTCATAAAATTGTAGAGTTTCTGTAATGCAAAGGACATAGTCAATAGGACAAAACAGCAACCAATAGATTGAGAAAAGATCTTTACCAACCCTACATCTGATAAGAGGGCTAATATCAATATATACAAAGAGGGCTAATATCCAGTA
The DNA here is from genome assembly GCF_011762505.2 of Arvicanthis niloticus. Lineage (NCBI taxonomy): Eukaryota > Metazoa > Chordata > Mammalia > Rodentia > Muridae > Arvicanthis > Arvicanthis niloticus. The sequence goes on from NC_133437.1 coordinate 21,007,596, forward strand.
TATACAAAGAACTCAAGAAGTTAGACTCCAGAGAACCAAATAATCCTATTAAAAAATGGGGAACAGACCTAAGCAGAAAATTCTCAATGGAGGAAACTCAAATGGTCAAAAAGCACCTAAAAAAAAAAAAATGTTCAACATCCTTAGTCATCAGGGAAATGCAAATCAAAATGACCTTGAGATTCTACCTCACACCAATCAGAATGGCCAAGTTAAGAAACTCATGTGACAGCAGATGCTGGCAAAGATGTAGAAAAAAGAGGAACACTCCTCCATTGCTGGTGTGATTGCAAGCTGTTACAACCGCTCTGGAAATCAGTGTGGCAGTTTCTCAGAAAATTGGACATTGTACTACCTGAGGACCCAGCTATACCACTCCTGGGCGTTTACCCAGAAGATGCTCCAACATGTAATAAGGACACATGCTCCACTATGTTCATAGTTGCCTTATTTATAATAGCCATAAGCTGGAAGCAACTCAGATGTCCTTCAACAGAGGAATGGATAAAGAAAATATGGTACATTTACACAATGGAATACTACTTAGCTATTAAAAACAATGACTTCATGAAATTTCCAGGTAAATGGATGGAATTTCATCCTTAATGAAGTAACCCAGTTACAAAAGAACACACATGGTATGTACTCACTGGTCGGTGGATATGAACCCAAAATCTCAGAATACCCAAGATACAATTCACAGACCATACAAAGCTCAAGAAGAAAGAAGACCAATGTTGGATGCTTCAGTGCTTCTTGGAAGGGGGAACAAAATATTCACAGGATGAAATATGGAGACAAAATGTGGAGCAGATATTAAATGAAAGGCCATCAGAGACTGCCTCACCTGGAGATCCATCCCATATACAGTGCTATTGTGGGTGTTGGGAAGTGCTTGCTGATAGAAGCCTGATATGGCTGTCTCCTGAGAGGCTCTGCCAGGGCCTGACAAATACAGAGGCAGATGCTCGAAGTCAACCATTGGACTGAGCATGGGGTCCCAGATGGAGGAGTTGGAGAAGGGACTGAAGGAGCTGAAAGGATTTGCAGCCCCATGGGGGGAGCATCAGTGTCAACTGGCCAGACCCCCCCAAAGCTCCTGGGAACTGGACTACCAACCAAAGAGTACACATGGAGGGACCCATGCCTCTGGCCGGTATGTGGCAGAGGATGGCCTTGTTGGACATCAGTGGAAGGAGTAGCCCTTGGTCCAGTGGTGGTTTGATGCCCCAATGTAGGGGAATGCTAGGGCAAGAAGGTGGAAGTGGGTAAATGGGTGGGGGAATACCCTCATAGAACCTGGGAAAGAGGGAATGGGATTAGATATTTCCAGAGGGGAGACCTAGAAAATATCCAATTTAAAAAAATTCTAATACCTAAAAATTTTTACTACTGATACTGGCTTTAAGTTTAAGAATTACTCACTGCAAATTACTATGTTAACAGTCTCAAAAGGAAAAACTATATAAATTATTTCAACAAATGTAAAAAAGGCATTTGGTAACATAATTCTCTTCTAGTTAAAAATTCTAGTAAAGATGGATGGATAAATGAGAGTTTCCCCAACCTGACAATGGGTACCTACAAAAATCGTATGAACTATTGTATTCATTGATGAAATAATAAATGTTTTCCCCTTGTCTTGGTTCGAATTTCTTTTGTTGGGACAAAGCACTATGACTAAAAGCAGCTTGGGGAGAGAAGGCTTTTAGTCTTGTTTTGCTTTGTTTTCTTACGTTATAATTCTCAGGCCACAATCTTTTACCAAGGGACAAGGCAGGAACTCAGAATCATAAGCAGAACTGAAGCAGAAGCCTTGAGAAAATGCTGCTTAGTTTCTTGTTCCCATGATGTGTTTAGCCTGCTTTCTTATGTAGTTCAATACCACCTACCCAAGGGCATCATCCACAGTGAGCTAGACCCCCCCCCCTACATCAATCATCAGTCAAGAAGATGTCCTGCAGACTTGCTCATAGGGCAATCTGGTGTGTGCATGTTCTTGACTGAGATTCCGTCTTCCCAAATGACTTAACTTATGGCAAGTTATATAAAATAAAATAACAGGATACCCTCTAATACCACTAATAAAAATATCTATTCTCACCTCTTCATTTGAACATTGTGAAGTTCTAGCTAATTATTATGTAGAAAAACAAAAATACTATAGTATTAGAAAGAAGAGTGTATTAGTTACAACACCACATTCATCTATGTCACAAATTTGATAGAATCTATAATAAAAGCTTGTTACCTCTAGATCTGTAAGCCAAAATTAACCTGGCTGACAGAACCATCTTTCCAGCCCTCTCTCCTGGCCCCTTCACTCCCCTCCCTCATTTCCTTTCCTTTCATTAAATTACTATGAGTCTATTTGTTTTCAAATACAAAGGACCTGCAACAGCAAAATGATTGAAAATAAAGTTTGAGAGCTAACATGATCAGACTTGAAGAATTATGTAGCTATAGTAGTAGTAGCAGCATAATGTTTGCATCAGGAATGGGAAATAGATCAAGGAAATAAAATGCCATCTGGAAGATACATGCAAAAATCTCCTAGTCCAGTATGAGAGTTGGCAATTTTTTACTTATTAATTTTTTTATCCCAGCCTTATTGGATGAGGTTCCTTTGTGTTTATATGGGAGTATATGCATATGTGCATGTGTCTATGCAGGTATGTGTGTATACACATAAAAACCAAAGGCTAATGGTGCATATTTTTTCCTATTGGTCCTTACATTTTTACTGAACCTGGAACTGTGTGGTTCTGCTAACCTACTGGCCAGTGTAGCCATACATATTATATGTGGAAGGATGTTTATATTTCAATGTAAGAACAGTACAGTAGTCTCTAATGTTAGCAATTAGGTTGGTGTTTTTAGTCTTTCTTTCTCTATTATTTCCCTCTCTTACACTAATTCCTAATAGAGGCAGCAAAATAAAAGGCAAATTAATGAAATTAATTTTAGATTAATTTTTAATTAAGACCAAACTCTTCTAGTAGTCACTTACCTTTATAAGGTTTTTTTTTGTTTGTTTGTTTGCTTGTTTTGATTTTCAAACAGGGCCTTGCTAGGTAGCACAGGATGGTCTGGAATGTGCTGTAAATTTAAGCTAGCTTGGAGCTTGTAGTTCTTTTTCAGCTTTTCTTCCTGCTGTGTTACAGGACTGTGACCATTTCTGCTTCTTCATTATCATGTTCTTATATGGGGTGGAGTGGGCAGAGCAGTTAACTAGATCAAAATTAGAAAAGCTATCATTGAAAGTTTCTTGAAATCAGGAAATCCATTGAGTGTCATCCCCAAGCAATGACTGGGTTTGAAGAATACATGGTAAGAGTTAGTTTTAGTATTCTAAGAGGCACAGTTGAGAATTAGTAGTTGTTTTGTGTCATTGGAAATGATTTTAAACATGTCTATCATGACTTAGTAAATAAAAACTATTGCAAAAATGGAGATCATCATTCTTTCCTTAATCTGAGGTTAGTTGTTGTCATTAAAGAGAAAATTTAACAAGGCCAGAGAGATGGCTGAGTGGTTAAGAATACTGACTGCACTTCCAGAGGACCCAGATTACATTCCTAGCACCCATAAGTCAGTTTACAGTTGTCTGTAACTCCAGTCTCAGGATCCAGTTCTCTCTTCTAGCCTCTGTAGATACCAGGCACATAAGTGGTACACACACATACATGGTGGCAAAACACCCATATAAGTACAAATAAAACACCAGAAAGATAATTTAGCAATTATAAAATTTAGCTATTCTGTTCCTGGGGTTAGTTTTTCTATCTTCCTCGTGGCACAGAGATAGTCTTATAAGACATGTTGTACAGTAACATTAAGTGTGATAATGTATCACTTTAGTAGATTTGTAAGATAATAGCCTATAGAAAAAAAGGATTGTTTTGGCCCATAGATTTGGAGGGTACAGTCCATGAATGATTAGACCCATGATGAGGCAGCACACCATAGCAGGAGCACCTGGTGGAACACATCTGTTTTATATCGTGGGCTGGAAGCAGAAGAGAGGGTCCCACTGTGCCCTTTGCAGACATGAAGACATGCCTCCAGTATTCTGACCACTTTTCAAGTGCTCTACCATCTTGGTAACTAAGGTCCTTTGGGGATGTGCAGCTAGATAATAGAGCAGATATTAAATAATTCTAGATTTAAATAATTATTTTCCCAGAATTTTTAGGAAAATCTGTCATCTTTTGTGAGCACTTTTATAAGGTTTTTATTAATATATGTTATGCATCAGGAGTTTTAGTTTACTATATTTAAAAACTAACACATCTTTAAATATTTTATATTTAGATGACATTACAATAAGACTAATGAATAAAATACTCTTTAATAACATAATACAACCACTTCTAATATTGACTAGATTTACCGTATTCTGTTCCATCCAAATTTGTTGTTGTTTTGCTTGTTAGTTTTCAAGATGGGGTTTCTCTGTATAGTCCTGGCTGTCCTGGAACTTACTCTGTAGACCAGGCTGCCCTTGAACTCAGAAATTTTGTCTGCCTCTGTCTCCTGAGTGCTATGATTAAAGGTGTGCATCTTTGTTCTTTCTCTTATTTTAGAGACAAAAGAGATGAATAAACTAAGTCGTAGTACCATAAACCGGAGAAACGTCTTTGGAGAGAATTTAGTATATAAAGCTGCTCTCCATAATGATGTTGATTTAGTTCACCGTTGCATAACAAATGGCGGAAATGTCAATCAGCCGAGTTATGCTGGTAAGTGAGGGTCCTCACCCGTCCACAGTTGTCCGGAGAGCCATTTGTAATCTTAGGTGAATCACCCAGGTAAGAGAGTGACAAAGTGAGCCAAAGGCAGCACGCTCTCCAGTAATTATCTAGCTCTCCAGTACCTCCCAAGGAACAGAATGAGATGAGAGCTGGAAGAATATTACATTTCTTATTAAAGATGTCAAGTTCTACAGAAGGAGGGGTGGTTCCTGAGGCTAGCGCTGCAAGGCCAGGCCTCGTATGAAACTTAACCATGAATGGAGGTAAGATGAGATCAAAACTGGGAGAGACTGATGTTAACTAAATCTCAAGGGAAAATCCATAATAATGGCATGGATACAGAAGGAGTAATGGCCAGAGAAATAGATAGATTATAAAGTAGAGGGTGGATAGGTTGCTCAGAAAGAAAACAGTCCTTCCTTGTGGCTGGCTGTAGTGCAGCCTTCCTTCTGGAGATAATCTTACATGCTACGTGTGTGGGTGCACTGAATAGCAGTGGGCTAAGAATAAGAGTGACTGGAAAGATACTTGTGTGTTAGTGAACTGAGCACATTGGGCCAGACTCGGCATGTTTTGGAGTATTTATACTGTCCTTATTTTTTATGGATTTTTCTATTTATTAAACAGTACAAACTCTGTAGTCATGAGTGATGGAATAGTACAGCCCATGGTCAAGAAGATGCTCCTCCAGCAGAATAATAAGGCCTGGGTTTGCAATGTAGTCATAGTTCAACGATAGTTTGAAAGTTTTTTATTAGATTTATATATTGATTCAGTGTGTATATATGCATGAGTGTGGGCACATGTGCATATAAAATAACGCATGTGCACACTTCACTTGTAGCAGCAAATAAGTAGACATCAGAGGGAAAATCGTGGCTGTTATTTTTCTCCTACTGTGTGAGACCCTAGGATTGAACTTGGGTCATTAGCAGCATCTTTACCTGCTGAATCATGTCTCTAGTCCTTAAATCTTACACTCAGATTAATAACCAGGATTCTGTAAACCTTACTCATCTACTTGCAGGACCATTTACTCTCTTAATTTTAAGAGATTTTAGTTCTTTCTTCTGTACTTACTGTTTCTGCAGTTCAAGCATAGCTCTTGACGCAGCCAGGTTTGGCTTTATGGATTTCCCAATTATGTCTTAATTTATTTTTTATTGTCTTTTTTCTTGTGTCACTGCCATCCTTGCTGGTTGTACCTTCTGTGTCTTCAGCCAATTACCTCACTGCCCCAAGTACTTCATGACCTTTATGAATTACTTATCCTTATTTTATTTTCTAGGCCTTTTGAATTCTTATTATTCATTTTCCCTTCTACTTTATATCGTACATACCTGTTTTTATTCCTTGCTGTCATATTCTTCAGTCAGAGAGAGCAGTGTTTCCACAAGGGTAGTTTGCAAGCCATTTTTATCAGAAATTACCTATAGTATTTGCTTAAAAATGCAACCTGTCTCTGTCTGTCTATCTGTCTGCCTGCCTGCCTGGACACCTCCCCCCCGCCCCGTGTGTGTGTGTGTGTGTGTGTGTGTGTGTGTGTGTGTGTGTGTGTATGTGTGTGTGTTAACATAGACATCTGTAGTTTAGCAAATTGACCCAGTTATTTTTATGCTTATGAAACAGGAACTATTAGCACAACACTATATAAATCAGTTTAGGATACCTTAAAACTAAAAGTGGAATTACCTACATTGTGTTTAGGAATGTAGATGTCGTAGGCAGTGTTTGTTAGTGGTGCTTCTGGATATGGCTGTTCACGGCAGCATAGGAAAGCTGCATGTCACTTTTGAAAACAGTATAATGGGTCGATCTGCGGTTGGCTCACTTTGATCGGGTGAGTACACTATTCTGGCAGCAAGGATGAAGGGTTTGTTGGTATTTGTGTATTGCTTGAAACCTGAATTACAGTTTTATACCCAGGCAAGGTACCTCTCGGGGTTTGCTTTTAAATTAATTTAGTTTTTATTTCTTTTTTTATAGTTAAGCATTTTATTCGTTTACATTTCAAATGATATCCCTCTTCCCGGTTATACCTACAGAGACCCCCAGCTCATCTCCTCTCCCCTCCCATTTGCCTCTATGAGGGTGCTCCTCCATCCACTCCTGCCTCAGCTCTCTAGCATGCCCCTACACTGGGGCATAAAGCCTCCCTCCCCTCTGACTGATGTCAGATAAGGCCATCCTCTGCTACATATTTATCTGGAGTCCTGGCTTCCTCCCTGTGTACTCTTTGGTTTGTGATTTAGTCCCTATGAGCTCTGGGTGGTCCAGTTAGTCGATATTGTTGTTCTTCATATGGAGTTGCAATCACCTTCAGCTCCTTCAGTCCTTCTCCTAGCTCTTCCATTGGGGTCCTTGGGCTCAGTCTGATGGTTGGCTATGAGTATCTGCATCTGTATTGGTCAGGTGCTGGTAGAACATCTCAAAGAACAGCCATATCAGGCTCCTGTCAGCAAGTGCCTCCTCTGCACCCACCCAAGGGCTCTGGATTCATGAGTAAAAGAAACACACAATACACACACATACACATATGCACACACACACACAACCAGCTTATTTTTAATATGTCTTAAGCTAGCTCAATGACTGGGCCATTCCTCAACCTCCATGTGGCTCACACATTCCCCTCCAATATTTCCAGGTAAATACTTACTAAATCTATATTTTATCTTTGTTGTCCATGGACCCTTCTTGGGGTCTCTTTTCTCTTGCACCTACATTTAGGCTTTCTCACCCTCCTGCACCTTCCCAGTGTAGTCCATCCTATGCCCTTTCTCTCTGCATTTATTGCCCAGGAATCCTAAAAGTCCAGCCTCTGTCTCTATGCCCAGCCATTGGTTGCTGGCATCTTTATTTCTCAACCAGAGCCAACTGTGGGGAGGCTTCCTTTAGCCTATGTGCAGGACACTGCAAACAGGTTTTGGGGTAACCTGATTAGCATGAGAACACAAGCCGCTATATCCCCCACCCCTTTGTCTACTAAAAGGCCTTTTCTTTTCAATATACACTAAACATTATTATGCCAGTCATGTAAACTATGAGGTATGATATACAGTAAGTGTCCAGTATAATGTAAAGTTTTGTCTACATCGGTTTAAATTCCCAGTGAGTCGCAAACACAGGAGATAAAAGACACACATATTAGCTCATTTTTTTCTTTTCCAAATGTACATCTTATTATTATCATTATTATTATTATTAAATCTTTTTTATAGTCCAGTTGTTACCCACTCCTGGTTTGCCCCCAACAGTTTCTCATCCCATTCCTCCTCCCCTGTCTCCAGGAGGATGTCCCCACCCCACCTTCCCACCCCTCACCCCATCAGACCTCCTCATTCCCTAGGGCTTCAAGTATCTCTAGAGTTAGGTGCATCTTCTCTCACTGAGGCCAGACCAGGCAGTCCTCTGCTTTATATGTGTAGGGGGCCTCATATCAGTTAGTGTGTGCTGCTCAGTGTCTGAGAGATCTCGGGATCCAGGTCAGTTGAGACTGCTGGTCTTCCTATGGGGTCACCCTCCTCCTCAGCTTCTTCCAGTTTTTCCCTAATTCAACCACAGTGGTCCCTAACTTCACAGTGGTCCAATGATTGGGTGTAACTATCTGCATCTGTCTTAGTCAGCAGCTTGTTGGACCTCTCGGAGGACGGTCACGCTAGGCTCCTGTCTGTAAGCACACAGGAATAAAGTCAAGCCTTGGAGCCTTGCCTTGAGCTGGATGCCAATTTGGGCCAGTCACTGAACCTCCTTTCCCTTAGTCTCTTCTCCGTTTTTGTCCCTGCAGTTTTTTTAGACAGGAACAATTCTGGGTCAGAGTTTTTGACTGTTCCCTCTCCCCACTGTTGGGCATTTCATCTAAGGTCCCTCCTCCCTTGAGTCTCTCACTTCCCAGGTCACTGGTACATTCTGGAGGGTCCCTTTACTTCCTACCTCCCAAAGTTGCCTGTTTCCATTCTTTCTGCTGACTCTCAGGGCTTCAGTCCTCCCCCCCCCCATACCTGATCATGTTTCCCTCTTCCCCTCCTTGTCTCCTCTCCCACCCATCTCCTCTCTCCCTCTGACCCTCAACCCCCATGATTGCTTATTTCTCCCCCTCAAGTGGGATTCAGGCATTCTCACTTGAGCCCTTCAGCTTGTTAACCTTCTTGAGTTCTGTGGCTTGTATCCTGGGTATTCTGTACTTTTTTGGCTACTATCCACTTATTAGTGAGTACATAGCATACATGTCATTTTGTGTCTGAGTTACCTCACTCAGGATAATATTTTCTAGTTCCATCCACTTGCCTGCAAAATTCATGATGTCTTCATTTTTAATAGCTGAATTACGTTGTGTAAATGAACCACATTTTCTGTATCCATTCTTCCATTGTGGAACATCTGAGTTGTCTCCAGCTTCTGCCTATCACAAATAAGGCCACTATAAGCATAATGGAACATGTGCCCCTGTGGCATGGTGGGGTGTCTTTTGGGTATATGCTCAAGAGTGGTATAGCTAGGTCTTCAGGTAGATCTATTTCCAGTTTCCTAAGGAACCTCCAGATGGATTTCCAGAGTGGCTGCACCAGGTTGTAATCCCACCAGCAAAGGAGGAGTGTTCTTTCTCCACATCCTCGCCAACATGTGCTATCACCTGAGTTTTTGATCTTAGCCATTCTGATTTGTGTAAGATGGAATATCAGGGTTGTTTTGACTTGCTTTTCCCTGATGACTAGGGACTTTGAGCATTTCTTTAATTGCTTCTTGGCTATTCGAATTTCCTCAAATTCTTTTGTACTCCAGTTTTTTATTGAGTTTTTAGAGGTTAACATTAGCTCATTTTAAACTGGCTTATTGACTCTGAGGCTGGGCTTGTCTATGTTTTTCATGGCTACCTTGCCCTTGCCTTCATTCCTAGCTCAACATCCCTAAATCTGCCCTCAGCTTAGTTGCTCAGTTACATTTACTGCTTGCTCAACAGCTCTCAAATCCAGTCCATCAATTTTGTTATTTAGATACTTATTCTATCATCTGTCCTAACTGAAAGAGTCTACAGTTCTATGCCTGAATTATGTTTTGATTTTAACTTGCATTACTATCTGAAAATCATCCTTTCAAAACCGTATCACCTTCCTCAATGTTAAACTTAAGTTTAATTATGAGACTATAACTAGTCTTCAACCCCATCAGAGATCAAAGAATAAATATTACCTGAATATATAGGAAGCATAAAAACAAAGCTTCCCAAATTATACAATTTGGAGAGACAACTAGCTGCTGGATAGTCCCTTAATGTCATATAATGTTGGAGCATCTGTCTTCAGCCTTCTGGCCCAGAACCATCTGGCAGAGCTAAGCTGTCGACTATCCTGCATGTGTGTCCTTTCCTGTACAGTATTCTTTGTCTGAAGATGAATTAGGGCAGTTTCTAATCAGTGGCCATGTTACCACAATAAGCACCTTTACCTGGAGGTAATGATGCTCAGTATTTTCTTTAAACTCTAAACGGGGTACTGTCAGGAGCAGAAATGTCTCATAGTCAAGTGATCTTTAGTAATGAAATAACATTAAATATCATATTCTCTGTATTTCTGATGTTTTTGAAGGCTATCTATCTATGTAAGGTATATCTGAACTGTTAAGCCTTAAGTACTCTTAACTATTTCTATTTAAGTAATATTGAAAACATGTTATTATAGTTAGATCAGAATCTAATATAACCATAAGTTTACAATCTGGCCCTTAACTTGTGTTACTTAATCATCCTAAACAGTTTGTAATAACTGAGTTGAAGCCTTGTATTCTTAAATGAGTTGTATAGGCACAGTATCTATCTAAGAGTAGCAATATTTCAAATTTTGTATCAATATGCAAAAATTTATACCAATTAAAACATTAAATCTATTTCAATATATAAATTCTGTACCAATGTAAGAAGTTATAACTTCAATTTTGCATCAATTATAAAGATTTCTATCAATGAAGGATTATGGTTATGTTTCTTCAAGAATAAACTTAATAATCTATCCCATATATTTCCTCCATGTTCAAAATTATGACCATTTCCAAATTATCTCTTTAAATGACAACCTATCTATAACTTATAAAATAACTATAACCAGATATCCAAACCCAAGGGATCAAGATGACGACTCTTCACAACTTCTTCCTGCTGAATAGAGGCAATGAAAAATTCTTTAAAGAGGTAGGGAGGAGCAGGAAAATTAGAAAAGCTGGTTAGACTCAAGAAAGCTAGCTTTAGTATCTGTTATCCAGTCTCTGTATGCTTAGAAGACTTAGAGCTTGACTGAAGTATTTGACTGGATCTGTCTGAAAGTTTGAATGAAACAAGGTCATCTGGAATCACCAGCCATTCCTGAAGCTGTTCTGGAAGCAATTCTCTGGAAACAGCTTCAGGAGGCAGGAGCTGGAACAGCAGGTCATATCAGCATCCACAAGGATAAGCTGTGCCAAAACTGCATTTTTTATGAATCTCACAACCAGAATTTTAGTACTATTAAGATACTTGTATGGATTATGAACGATGTACAGATCAGTTAAGGATGAATTTTTTGCTCCTTATTTGAGCAGGTGAAAGACAACTATTTTTTATGAGTTAATTTGATCAATTCCAATTGTTATAAATCTTCATGTATGCCATATAGTGGATGGCATGAAAAATCTTAAGGATTCCTCACCAACAAGATTTATTTGTCTCACTTTAGCTGAGGTTTTGTGTAGGGACATTTTTATGTCTAAGCCAGTTACTGGCCTGTTCCCATGTCAAGGACTCAGCTGTAGCCACCATCGGCTACAGTAACCGGGTTCACCTGAGAGGAAGGCTGGGAATAAAAGGGGAATGGAGGGCAAGAGAAGCATGGGGCCAAGACAACGTATTCTGATCAAGGCCCGAAGTTTAATATTTTGCTTTCACATATAAAGGGGACCCCCCAGAGTCTCTTCTCGGTTCAGCCCAGGGTCTGGGTGAGGAGATAGTAGCCGAAGGTGTCAAGGCTAGCTCAGCAGGCTCTCCATTCTTCTAGCTCCTGTAGTAGATTGCAGGGAGCCAAGGCGTTCGGGCCTGCTCAGATCAAGTCACCTGTCAGGTTGATTTTTCTCGAAGTTTTCTTTTCTGTAGTCAAGATCTTCAGGATGGTCTTCCCCTGTCATATCTGATCCATGTCACTCTCTAGAAGGGGTCCAAAGCCTTTATGTCTTTCGGTTAACACACACAGCCTCTCTCCCAAAATACTATGTCCTTGGTTGAGCAACCGGACATCATCAAAGGTATAGATTGATTCAATTTAGTAGCTTTGCCTCTCTCCCAGGTGATTTTTAAGATCATAATCACAAAACTTAAAACCACACACATTTTGATAACTAAAACAATTCTAAGCAATTAAAGCAATCTAAACAAATACTATTACCTGTTGAGCTGTGCTCCCCTACCTCATCAGATTAAGGCCTATGTTATTTATTCATCTGTTTACTTAAATTCTTTCTTCTATGGAGATTAATATACCTGTGGGCATGTATGTCACTTTTCTCAAATTAAGAAAGTTTCTACTATCTGTGGAAGATAAGTTTTTTTCTACTTATCCCCTGCTCTTGACCTACAATTTAAGATTAAAAGCCTCAAATTATTTATTCAGCTATGTATACTTAAATTCTTTCTTTTATGGAAATTAATATCTCTGTCGGTATATATGTCCCCTTTCTCTTTATATAACTTGAATTAACAACCTTTCCTATGTATTTAACTTTAATTAAATTCCTTTCTATATTTCTGTATGAGCCTGTTTTAGGCTAGTAATTTGTCATACCAGGCTAAGCAATCCCGAAATTTCCATGCAGACATGTTCAAAGAATCCAGCTGCTTGCCCTGGCATAGACCTTTTCAAAAATGTTTAAAGCATTTCTCTTATTCATTCTATTCTATTAAGATTAATATATATGTGGATATATATACATATCACTTTTCTCTTTATATAACTTGAATTAGCATTCTTTTCTATGTGTTTAACTTCAATTAACTTCCCTTCTACTTTAAGTACTTAAAAGCACTTAAACAATTACCACTATACTCCCTTCTATCCTTAAAAAAGTCATTCATCTCTATTCTTTGATTATCTACTTGTTGGAGGTAAGCAGTCTCTCTTGTCTGCCTCTGTCTCCCTTCTCAGCAGCCTGTTTGCACAGCAGGTGTTCCTAGCACCTCTGAGTTCAAGCTCTTTGTTCTAGTTCTAGAACCACATGGCTCAGGCAAAACCCTCAGCCTGCTAACATCACATCACAGCACCTATTTTCTAATTAATTTTTAAAAGTTCTTGCCCCAGGTTGGAACACCATCTGTAATGCTTGATATTTAAAACAGATTCCAGGTGGGTACATGTGCCTCCTCTGGATTCACGAATGAAAGAAACACACATACGACACACACACACACACATACACACACACCAGCTTATTTTTACTATGCCCTAAGCTAGCTCAATGGCTAGGCCACTCCTGAAGCTTCACATGGCTAGCACACTAATAATCCTGAGTTAATACTTACTAAATCTATATTTTATCTTTGTTGTCCATGGACCTTTCTTGAGGTTGCTTTCTTTTTGTATCTTCTTTTTGGCCCTCTCACTCTTTTTCACCTTCCCAGTGTGGGCCGTCCTATGCCCTTTCTTCTCTCTCCCTGCATTTCTTGCCTGGGAATACTAAAAGTCTCACTCCTGGGCATATACCCAAAAGATGTTCCATCATCCTACAAGGACAATTGCTTAACTATGGTCATTGCAAACATTAATAATTATTACTGAAATAGGAGATATCTCTTCAGTCTAAGAGACTGAGGTCAGAAAATTCAACAAAAACAAAATTTCTAGCGTAAAATGTCAGTGCTAGATTGAGACCTAAGGTGTAAGTTAAGTATGATTTTTAACATGAGTTTTTGGATTTTATTGAATTTATTAGATGACTTATTAGAGTTTGATAATTACCAATAGCATAGTATTACCTCTGACTAACAAAGAAGATGACATTTATATAAAGATGTGCTATGTGGTTTGTTAGTTGAATTACTATAAATATAGATAGTTATTTTATATGTAAGCAGGAAAATATGCCTCTTAACTCACATTTAACTCACATGTATGGTCTGCTGGATGAGATACTTTAATAGTTATACATTGGATTAGAAGTAAAGCCTTTTCTCTCTTCCTGCAGAAAGTAGCCTATAACCAATATTCTCTATTAGTTGATAATTGACCTGTAAGGATTGTTTTTATTTTGTAAAATTAAGAATGCTTTAAAATATTTGCCATCTTGGGAAATACTTGCTTTCTTGGGTTGGAAAAGTGACTTTAATAGTTAAGAGTACATGTTGCTCTTACAGAGGACCCAAGTTCAATTCCTAGCACCCAAGTCAGGCAGTTCATAACCACCTATAACTTAAGGTCCAGGTATATTTAGTGCCTTTGATTTCTATGGGCACAGTATTCACATGTGCATACCCACATAGAGATAAGTACACATACATAATTAAAAATAAAAGTAAATATATAAAAATAAGGTATTTTTTCTCCTCTTAATATTTTGCCATAGCAGAGTTGAGGGTTAAGAATTTTATTTTCTTCTTTTCTTTTCTTCTCTCCTCCCCCTCCCTCTTAAGACTTAATACTTTCATGTATCAGTTTGGCCTCAAACTCATTATGTATCAGAGGGTGACTTTGAAACTTTATATTCCTTTGTCCTTACCTCCCATGTTCAGGGATTACAGACATCCACAACCATGTCTGGCTTTATGTAGTATCAGAGCTTGAACCCAGGTCATTGTGCATGCCAGGCACACAATATAAACTCAGCCACATTCCCAACCATCCTTGAATCCACTAAATAATATAAAATTCTCTTATAGAGATGTTATATGATTTTATGTAATTAGACTACTTTTAAAGAAACTATCTAAAATTAGTTTAAAAATACATATTAGTTTTTATTGTATATGTGTGTGTGTCTGTGCAAATGGTAAATGCATGTAGGTGTTAAATGCTCATAAAGACCAGATGAGGGCAGTGGACTCCTGAGAACTAGTGTTATAGGGAGCTGTGAGCTGCTCAGTGTGAGTGCTGGGAACCAAACCCAAGTCTTCTGCAAGAGTGGTATATGTGATCTTGACCACTGAGGCAACTCTCAGGCTCCTAGAATTGTTTTGCTTTTTTAAAAGAGAAGGCTTGAAATACTATTAAGATATCAAATACAAAATGTCTTTCTTGTATAATAGGGTGGACAGCACTTCATGAAGCTAGTGTAGGAGGATACTATGGAACAGTAAGTGAACTATTAAAGGGTGGAGCAGATGTGAATGCCAAAGGAAAATACCAGATTACTCCCCTGCATGATGCAGTGAAGAACAGCCATTACAAGGTACTTTACTGTTTTTGTTTATAGAGTATACACAATGTGTATACAGACAATCCCTGTTACTATACAATAGGAAAGCAAGTTTCAATTTTGATTCATTTACTCATGAATACTCTGAATTTGTAATAAAATTTACTTTGTGATACTTATCATTATGACCAATATGGTAAAAGCCATTTTATACTTTTTCAGTGATTTTTTTTTTACTTGTTTGTTTGAAATACAGTCTTGATATTATTGTCCAGGCTGGCCTTGAGCTCCTTAGCTCAAGGGATCTTCCTGCCTCAGCCTACTATATAGCTTAGATTAGAGAAACATGTCATTTTAGCATACTATTTATATATAACCAGACAGAACATTTTTTGTTATGTAGTATGTTTTCACTGAGTATTCCTTTAAAGCTCTTCAAACAATGATACAAAGATTTTCAAAGAATTTTTTTCTATAAAGTATCACAGTGATGTTCAGTGTTCAGTGATTGGCTACTAGAAAACCAATATAGCCTCATGGACTCTAGTGGAACGTTCAAAATCATCACAGGCCAGGTGAATCCCAAGAGTTAGTCGTAATCACCTGTGTGGTTATACCATTGTTTAAAGCCAAATACCAAAAAAAAAAAAAAAAAAAAAAATTCATTGTAGTAAGTGAAAATATTAAGCAAGATAATGATTCTAGTATTTGTGGTTTATTTCAGAAACTCCAGGAACTATAGTAAAGGATTAAGATATTGCTGAAGATGTCTGTTTCACATCCTCCTGCTCTTCCTTTTTGCCCTTCTTGTCTTCTTCCTCCCTTCTTCCTCTGCTTCTTTGCTGCCTCTTCCTCTTTTTCCTCCTTCTCTCCTTCCTCCTCTTCCTCTTCTTCCTCCTCCTTTTTGTAATGTTATGCATCCAATCTAGGGCCTTGGCCATGCTAATAAAGAACTGTACCATTGAGCTACACCCCACTCTCTGAAGCTACCTTCTAGGTGGTGGGAGGAAGTGGGGTAAGGGGATAAAATCTGAAATGTAAATATAATACCCAATTTAAAAAATAAATAGCCGGTGAAATTATCTTTTTTTAAAAAAGTTATTTCTGGGTTTAAAACTTCTAGGATAAGAAAAGGATTTAATCAGCTGACTGTGGCACAATCTTTTCTTCATATTTTTAGAACAAATACCAGAGAGAGGTGGAAGAGGCTTATGGGAGTCATAGGCATATTTATTCATAGTACTTAAGGAGAATTTAGAGTTTTGCTTATTTTGATAATATACACCATTTGTAGAAAACTGGGGAAAGGGAATTCCACATGGGATATAGTTTAATGGTTCAAAGAGGGACAGTATGGCAGTCCCTGTCCTTCACCCTTTTTTCAAAGATGGCTGCCAACCAATGTCCTTTCTCCCAACTGAGTCTTTCACAATTGTTTATCTGATTACTATTATTTAGTTCTAACTTTTTCCGAATGTCAGACAGTATATTTTCTTTTATGTTCCCCTTTTAAAACATAACATAATGCTTTTTAGCATTCATTCATGTTGTATTTTGTTAAATAGTTGATAAGTCTTTATTCCTGAGTAATATTCCACTCCAAGTTTACCTGAATTGTGGATTTGGCTATTATAAGTAAAACTGCTGTCAGTGTTCAAAACTAAGATGACAGATGGTAAAAATCCATAGGAAAGTTTTAAGATAAGTCCACAAATTCTTTAATATTCCCTCAGAAGATTCCCAGTGCCCCTCCAAGGAATGAAGGATTACCATTATTAGTCATTATTTTTAATGACCTGCTTCTAGCACACAAGACATGGCAGTAATGGCAATATGTGGTTTCTATGATTATGTTAAGATGCTGTAACTTTCTTATGATTCTCTCTTGACTCACTGACTAGAGAAGGCTATTACATAAGCAGCTGTTTGGAGCAGCCCACTTGGCAGTGATTATTGCTTCTGCCTATAAACAGGTTACCCAGACATTTTAGAAAAACATCCTTCAGTCCCAGTCAAGGTTTATATGACTATATATCCAGCCAACAGCCCGACTACCCAGGCCACTCTCAAATTCCTGATTCAGATACTCTGAGATTGTAAGTCTTCACTGTTAGGTTAAGCCACTAAACATTGAGGTGATTTTTTTTTTGTAGCATCAGTTATTGAATAGACAATCCAAATATAGGTTTAAAATAGTAAGAACATTCAGGGAAAGTTTTCTTAATTTGTCACCCTTCAAAGTTTCTATCTGGAGTTTTTATCTGAACAACATGTGAAGATCCAGATATAAATTCTGTGGCTTCCTCCTATGACTGGCTTATGTGTAAACTTCATACTACTATTGCTCTGTCTTTATAGCTATCATTAAATCCCCATTTGTGGTGGTTTGAATATGCCTGGCCCATGGAAAGTAGCACTGTTAGGGGGTGTAGCCTTATTGGAGAAGGTATATCCTTGTTAGAGGAAGTGTGTTACTATAGGGGTGGACTTTGAGACCTTCTTTCTAGTTGCCTGGGAGACAGTCCTTTTCTTGCTGTAGTTGGATCAAAATGTCTGCTTCTCCTGCATCATGTCTCCCTGCATGCTGCCATGCTTCCTGCCATAATGATAATGGACTGAACCTCTGTAAGTGTAAGCTGCCCCAATTAAATGTCCTTTATAAAAGTTACCTTTGTCATGGTGTCTCTTCACAGCAATGGAAACCCTAAGACACCATTGTAGTTTTTTAAAAGGCTCGTCATATTGCTGATTCTTAGTAATTTTTAAAGGATTTGTTTTTCTCCTTCATGTTACCTCTTTTTTTTTTTTATTGTATAGACTGTAATGACCCACATGAGATATTTGTTGACATGCATGCTGATTAAGCTAATTAAAAGGTTTAAGTTTTTTTTTTTTTTTTTTTTTATTGATGGCCAGACCCAGAGCAAACTCGTGTCTCTGAAGAGTTTCTTGGAGTCCATGCTCAGGGGTGCAGAGTTTTTAAAGGAGAACCCACGAAGACCATCATTTACATCCAACTTAGATGAGGTTCAGAATAACCTTGAAACATTCATTCTTGGCAGAGCATCGTAGTTATTTTAGACATAATGTACGTATTATTTTTGGTGAATACATCTGGACCATGGTCAAGGCCATAAAAAGCTCAGATGTGTTACCAAGACAGGTGGGTCTGTTGAGGGAAGCGGGAGGTAGTGGGCTGAGAGCTAAGAATACAAAATGGAGTCAGAACAGACCACTTGAAATCAAATCTTTAGATGATTACAGTAGTAGTAATGAGTAACATTAGCAGAAGCTTGGGGTTAGTGACAGTGTCTAGTGCCAGGAATGTTACTGCACTGTGGTCATCTCTGTCTCCAAGGATGGTCAGCAGTGCTGCTGCTGCCATCATCTGTGTCACTTAGAATGTTTATGTGAGTCTCATTGCGCCATTATTTCTGATACTCTGAAACCATGTATGTGTAGGCTGAACAGGCTGTTACTATAGTCCTTCTGTCTTTGTAAATTAAGGTTCTAGGACTTGGTTTTTTTTCTTTTCTTTTATTGAATTCATGTTTAATAATTACAGGCACCGTGCACCCTTCTGCCTCACAGCTAAAGATAAAAGTATGAAACATATAAAATATTAGCTATAGATCACATATCTCAAATCACTCCATCTAAGCAAACTTTCAGTTTAAGGAATCATAGAATAGTTAAGTGTTTTCATCACTATAAGATATTGAGTGTTTTCATCACTTTAAGATGAACTTATCAGGACATCTGTAAGAACAAATGTAATCATTACAAAAAAGTGAGTACTTAAAAGAAAAAGAAGTGGAAAGGGATGTGTGAGCCGCTGTTGGAACATGTGTTTTGGGACACTTTGGAGCACATGAATGCATATGCACTAGATACTGGATGAATGATACTAGCGATATGTGGTTGGTTATTTTCTAAGCCATGTAACACTACAATCATGGTCATGTGAGAGTTCTTAGAAGATCACGCTTAAATACTTAGAGGTGAAATGTCACTGTGTTTACAACCACTTATTTTAAAAGCTATTCATTTCTGGTTGGACTTATACATATATATGAAGTGGGGGAATATCCATTTTTGATCAAAAAAGGATATATGTGTCCATTGTATTCTTGTTTATTTGTTTGTTTTTGACCCAGGGTTTTTCTACATAGCCCTGATTGTCCTGGAACTCATTGTGTAGACCAGGGTAGCCTCAAACTCAAAGATCCCCCTGCCTCTACCTCCTGAATGCTGGGATTAAAGGTGTGTGCCAACATGCCAGACTTCCATTGCATTCCTGTTTCAGTGTTTTGCATGATTGAAAGTTTTTGAAGTAAAATATTAGGAAAAATATTTGTGAAGAAAAACTAGTAGGATTCATTTTAAAATCATATTTATTGACATAATTGATATGTGATAAAATTGACTCATTAAGTGTACAATTAACTGGATTTGGTCTAGTAACAAATTTGGTAACTATCACTGTGTTATGTTTTTCTATATGTTTTTAATACTAAAGAAAAACCTTTATTTTTTTTTAACTGGCACTTCTTTTTGACCCCCAAGTCTTCCAATTCTAGGGAATCATTATCTGCCATTTGTCTCAGGATGAGACCAAAGTTGTAGGCTTTAGGGAGGAAGACAAAGTAAACCAGCATTTCCTCACAAAGCACGCCACTACTTCTCCTTTCTTTCTCCTTTCTTTCTCCTTTCTTCTCTTTTCTCCCCTTTTCTCGTTTCTTTTTAGTTCTTTATAAGAATAAGGATTTCTATTTAAACAAATTATGACTTAGTACAGTTACCACTTATGCTTATTGGGCAGAGATTTTACAGATAACCCCAGTGTTTTGGAACTGAGTGTTTGGTGGTGTTTAAAGTTATGTGCTAGCACATTTATAATAATATACCCTTTGTCTGGCTCTGTTACATGAACAATCTTTTGCTAGGTGGCAGAATTACTTCTTATGAATGGAGCTGATCCATTACTTAAATGTGACTATGGAAGGTGTGCTTTGGATGAGGCCAAAGATTCATTTATGGAGAATCTCCTTATGAGATATATTCCTCAACATACAAAATGTCACCTATCAGGTAAGACTGAAGTCTCTGTTATAGTTTCTCATGTTGATAGAATTACAGAAACTGAACTTAGAATTGTGGGAACTGAATTCATTCCTCCTACAACTTTTGAAAAAGTACATTCAATGATTTCTTTGTTCCACTCTTTTATTAAAACTCACTGCGTGTTTGCAATTGTACATAAGAAAAGAACCCTAAAAGAAAAAGAAAGATCCTGGTTTTCCTCCAGCTGTGGCATTGTAAATAGGTAAGAACCCTTTTGCAGACCAGGTGTAGTGGTGCACACCTTTAATCCCAACACTTGGGAGGCAGAGACAAGCAGATCTCTGAGTTTGAGGTTTGTTTGTGTTCTATATAGTGAGTTCCAGGACAGCCAGTGTTGTATAGCGAGACCCTACCACAAAAAATAATACATAAATAATAAATACACAAATATGAAACTGTTTACAAGTTGCTGCTTTATTTCCAACAGATTTTTGGTATGATAGAAATTACAATTAGTTCTAGCCACCTTAGTGATGTGGATGGAAAAATGTGTGTGTGTGTGTGTGTGTGTGTGTGTATCCATTATCTATTCCCTAAGAGGCTTTTCTTATGGACATAATTTGATTTTCTATTTGTTATACTATCAAGTTGGATGACAAGATAATTTGATCTGTGATTATCAATAAAATATTATTTTAAAATACTTTAAATACATGGCATTTTGTTTGTGCTCTCTGTGTCTGTCTGTCTGTCTGTCTGTCTGTCTGTCTTGTCTGTCTGTCTGTCTGTCTCTCTCCCTTCCTCCCTTCCTCCTCACTCCCCCCCCCCCCCCGAGACAGGGCTTCTTTGAGTCATCCCAGCTGTCCTAGAACTTGCTCTGTAGATGAGGCTTGGCTTGAACTCAAAGCCTGCCTCTGCCTCCTAAATTCTGAGATTAAAGCTGTGTTGTCACCACCTCCAGGCTCATGACGTATTTTTATACTCTCCTTAATGTATCCATGAGATTTTTTGGGGGTAACATTATAACATTCCTTGGCTAAAGGGAGTTGGCCTTCCATTCTTTTCATAATATTATCTTATGCAATAACTTTTACTATGTTTTCTTTGTGAACAATACATAAATGAAATGAGTCACTAAGTTCACCCACACTCAAGGAGAGAAGATTTTGTTTTTATATTTATTTTGGAATATTTGCATTCATTCTAGTACTGCTTACATTGTTCTACTGAGGCTTTCTCTGTAGCACATAATGTGCTGGCACAGGAGGCTCTTTATATATTGTTTTATTTATGTCATCTTTATATAGAATCTAAGCTCCATGAAGAAAGGAATCTTTATCTCCTTATGAATATAGAATTGGCTTTGTACACAGTATCCATTGGGCAAATACATTTTGAATAGCGTGCCTGAAACAAAAACTGTGTTTCCACTCAGAAGATGTACCTGAACACCCAGTTTTCTCAACCAGCACTCCCATTTCTATGTGTTTTATTACATTTAGTTGTTTGTTTATTGTATGTGTTCATGGACACATGTACCATAGCATGTGTGTGTGGAGGTCAGACAACCTATGGGAATTGACTCCCTCCTTCTATCATTTGTGTCCTAGGGATTGAACTAAACTTCTTGCTTGGTAGCAATTACCTTAACCCAGAGTTGCCTCTTAGTTCTTTTCTTTTCTTTCTTTCTTTCTTTTTTTTTTTTTTTTTTTAAGATTTATTTATTTATTTTATGCATATGAGTACACCATTGCTCTCTTCAGACACACCAGAAGAGGGCACCAGATCCCATTACAGATGGCCATGATCCACCATGTGGTTGCTGGGAATTGAACTCAGGACCTCTGGAAAAGCAGTCAGTGCCCTTAACCACTGAGCCATCTCTTCAGCACTGCCTCTTGGTTCTTAACCTACAATTTTAATTTAAAAAATTTCCAAGAGATAATTCTCTCGAAGATATTGAGTATTATTACCTTTAGTAACTAAAGCTTATCTTTTCAGAATTTCTCTTTGTGTACAGGAAAATGAATGTGAGAATTCTTCTAGTACAATTCCTTTCTCTCTAATCTGAAGGAATCTTAAACTGACAGTGGGAATCTAATCTCTGCTAAAGCTCTGCCTCTCTCTGGAGGCGAGAAAGGCAACTATGCTTGTTGTATCAGTTCTGTGATAGCATAACAGTTTTTCTGTAAGAATTCTTTCATGGTAGACAATTATTTTAAGGCTAAAAATGGAGGGGTTTTGGCAGAATAGCGCAGTAATGAAAAGAAAAGCTGAGGATCCAGGCTTTGGAAAAGATGAGGAGGAAAGGCAGTTCCAGTGACCCAGGCAGCCAGGATCTGTAGTCTCACTTCAGAGTGCTGCCCAGCAGACACGTGCTGGACAACCAAACACTGAGCACCACCATCTTTGAAAGAATCTGTTTTCTGTAGAAACTTACTTACTCCCTTCATTCCTCCCTCCCTCCTTCTTTCCTCCTTTTTTCTTTTTTCCCTCCCTCTCTTTGATTTATTCTTTTATTCATGGCTTACTATACATTATGTACGAATTACATACATAACACCTAATAATTCAAAATGAATTTAAAATAAATGGGTTGCAAACAATTATAGTGAAGAATGTGATAAAGAAATGACTAGATCCTGTGAGACTACATTATTAAAATGGCAGTACTCGGGCTTCTTCAAAACATCATGTTTAGTGATTGTTATTAGAAGCCTTTTGATAACTCTGCTAGGAAAGCTCTTTTCTTGATCTAAGTTGTTTCCCATAATATTGAAAGCATACTTCCTTCCCAACTGGATCATATTTAATATAAGGCAGTTTTTCTGATTAATGTTGAGTGTATATAAGGGGATTATATATATACACACATATATATACATATATATACACATATATATGTGTGTGTTTATATAGAGAGATATACACACACACATACATACCATTATGATTCTTGGTCATGAGATTGATTCTTCTTTATAGATGTATTTTATTATTTTTCCATTACATTATAGCCTTTTAAAAATTTTTTCTTTTTAAAATTATTATCATTCTTTAATATTTTTTGCAGTCTAGTCATTATCCCCTTCCCAGTCCACCCTCCAACAGTTCCTCATCCCATTCCTCTTTCCCCATATCCAAGAGGATGTTTCCACCAGAATTTTATGTCTACAATTTTAATTTAAAACTTTTCCCTTTAAAAAAATGGATCAAAAAATGTTTAGGGCATGTAATTATTTAAGTGCTATTGACTATGGCCTGAGACCTAGACCAACATGTCTCATTTTTATAATAATAAAGAGAAAACATTACTGAATTTTTAAAATGTGATTTATATTACTTAGATTGTTCTTGAGCCCATGAGTTCAAGCCATCATCCTGCCTCAGCCTCCTCAGTGTCTGGGACTATAGACATATGACCTGGGGCTGCTTTCACTGATTCCTAACAGCCACAAAGCAGCAAATCAAGTTCTTTAGAGCAGAGCTCACTCTTAGAAACCTAATCACATTAGAAGAGACAAGCAATAACTTGATAAAAGCATATTGACATAGATGCGTAAAACAGTCATTTCAAGGCATATAAAAATTGCAAATAAATATCAGCTAGAATCAAAAGTTTATCAAGTATAAAATTTGCTTTGATGATGTACTTACTTACTTGACTTCTTTATTTTGTAATAAAAGAGACTTTTTTCTTTCCTGGCAGTGTTTTCTCAAGAATTCTAACTTTCTCCAAATCCTGGAACCTTGATCACTATTTCTCCTCCTCTAATCTAATTCCCAGTTCTCTAACCCAGAGCCAAAAGAGTGCTGCCTAATTCATGAAGAATTTCCTTCATGCAAAGGAATTTCTACTCTTTCTCCTTAGGACTTGGACTTCATTCTTTCTTTGTGAGAGAATGTATCAATTTTGTCTGCTTCAGCAGGTGGTTTGACTATTTCTGAAGCCAGAACATTTGAATTCTGTCATTAATTAGCATTCTATTTTCCAACATAATGGGAATTTTTGTCTTAAGAAATATATATACTTGTAGAAGACATTTGTTTTTAAATTTTAGTTGAAGGGGGCTTTGTTTCAACTTTGATTTGAAATGCTAGTGATCAAATGAAAGCGCGTTTGTATCTTAGGTCGGCACCCCTCCCCAAGCTGATCAAATGAAAGCGCGTTTGTATCTTAGGTCGGCACTCTTCCTCTAAGCTTAGAATAAATATTGGAAACTATATAGTCATGCTGTGTGTGCCAACTTTAATTTAAAATGTTTTCATGATTTCACATATTCCCTCTATTTTAAAATTATTTACTTTGAGTATGCCTGTGTGTTTATGTGTGTTCATGTATGTGAGCCCAGGTGTGAGCATGCTAGGTGGATATGTAGAAGGGAAAGGACACCTCTGGGAAATTAGTCCTGCTACCTGTGGGATCTAGGGCTTGACTTCACATCTTCAGGCCTGAGTACAAACCTGCTGGCCACACACTCCAGGTGGTTTTTTTTGTTGTTGTTTTTTGTTTTTTGTTTTTCTTTTTTTCATGCCAAAAAAATTCAGGGCTAGAAGTCTAAAGTATAACTACTGGAAACTGTTTCTCTTTATTTTCTTGTTTTGTTTGCAGCTCAAAGGAACAATACTGACACAGCACATGTAGAAGATATGTTTCAGAACAAGGTATAACTGTATTTAGTAATGAATGCTTTTGTAGGTCTGTACCTGCTGGTTATTTCTATAGGTTACCAGAGGGAAAGAAAGACTGGGAAACATGATCAGGTAGTGAGTTCACTTTTGGTTTAAGGCGCTTTAAATAATTGCATGAGATAGCAGAAGGTTCTTAGTCTGAGAAGTACTTAAGTAAGTGAATATTCTAGGGGAACATACTATAAGCCGTTTCCTTTCTGTTGCTCTTTATGGGGACTGGTACAGATTTGCTAGTGTGGGAGGCCACTCTTCACCTGGTGTAGAGTCATGGCCAGTCAGAAGCGATGCTCTTGCTTTACTCTTAGCATCTTACAGTCAGGTTTCCAGAGAGCCCATTATAGAAGTCATCTTCTTGGGTTTTAAAATCTTAACTTCCACTGCCTTATCTATATTTCTTCTAGATGGCAAAGGAAGTGACTTCTTTTGCTGTGTGATAGTTGGAAGACGATAATGTCTTGAAAATATTTCTGTAACGCTCCCTTTACAGTGTCTTACGTAGATCTCATGCAGATCGATCCATAGATCTGCAGCTGGAATTAAAGCTAACCATGTTTTTGTTTGTTTTTCTTTCTTTTATAGAAACCAAAATTAAATTCTAATAACTATACTGAGTTTATTTGTGATGAAATTTTTAATAGGCAAGAACCAGGACATTTAGAAATCAATAAAGGAAGCAACAATTTATTTATGAATAAAGAATATGTATTTGAACATTGCCAGGAAAACTTCAATACCACAAAATTTGGCAATTCCAAGCCTTGGCAGTCAACTATTAACCAAATGGACTATACAGGATTCAGAAGGAGTAATCTAAACAGTGTGAAAGGTAGCCAAACTAATGTGTCTAAAACTAAAGGACAAAAAAATCTACAACAAAAAAAGACTCAAATCGATGATCAAGACTACAATTTAAGTCCGGAAATAGCTATTTATTCTTTGAGGAGAATGAATGAATTACTCACTCAGCAGCAGCATGCTGTCCAGACTGTCAGGGACCTTCCAGAAGAGTCGTGTGAACTTTCTGCCCCAACTCTATCAAGCTTGGAAAATGGCATTGGGAACAATGAGGCTTGTTTGGTTTCCAGAAAGTCAGATACTCACGTCCTGGATCCATCAGATAGTCAGGAAACGCAGTTCTTAGGGTCCATTGATCAAACTGAAACCGCTTCTGTCTCTGAACTTTCATCATATAAAGAAATAAAATTATTACCTGTAACTACAGATCAACAACCTCATGCTAACCAAGATCAATACAGTGGCCCATATAAGTCCCCTGGAAACAATACCTCAGATGAAAAAGGTAAGAAGATGATTAATAAATGGGAAGATTCTTTCCTCTCCTTCATAAGGGGAAGCTTTGCTGACAGAAATAGCCACACCTCCGACAAGTCCATAGCATCTCCAAAAGAGGGCATGGGCCACTGTCATCACAAAGAGATAATGACAGATAAAGAAGTAGATTCTCAACAGCTTCTATCTTCTGAAAACTATTTTTCACAAGAAAATGACCTAAAAGTTGGTACCCTAACTATACACCCTCAAGAGGAACCTGTTAATTCTTGTGATTCAAGTAGTACATTAATTTCTGCACAACATATTCCAAATTATAAAAAGTGTATACATGGAACTTTTGATCACACATATAGCAAGACTGAGCAAAGTTCTATATCTTGTACAAGACCACCTTCAACACAGAAACTTTCACCATTGTCTGTTGAGGTGGAGCTATTAAAAGGATCCCAGGATTTTCTAGCCCACAGAGACTCAAGTCTTTTAGTCAATCAAGCTGATATACCTAATGTGGAAAAGAAGCGAGACACTGACAGGGATCATCCCAAGAAAGGTCAAAGCCCAGGTTCTTCAAGTAGCTCTCTACCAACAGCTGTTCATTCTCAAGTAATAGGCATAACTAAAGCTGAGAACAGCGGAGAAGCCCTTCCAGGAAATGAGCCCATGCAGAATAGAGATTTTTATTCCACTGACAGTGTGAACAAAGAATTGGCCAATTCCTCACAACTTAGCCAAGGAAAGGAGAGGGAAATTGTTCATAAATCAGGTATCAATATTTCTCAATTTGTACATTTCTTATAGATCTCCCTCTGTTGAAATTTACAACTGAATCCTATTTATCCTTTAGCCCAGCTGAAAAGCACGAGGCCATCATGTGGGTCATGACTTGGGAAGCTGATAAGCATAGTAGGTGTTTGTGCTTGACTTGCAATTAAGAGGCCTATGCTCTATCATCTGGGCTATGATCTGTAGAAGTGTTTTAAGGGCTCCTCATAAGTAGTTCTTGAAACCAAAACTCTGGAAGAACAGTTTTATATTCTTGTCATACCAGCAGTAAAAGGAGCTGCAAATCTATAATATGGTTGTGTTTCAGATGCAGAGTTAACTAATGATGCTGGCACAGCTGAAAGAACTTTAAAAGGTTGTGAGGAGAAAAGGGAAAACATGGACTCTGAAACTCACAGTCCTTGTGATATCGAAGATCACAAAAAAGACAAGAATTTCAGAAAAAGAAAAAGTTCCTTGAAAGCTTCCTGCAGCCAAGGTTTGTATAAATGTTTATATCAAAGTTTTGTAATTAAGCCTTGTTATCAACTGTACTTCAAATAATTTTTAAACGTTTAGTTAGACTAGTGGGGAGTTTTGTTTGTTGTTTCTGCTGGAGCACATTCATTTAGCCATGAGATTAATTCAGTTACGTTCGTTGTTAAGCTCCACTTGAGAATACCCAGTAGTCTCCAGATACTGTTTTGTCATATCGCTGTCTGTGGCTTTCGGTTTCTTACATTAGAGTAGATAAACAACACAATCATCAAGAATATTTGCTGGGAGGATTAGAATTGTATAACTCTCTGATTCTTAAGACACACACATTTTGCCCTTTTAATTTAAGGAATATTAAAGAAACATGGACACTATTTTTTGCCATTAATCAGCTGTCTTATATTTGTCTAATGAGCTAATTCTCCTTTGGTGCTTCTTAGAACTAATCCTGTGATGAACAACAACCCATATCACCTCAGATTAAATATTAAGCACTAAAAAAGTCAATTTATGTGTAGTTATAAGGGAGAGAAGATACTGGATAAGGCATTTTCTGTGTGAGCCCAAATTTCTCCATTTATATAAATTGAAGACCTTTATAGTCATGCTTCCTACAGTGGAGTGTATGATAGTCCTTTCATAAGGAGTCTATTTCTCTGGAACTTGTGAATAACACCTCTGTGGTAAACAATTGAATATTCTTTAGAAAATGAATATTTACATAAATAATCAAATTATGGTCTTTGCAGGAGACCATTCTCAATTATCTAGAAGAAACCTAAATCTAAGGAAGTTTCTTTATAATAGAAAGATAGAGAGGAATTTGAGACATAGAAGATAGAATAAAGGAGTTCATGTAGCCTCAAGCTGGTGAAGCCAAAGAAGTCAACAGCCACCAGCCCCTGGAAGAGACAGGGAAGATCTGTACCCTAAAGCTTCCAGTGCACATCCCTACTGGTGGTGTCTGCATTTGAGATTTCAGGTAGCAAAATACATTTCTGTTGTTTAAACCCAACTAGCTTATAAGTTTTTAGAGCTGACCCAAGAAACCACCATACATCCCTGCTAGCACTTAATTATATTTAAGTGTGACTTTGTGTATGCATGCCATTCCTCCAAACTGTAGGCAACTCGAACAGGGGATTGAGAATTATAGGTGTTGACATCAGGAGGTTCCCTTGTTCTGTTATACTAGTTTGTCTCCCAACCATGGCAGCAGTGAATTTAACCTTGCCCTCAGTTCTACTGACCTCCTCCTTCCAGGCACAGATTTTTGATTCTCATTTTACTTTCCCTCATTTAAATAGAAAAATCAACAGCTATTTATGAAATGCTCCAGTATGAAAGATATCAAAGTAAACTACTTAGATCAGAGACACCCAGAAGAAACAGAATTCAAGAATATTTCCTATTTTTTTAAGTAAAAAAAAAAAAAAAAAAAAAAAAAAAAAAAAAAAAAAGGACACACAGAGAATAATACAGAGTTTTTAGATGCTGAAAATGTAGTGGCAGTTATCTCTGAGTTGCAGGGGATACAGTTCTATACACTGAGTTCCAGCTGTCCAGGCCACCTAGTGACACCCTATAGAAAACAGCATAAAAAGGGAAAGGATATATAGATGCTGTACTGCATAAAGTAGATCTAGATGGAGGGTAGTTGATAAAGCTTCACAAATCTGTGAAGCACACTTTTATACCTGGGCTGGTACCTCAAAAGAGTCACATGCCTGAAATTAAAGGTTAATGAATTGAAGGTGTTACTTGAAGGTGTTATGCCATGCAAGTTCAGTGCAGCCTTAGTTCTGAGCACAAAACATGCCTTTTGTCTTTAACCCGTACATGTTCTCCATCCCTTCATGCCACAGAGAGGCAGTGAGCAATGTCTGACAGGTCAGATTTGACACTGTTGTATAGTATGAATTCCAGTGTTTTGGTTTTTTTCTTCTTACTACACATACAAAGTTCATTATTCTTATAGAAATGTAATGGTTTAATTATGATAAATGAAGACAATAATTTCCTACCATAAGTACTCAACGTGTACTAAGTATTAATTTAGTGTATCTTTAAATTGTATTGTATTAGACTGTTTGATCTGAAAAATTGCTGTTTGAATTGCTGACTTGACTTGCATAAAAGAAACAACTGAATGAATTTTGACTTGGGATTAGGACAGAACTTCCAACAATTTCTAGATGGCCATTTGTACTTTTTATTTATGTGAAGTAGCATTCTTTGTATTGATGAATATAACATTGAAATATCAATCAGCTCTGAAAATTTGTTATACTAGTTAATATTCTAATTGTTGAACTAATACCTATAGAGATGCAACTTAAAGGTGGAACAATTTTCTGGGCTTATAGTTCAAAGATAAAGATATATCTTGTCCATCCATTTATCATCTATTTATATCTATCTATCTATCATCTATATCTATCATAGTAGAGGAAGGCATAGCAAAACAAGCATGAGGCAGCTGGTCACATTGTATCCACAGTAAGGAAGCAGAAAGCTATACATGCTGGTACTCTGCTTGCTTTCTCCTATCCTACCCAGATTCCAGCTCATGAAATAATATTAGAATAGCTCTCCTCGCCTTAATTAATTCAATCTAGAAATTCCCTTAACAGACATGCCCAGAAGCTTGTCTCCTATATAATTCTAGATCCTGTCAAGTTGAGAATGACTCTTAACTATCACAAATGTTAAAGATGCCATACATCCTACAGTGTAAAATACTCAGCAGAGATATAATTTGTTATATAATTTTTATATAACAAATATATATATCTCCTTAATATACAAATTTGATTTCATCTTTAGTTAATGCAGATTTATATGTATACCAAAATATTATTTAAAAATAATCTCTATGAGTTATCTGTAATTGATTGGTTCATCTGTATACCAGATCATCCAAACATTTCTTTGGCAGAAATGGGTCATTAAGTAAAAATGTTTATGGCGCACTGCTACAAAGGACAAGAAAGGAAGGCAGAGGACTTACTAATAGTAACGCCCCTTCAGACTACTCCAAGTCTTAAGGAGATGTTTAGTATAATAGTACCATCTGTATCCTTAGAATTTGTGCCATATTCTTTTAAAATTTCAGTTAAATGTTGTAAAAATGTAAAGCAATAGTAACACTGAATAATTTTTACTTCAATTTTTTAATGTTTAAGATTTTACATCTTTATTGTATTATATCATTCTCCCTCCAGTCCTTCCCATATACCTTCCTCTTGAATTCATGACTTCTTTTTACTAATTATTGTTACTTCATATGTGGCAAATAAATATATAAACATAACCTATAAGGATACCTAGTATTGCTCTTGTTTAGGTAACCATATTATGGAGATTTCATGGATGGAGCTTCTGTGTCACACATAGGAAGGTCCTGGTTCTCTGGCTCTTACAGTCTTTTTTCTCCCTCTTCTGTGCTATTCCCTGGACCTTAGATATTGGAATTGTATTGTAGATATGTCATTTGCTCTTTATATTTTGATCAGGCATAGTTTCTGTCTGCTGCAAAAAGGAGCTTCTTTGATGAGGGGTGAAAGCTACACTAACCTATGAGTATAACAATAAATTAAAGATGACAGGGTTTATAATAGTTTGAGAAAGTGGCCATAGTAGGTTAACCTCTAGGTCTATGGCCTCACCAGTCATGGTTAGTTGTCTAGGTTTACAGTACTAGATATGAACCCCTTCTATTGAGTGGACCTTAAGTCCAATTAGACAGCTCTTGGTTACCACCAGGATAGAAGTATCACTATTGTACCTTCAAGGATATTTTGCCTTTCTGGTCAGTGTTGTAGTCAGTCCATAGGCATCACCACTGGTTGATACCTTCTTTTCTGTGTTTGTATACACCATGAACAAGGTAATAGAACTTGTACCATCTACAGTAAGAACTGTTGAAAGAGATTTTTCACTTTGGATTTTCAGTTTGAATGCCCTTGAATGCTTTGTACTTAATAATTTAGTCTCTCTCTCTCTCTCTCTCTCTCTCTCTCTCTCTCTCTCTCTCTCTCTCCCTCCCTCCCTCTGTCTTTCTCTTTGTATTTTTCCAGTATAGAATAATGAGTGTACAAAAAATACTATGTTTTATTTTTGTCTGAATGTCATTAGGACATTGTCTGTTAAAGAATGGGGATGTGCGTACATACCTCAGTAAGAGCACATGCTTTGCAAGCATTGATACGTGAGTTGAAGCACCAGCACCAGTGTAAAAACTGAGCATGACCTCACCTGTCTGTAATCCTGTCATTAAGCATAGAGATGCAGATCCCAAGAACTTACTGGTCAGCCAGTCTAACCAGTTGTTTGATGAGAAACCCTGTAAAGGCGAGAAGGCAAAAACTGTTAGAGGCAAATACCCAGTGTCCCGCTCTGTACTGTAGGCATATGTCCACTTGTGCACATCTGCACACCAGCTTGCATGCAACACAAACACACACATGCGCACACAAGAAAATAGCCCTGAAGGTATTGTAATTCATGTTAACTCAAGAATCCATTTTATAGACAATACTCTTTTATCTGGTACCTTAACATGTTAGGTGGCTGGTATTTAATAAATGGAGCAGGAAGTGTATCATACTTAATCCTGTGGTTCTCTAACCTTAGCTTGTGTCAGCATCACCTGGTTAGCTTGTTAAAATACAGATTGCCTAGTCCTACCCTCAGACT
The DNA here is from genome assembly GCF_011762505.2 of Arvicanthis niloticus. Lineage (NCBI taxonomy): Eukaryota > Metazoa > Chordata > Mammalia > Rodentia > Muridae > Arvicanthis > Arvicanthis niloticus. Next base: position 21,039,722 of record NC_133437.1, read on the forward strand.
CTGCTTCAGTTAAGTATACTAGCTGCCTCTGTTGTTAAGAACAGATTATCACAAACTTAATAGTTCTTAAAAGCAACATGCACATTTGTCTTCAGTAGATCAGGAATTGAGCACTAATTCACCAGGTTCTTTAACAGTAATTTTAATAGGTTTCAATATAGGCGTTATTTGGGACTGGCTCTCACCTAAAGGCTGGACTAGGGAGGGCTTTAAGATCATGTGACTGCAGAGATCAGTTCTTGGATGTGATTGTACTAAAGGCCTCAGTGCCTATGGACTGGTGGTCTTAAATTTGTTGCTGAATGGACTTCTCCAATATAGCTGTTTTGCCTTCAGGAAATACAAGCTGAAGGTAAGAAAATGAGTCTGTGGGTAGATAGCAAGTGTTGTAATCTGCAGTGACCTAACCAAAGAAGTTAAATTCACTCAGTGTTGAAGTATTCAAGTGGTAGAAGAGTACATAAACCACAAGCATCAGAAGTTGGAATTCTTTAGGGTTTGCTCTCTAGAATAGCTGTGAGCTGGAGAGTCTGCATTTGTGAAGGACTCACTCGGTAGTGCTCACGCTGTTGGTGTGATGGGTGTTCTTCTGATCCTTGCCCTAGCCCTCTGTTTTGCCTTCTTGTCAGTCTCTATCTTCTCTAATGAGGTTCATGCAGAAAACAACCCTCTTGGTTCCTGGGTTTCAGGAGGGTTTTAGTATAAGATAAAGTGAGTGGTTGCCATTCAATTTGAGTTGGAAAAGGGAACTCAGAGTCCCAACTTTATATCAGCTTTCAGTCAGTTTTCCTGTGTCCAAACATAACTGATGACCCCAGGTGCTCACTGCTTGGGATCAGGTAGGCTTTTTCCCATGATTCTTCCTGCCGACACTTGAACTGGCACATCCCACATTCTGCTGAGGCATTTCACTTTTTAGCAGTGACATTCCAATTCCCCTTACCCAAAATTGTTCAAGTCTACCCTCAGTTCTTCTGTATTTTCTTTGATAGTTAAAAAAAAAATAACAAAAAAACAACAAAAAAGTTACTGTAATGTGGCAGAATATGGGGAGGAAATGAGAAAACCATGGCCTGTTCATTGTTTTTAGTTCCAACTTAATCTCTCTAACGTACACTGCAAAGAAAAGACTTTAGAAGGGGGCTCTTTGGAAGTTGATTTTGTACTGAATTTTCTATGAAAGAAAATAGAATCCAAAAGGTCCTTTATAAACAATGAGCATTTTGCAGAAAATAAGGCTCAGATTTTCTTGACATAATTACAGAAGTGAACACAGGTGGACTCAATAAGAGGAATGCCAAAGGAGAAAGCCGGCTCCATGTGGCTTCAAGAGGAGGAAATATTTCCCTAGTGAAAGTGCTGATAGAATCTGGAGCAGATGTGAATCTAAAAGACAATGAAGGTTTGGGTCCTTTTAATTGTTTGTTTGTTTTTTTAATTTGAACTCACCGAAATACTGTTTTTTTTTTTCCTTTTGCCCCTAATTTTGATACTGGGTGATACTTAGCTAAGTTTGAACTGTATTTTTATACCACATTTTAGTTTGGTGAATAATAAGATTTGTCATTGTTTCAATGCCTGTCTCCTTTGAAACAGTTCTTATAATTGAGGACGTTCAGAAGGCTGCACAGAGTGAGAAGGGCAGGGAGTTCGGCTCCTCCTGGGAAGCTCTAATCCCATTCTCTGACTCAGAAGGAAATGCAAAATGTCCCAACTGCTGCCTACTCTCTGCTCCCTTTATGTGACGCCCTCTTTTCCTGTTTTGTCTTTCTTATTCTAAACCTATTTCAAAAATCATTTTTGTGGCATTATGCTTATACAGAAAATAATCTTGTGTACATAAAGAGGAAAAGTCAAAGGTTTACTGAGTCAGGTGCCACTTTAAATAGGAATGTAGCAGCACAGATCTGAGATATGAAAGCTAGATATTATCAAAACTGAGCTGGAATGATGAGCATTTACCCGCTTTCTGGTTTGGCACCTTTATCAACAGTATTTAGGAAGACATTACCCTTTTTCCCAAAATGAAGCTCATATGTTTTGAAACAATGCTTCTAAAGTTATTTCTTATTCAATACTTAGTACATTTACATGTATTTTAATAAAGTTACTGAGTTCACCAACATAATAAGTTCACCCTCAAAATAAAGATGCTGCATGCCTCTTAATAGTTACGGAGCAGCTTTATTCTCTCTTCTTTTTCAGGTTGGACACCCCTTCACAAGGCATCTAGTGGGGGATTTGATGATGTAATTGTAGAGTTACTAAAAGCTGGTGCAAATGTAAACTGTGAAAATATACATGGAATTTTGCCTTTACATGGTGCTTCTGCAGGGAATCATTTAAAGGTAATGGTGCTTGTCAAATTAGATTTCTATTTTCTTAGGAAAATGAGTGAAAAAAATGAAAATATTTAAAGTGAGAACTAAAGTGATTGTTTATACTAATGAACAATCTTAAAGCCTGCTAAAATTATGAGTGGAAATACAATATTGTGTGGGAATTAGAGAATCAGTACATATGTTAATGAATTATTTTTCCATTGTCTGTCATATGTCATGTAAGTCAGAAGAAAACATTCTATGAATCTCATTTTTAATTGTCTAAAATGATTTCCACAAAAGGTCTGGGCTGGAGAGATGGCTCAGTGGTTAAGAACACTGCTCTTCCAAAGGTTCTGAGTTCAATTCCCAGCCACCATGTGGTGTCACACAACCATCTGCAATGTGATCTGACACCTTTTTCTGGTGTGTCTGAAGACAACTACAGTATACTCATTTACATAAATAAATAAATCTTTAAAAAATAAATTGTTTTAAAAAAACAAAAGGTCTAATATTAATGATGATTCACGTGATAGATATTTTGATTTTTGAGACAAGATCTTAATGTGCAACCATTGCTGGCCTCAAACTTAGAATGCTTCTGTCTCAACTGCCTGCCTGCTGGGAGACACATGAGCCCAACGCCCACCTGAGGCATTCTTTTTAACCTACACGTTCTCAAGAGTTGTGAGGAGAAGCATGAAGTAATTCCTCTTTGGACGTATGTTGTTGTTTCCTTTTCTCTACCAAGCAGTTGTTCAGTAAACATGCACAGGAAACTAAAAAGCCATTGTCTCAATAATACGCTATTTCAAATGTTGAACTTTAAACTCAAGAGTTTTGTTTCTAGGTTTTAAAAAGAAAATTATTAATATTATTATCATCATCATCATCATTATTGTGTGTGTGTGTGTGTGTGTGTGTGTGTGTGTTGTGTGTTTTGCCTGCATTTAATGTGTGTACCACATCCATGCAGTACCCTCAGAGGCCAGAAGAGGACATCAGATTCCTTGGAACAGGAGTTAACAGATGGTTGTTAACTGCCCTGTGGTTGGTTGGAATCCTACCTGGATCTTCCTAAAAGAGTAGCCAGTGCTCTTAACCACTGAGTCATCTCTCCTGTCCCAGAACTCATCACCAATATCCTTTTTCCTCCTCCTTTTTTTCTTCCTCTTTTCTTTTTAATGAATCTAGGGAGGAGGAATCTTAGTATTAATCATAGTATAAAAAATAACATAGGGCTGAGGTCATGACTCAGAAGACAAACATGAGGGCCTGAGTTCCATCCCTAGAACTCACATAAGGAAAAACCCAATGTTGAGGAAGTGGAAGTAGGCAGTTCTCTAGGGCCCACTGTCCAGACTCCCTGGCCTAATCAGGACACACCAGACTCCACTGTCCATGTCTCAGAGACCAGAGACCCTGTCTCAAAAAGCAAGGTCCAAGACTTCCAATGAATGACATCCGAGGATGACCTCTGGCCTTCATATTCACATGCACACATGTGCCCTCACACTCAACCATATCTACATGTACACACACATACCTGTACATGGACACGGACACTAGATTTTTTGAAACTCTCTTGAATAGTTATTTATATGTGTATAGCTTTAAGAGCACAGTAATAACTATAAATTTTCCCATGCTATTTCAGCCTAAGTACAGTCTTATGCTACTGAATTTATAGTTACAGAGATAGGGGACATGGACTAACATTAAGACCAAGGTAAGAAGGGTTCTTTTGAGGAACTCTTTGGACTTTCATGTATTTAAGAATAAGAAAGAATAAACAAATTCTTAAGAAAATGTTGTTTTACAAGATCTGGCTAGTAGCACAAATTGGTGGGTTGTAACTGAGTGGGAAAAACTTATTATCTGATCGATTAACTGGATGGGGGATTATTGTTATGGGTATAAATAATACATGGTGATATTCTCAGCTGCATAAACAAATTTCAACATTTAATAGTGGAGAAATCAATTTTAGACTATTATCCTAAAAATAAAAAGAGTACATTTAAAAAAATTAATTCAATCATTAGTATTTTTATTGGACAACTGGAGATATATTTTTAAAAAACTTATAGAACTTAGTATATAGTTATAGTCATATCTAAGATTAATCACATCACTATATTAATGATATAGCTATGAACCATAAAAGAAAAAGACAGGTGGAATATGGTGATATCTGTGTGAGTATATCGTCTTATGTTCTGTTCCTCACAAGACATCTTTCTCTTCCTAAACAAAAGTACAAATATATATCCAGTGTTTCTGCTTAGTGAAGCTATTTAAAGTGACTTAGTACCCAGTATTTTTATTGTTTTTTTTTTTGTATGTGTGTGTGTGTGTGTGTAGGTCTATGTGTAAGCGAATTTGCATACCTATGGAACCCAGAGGTAGGTCAACAGCAAGTTTCCTTCTCATTCACTCTCCATTTTAGTTTTGAGACAAACTTTCTCAGTGGATCTATAGTTTACTGACTGAGCTAAAGTGGCTGGCAAGAGTACCACAGGAATCCTTATTACCACCCTCCCTTTTTGAGATTGTATTTATTTTATGAGTATTAGTGTTTTCCCTGCATGTGTCTGTGCATCATATACATGTAGTACCCAAGGAGGCCAGAAGAGAGCATCGGATCCTTTAGAACTGGGTTATGGATGGAAGTGTATTTTACTTTAATCGTTTTGGATGTGGACCTAGTCTTTTAATGGCTGAGCCATGTCTGCACCCTATCCTAATTTTTAAATCAGTTAATATGGAACACAGACCTTTTGAATAAACAAGGGCTAATAATTCATTTCCTAATTTGTTGCATTCAAAATACTGTATATTTTGAATGGCTCAGTGGTTAAGAGCACTGACTCTAACTTCCAAAGGATCTGAGCACCACATGGCAGCTCACAGCTATCTGTAACTCCACCTTCAGATGCTCAGATGTTCTCTGAGGGCACTGCATACTCATGGTGTATAGAGAACAAAATGCTAATACACATAAAAATAATAAGCAGCAAAATACCCATATACGCACAATAAAATAATTTCCTAATGTCAGAGTTCTTTAGTCGGAAGAAAGACTGTACTACAAGGAGACTTAGATTATAAAGGATGAAATTCTGTTGAGAACCCGTACTCTTCCTCAACGCTTCTGCCTCAACGCTTTAGTTGAGCTAAGTGCTCTGGTCAAGAGAGAGAGTGGGGCTCTTGGGGCAAGCGACGCGAAGAATGAAGACCAGACAGGGTGTGATCAAGTCTCTCCTATTGAAGGGAATTCTGAGGTATTTATATACACAAGCAGGAGAACACAGGTGAAAACACTTTACCATGTGCACCATACAGCTGAGGTCACTAAACAGCAAAACAAGCTATGTGGGATAAACAATATATTTATCAGAGTGTGCTTCAGCTGTTACAGGCTTTTGACAACCAAGTCTTTCATCAGAGTATATGGTTCCAGATGGCTGCAAAGTTGATCTAGCCGCTTTCTACTAAAGTCGGCTCCCAACAAAATTCTAGATGTGATAATTATATAGACTTAAAGAATTTCACGTAATTATCTTCAAAAGAAAAAGTTAAATGCTTGGAAGAAAATAAATTTGTACTGTGGGACTCATGTATTCAAGTAAAATGAAAGGTAAGAGTGGCCAAAATAAGTGGGTTGTGAGAATTGAAACAGTCTATTGTAAAATTCATGTAATAAAATTATTTACTTGAAGAAATATGTGACAAGTTAAAAATGTATCATTGAAGCCGGGCGGTGGTGGCGCACGCCTTTAATCCCAGCATTTGGGAGGCAGAGGCAGGCGGATTTCTGAGTTCGAGGCCAGCCTGGTCTACAGACTGAGTTCCAGGACAGCCAGGACTACACAGAGAAACCCTGTCTCGAAAAAAAAAAAAAAAAAAAAAGTATCATTGAATAAGCACCAAGGCATGGTGACTCCTGATCCCTTCATCTACCTGTTATTGAAAGGAAGATAAAGAGGGAGTGAGAGAATGTGTGCAGAGGTAGAGGAAGGCAGACTGTGCTATCCCAGAGTGCTCTGGTATTTAGTTATATGCAGTTCTGTTTCTCTTCAGCTAAGACCCTGTGTCAAAAAACACAAGTAAATGAATAAACCCAGCCTTACTAATTATAATTTCCAATATAAATGATCCAGTCTCTGATAGTCAGCTTTGTGTAACTGTAATACATACTTGAATAAATTACCTTATAAAGAGAAAATTTTTATATTTGGTTCATGGTATCAGTGATTTAGTCTGTGGTTGATTGGCTCTATTGCTTTAGGCATGTGGTGTATAGAATAATGGCAGAAAGCACATGGTTCAACAAAGCAAAAGAGGAAAGCAGCCTGCATATTCATCCATGGAGGAGGGATAGAGATGATGTGCTATATACACCCAGTGGAATTTTAGTCAGCTGCAAAGAATGAGATGTTGTTGGCAGAAAAATAGAAACTGCCACATTCAGAAGGATAAATACTGCATCTTTTATGTCATATATAGACTCTAGATTTAATATATATATGATATACATGATTGTATATGTGTTTGCATATATGTGTATATGTGTGTACATATATACCTAGCACGTGAAAGTAAAAGGTCAAAGGAGAGAAGACTTGTTAAGAGAGGAAGGAAGAGGGAACAAAGGAAGGTCGTGGGAAAGAAATAAAAATAATCATATTTTCTCTCATATCCAGAATCTAGATTTTATTGTATATATGTGGGACCATTAGGGCAAGAAGGAAACCAACCAGAGAGGAGGAGGGATGAGGAAAGGAAGTGTGTGTGTGTGTGTGTGTGTGTGTGTGTGTAAGAGCAAGGCTCAAAAATATACATGCATGAAAATTTCATAATGAAACCCATTATTTTGTATTGTAACTAAAAAATTGAATTACAATTTTAAAATTAGGAAAGCAATAAAATTCTAAGCCCAATGAACAAGAACTTGTCTGAAACTATAATAGACATACCTAAAAATTAAAACATAATTTTAATAGAGAAATGTCTCTTATAAAAAGTAATGCTGTATTTTAAATACAATTAAGTTATAATTAAACAAACTTAAGCTAATAAAAAGAACTTATTTGGAAAAATTGTTAAAATATAATGTTGACACATTATATTGATATATAATGTTGTTAAAATATAATGGATACAACTTTAACATGACCAAACAGAATTTATATCAGGGATATGCGATTAGTCTGTTTGAAAGTCAATGTAATTTATCAAATTAACAGACTGTAATGGAAAAATTGTTAAAATTAAATGTTGACTCTAAAAATGTATACAACTATAACATGACCAAGCAATTTATATCAGGGATATGAGATTAGTCTGTTTGAAAGTCAATGTAATTTATCAAATTAACAGACTGTAAACATAGAAAATGCCTGATTATTTGGAAAGATAAACAGTGTCCATGGATTTAAAATACTTACTATTGCTTATAAGTTTGTTCTTACTAAATTAGCATATATATTCAGTGAAATTCAAAATCTCAACAGAGATTTTAATAGAAATTAATAAGCTGGTTTTGAAATTTATATGGAACCGAAAAGAGTGTGAAATAGTTGAGGCAGTTTTGAAAATGCAATCTTAGATAGTTCCTACCATTTATAGAGTTGTAGATACTTATTCTATACCTGTAATAATAAAGGAAAGCACATTGGGCCAGCACATCTCAACAAAAGCACCACTGACATTTGGAACTGAATATTCCTTTGTTGTGGAGTGCTACCATGTACAAAAACAGTATGTTTAACCGCACTGCTGATCTCTACCTACTCAGTGCCAGCAGCTTCCACAGCCTCTGCCTGGGAGAACCAGAGTGTCTCCACACATTGATGAATACATTCTGCTGAATATATCCTGTGGGGAAAAACCCCACCCCAATTAAGGACCACTGAGCTTTGTATACAAATTAGACAGAAAGCAGCATGTAGAAATAGACCCTTATATCTGATCAGTTGATTTTTGACAGTGATACAAAGGTGAGTTAGATAGAGTTGAAATTTTTAGGTTTTTATTTGCAAATTTTAGAATTTTTTTTACTATATATAAAAAATAACTTAAAATGGATCATGGGCCTGAAAGAGTTCATTAAGAGAACCTCTTAAAGGAAAACAGAAGAGAATTTCATGATGTTTTAAATAGGCAAACATTTCTTAAATAGAATCTAATAGGCATGAGCTTTAATTACTGACTCTGGTAAGTTAGACTATGAAAATTTAAAAAAAAAATCTTCAAAGAAGTGAGTAAAATAAAAGAACATGACTCAGATTAGAAGCTGTATTTCCTAAGTCATATTTATGATAAATAGTAATTTCTATTGGCTCAGTGACTTTTAAATGTCTCTGTTGTCTCTATATCTTTGTATAAGCAGAAAGATAAAATATATCATCACATAGTATGTATCCATTTTACTCAAATTCTGATCATATTTTTGCTATCAGATGTTTCCATAGTTTGGAATCTCTGGCTTCTCTGTGCAAGTAGGATCTCTGGCTCTTGGCCTGATTCACTTATAATATATTCTAATTGTTAGCTGTTCTTAATTTTGTTAAATTATAAACTTCTAACTTTATTTTTTATTTTATCTTATATGTGTGTGTGCTTGAGTGTATTTGTGTGCCACATGTGTGCAGGAGCCTCTTGAGATCAGAAGATGTGCTGGATTCCTTGGAACTAGAGCTACAACCAGTTGTGATCCACCTCCATGTTAACATGCAACTTCTTGTTTAATTTAGTTTAATTTTTATTACATTCATTTGTGGTGGGGCATGTATGTGTGGGCACATGTGGGGTGCCCATGGCATGCATAGAAGTTCAGAGATAACCTGTAGTAGATTTTCTTCTACCATGTGGATTCTAGGTATCAAACTCAGGTTGCTAGGCTTAGCAGCAAGCACCATTATCCACTGAGCCAATTCTCTAGCCCTTCTAACACCCAACTTTGAGTAACTCAGAATAACCTTACTTATGTTTGAAATGCTTGGTCATTCGTTTTTTTCTGTAAAATGATGGGGTTAGAATAGATCATTGTAAGCACTGTCACCATCTTTGATATCACGGTCATAACTACCAGAGTATGCTTTTTTATAGAGAGAATTTTAGAATGGATATTAGGTTGGTAGATTAATTTACCTGAAATGCTCAACCAAATAGAGCTTCATTAACTACAGTGGGTTGGTAACTTGCAGTATAAATGTACTGTATGTAGTCTAGAAGCAAGGCTTACCATCTTCTTTACTCCATCCCCCTGCCGGTGGAGCTGTGCAATGGGACTGTATCAGCGACTTCACATTTTCACACAAATGACTGAATCTGTACTATGTATACCTGTGCTGTCCAGTACAGTAGCTGTGAGCCACATTTTACTATTTGAATTAATTTAATAAAGAATTCTGTTACTTAGTCATTTTCACTGTGGCTCAGATATTCAGCAAGGGCACATGGTTTGCAGCTACTTTTTGGGAATAGCTGATACAGAAATAATTCTGGGCAGAAGTGACTAGAAGTGGCATTATCTGTGCCACTCTACCAGGGAAGCAGCATGCTATGGGTAATGCTATTTTGTGTGTTCTCTGGGGTCAGTCAAGCCCAATCAAAGTTACTGTTACTGTATCAAATTTAGTCAAAATGTTTCTTGTCCATACCTTGAAGATATGTGCTTAGTGGTGATGTTTTAAGGTAAAAGCAGATATATGTAGATATAACTTTGAAAAATTACTTTTCAGGCAGCTGAAATACTCCTAGAACATGGAGCAAACCCTAGTCAGAAAGATGAGAAGCAGAGGACTGCTTTGGATGAAGCAGGTGATGAAAAAATGAAAGAACTACTAAAATCCTATGGTGCTGTTGAGAGGAACTCTGCAGTTCTGGGTATGCATATCAGTATTGCTTTCTATTTATACAGGAATATGTCTCTGCTTAGCAAAGTAAAATCTTCGCATATATAGTATAGTGTTATTTCCTAACTGGGGGGTTGGTGTTTCCCTCTGTTATTAAGCTCATAAAAATGCATGATTTTTAGAAATTAGTATTTTACCATTTGATTTAGGGGCTAGAGCAATGGCTCAGCAGTTAAAAGTTCTAGCTGGTCTTCCAGAGGACCCAGGTTTGATTCCCAGCACTCACATGATGGCTCACAGTGATCAATAACTCCAGTTCCATGGTCTCTGGTGCTCTTTAGACCTTTGCAGGCACTGCATGTACTGGGCACAGTGACATATATGGAGGCAAAACATCTATATACATAAAATAAAAATAAATCTCTAAATATAATAAAAATCACAGATCATATATTAATATTAATTTTTCCTTTACAACCTTTTAAATTTTTTAATACAAAGGATGCTATTTTAATGAGATTGTCATAATGTTTTATCTAAAAATATTTTAAATATTTTACTTTGTATAGAAATTTCCCTGAGGGGCAATGCAGTCAGGCACTTACCTAATGCCTGAATGTTTTAGTTTTTTTGGAAGCCCAGTCTCTGAGTCCATGAACTCTGCTATGGTCCACTGGAGGGTTCCATCTATTGTTACTCGTCCTCTAGAAACCTCCTGTTCGGATGGTTATGGAACCTTCTGGAGGTTATGTACTTCTGTGTTCTTGCACCAGCTGGAAGACACCAACTGGCCATTGGACACAGCCTAATAACATAGAACCCTGAAGAGCACCAGTTGTTCACTTTAGGGTTGCTTGGCTGACCGGAAGTTGCGGTCTATAGCCTGTACATCAAGGGAGAGGATCAGCAGATACTGACTGCTAGGGGAGGCCCCTAAATCCACATAGGTTTCTACAAAATGTGCATTACTCTCGATCCATCTTAAAGCTGAAAAATGCAAACTAAAACGTTGCTGAGTATGGAGTACCTGTCTATGTGGAGATAAGTGGCACCATAACTGTAATATATTGTCTAAATAACAATGGGTAGTGGGCAGCTCTTAACATTTGTATTGCCCAGAGGGTATAAAGTAGTAGTGTTCAATTCTGGGAGAAGTTGGAGATTTAGAAAGTGTGTGGATGTTGAGGATTGAAAGGTATATAGAACCTGTGTGTGGGAAGAGGAAGTCAGGGAGAAACTCTGTGGATACAAGGAAAGTGTGAGCAAGTTGTGAGTGCTAGTGGCTCAGGACGGATGAGCTGTGATGTGTGCTATGTGAGCAACAAAGAGAAAGGGGCAATAGAGTGTTTCAGTGACAGGCAGGTTTACCCATTGTCAAGTCTTACACGTTTGAAATCATCCCTCCCATAGATACGTTTTCTCTCCCACAATTCCCATGAACCTGGAGACATAGTGTAGTGTGAGGGATCCAGCCCAGGGATTGCGACTCTTAGGAAACCTCTATTGTTACTAAGCTGTGACACCAAGCCTGGAAGGTGCTATTGGATTGGAGTTACTGAGGTGAAACATATACCATCTGCTAATCGAACATTAATCTCCCTACCTTTGTTTTGACATAGAGATATAATTGAAACCAAGCTGGTGATTTATCTGTGGAAGGACAGGAAAAGGGTAACATTATACTGAAGTCTTTGCAGCTAAGATTTCATTCTGTTAAAATGTATAGTGAATGTTTCCTGAAGTTATTAGATTCATAGTAAGAAGAATGTTTCAAGAAAATGTATAGCTAGGCAAAAATTTATCAAATATTTTGAAATACTTTCTACTTTATAAAGTGTTTAAAGAGAATTGATTGTTTTGCTTTTCCTCATGATTGAACCTTGACTCAGAAGACACTCAGGAATGCGTCTGCTCTTGATGTGGAGAGTGGAGGAGACAGGAGCGATCTCTTCTAGCTTAATGTGCTTATCACCAGCTGTTGGTTTTCACAGGTGGATGAATTTCATTGTGACTGGTCACAACCAAAAATACTCAATATGTAACTATTAGTGATCTAGATCACATGTAGATCAGGGTCAGGACTGCTAAAACTCTTCTCTTTCTTGGAGCCCCATGGAGTTTTCTCTCCTCTTCTACAGCCGTACTTGAAGATTCGACTCTATAATTTGACTGAGTTTAGCACACTGGGGAATCTTGGCATTTGGACCCTGGGACTCCTGTATCTACTGATTGCTGAATGTATATTTAGTCATGTGCTCAGAGGGCTGGGAACGTAGAGCAAGTGATAATATGGGCAAAGGGGAAAACGACCAAAGAGCTACAGAGCAGTGAGCCACAGGCATTACCAGTGTGTGCTTGGATTCAGATTACAACATCTAGTTTCAGAATTACTGTGTGCCAAGTTTCCTGAACTCTTGACATTTCAGTTCTCCTAACTACCTATTTCAAGAGGTTTTTGTGGATATTTTAATATTAAATAAAATGATACACCAGCAAATAATCTAGTATGTGATAAGTGCTCATAAAATGTTGTCATAGTTAATAATAATGAGAAGCACCTAGCATTAAAACAATAATTGTAATCTTATTCTTTTCATCCTTTTCAATTAAAACTGATAAAAGAAGACGCTTTTGAACATTCTTATTTTCTAATTTTATTTTTCTAATTTATTTTTTTAGTAAAATTTCCTGCTGTTCAGCCAAAAAGATATAAGCAGTTTATCTGTGACAATGACAAAGCAGTTAGTTCTCCTGTCCCCTCGTATAAAGCGATGAGGAGTGAGAGCCTTCCTGCGGTAGGTGACATGTGCAGTAAGTGGTGATGAGGTCCATTCCTTCTTCAGCCTGGAGAATACCATCCCTTCAAATCACACGGATATGGGCATGGATTGAACATGTGTTTTCATGACAGTGTCAGTTGAACAAAATGAGTCAAGAAGATATGATGTGTGATTAACTCTCAGTTGTCCGCACTGACCAAGGAAGTACACATTAGCCACTGTCCTTTCTAGCCTCCTTGAGCCTTTGAATACCTTTCCTGCAGACGCTGCTACCGTCCTGTTATATCTTCATTCACACTGGAGGATATGCAGTTCATAGAAGACTCTAGAGCCCACATAGAGGACAGCAATGTTACTGGCTTAACTGCCTTGAGTCCCAACATCTAATGTTAGAATTTGTGGTGGACTTCAGTATCGCTCAATAAATATCATTTACATATGGATAGGTTGATTTGATAGGTGATATTTTCAGTTAAAAACTACTAAGTTTATTAGACACAAACTTAAGTAAGGTACCATCTTCAATATAATTTTGAATATGCCATAGTCCATTGTTGAAGATCTATACGTATATAATCAAGATCTACAATATAAGCGAGACAGGAAAGTTGACACAAAAGTAGTATCTTTAGTGGAATCTAAAGGTAGAGGTTTAGCCTGAGCACAAATATGGACCTTCTTTTTGCTTTTGTAATCATAAGTGATTTACTATGTGAATAGATAGGCCTTGGATTTTTATTTGTTTTGCAGTTTCATATTTTGTATTTTTACTATGATACGTTTAATAAATGGCAGTACAAAGGTTGCTTTGCCACCTCTAATAAGACAGCTCACCAGGTAAAGGCACGTGCCACCAAGCATGACGACCTGAGTTCCAGCCCTAGAATCCAGATGGTAGGAAAGAACCAACTTCCAAAACTTGTCTTCTGTCTTCCAGTGTGTACATACACACTAAATAAATGTAAAACATTTTTCTAGGCTTTGACATATAATTAAAATAATAAATATATATTAAGAATTTATGAGAAGATAGATATTAGTCCATTAATCATTTATTGCATGAGAGTTATGCTTGCATCATTTTGGAAAGCATACACAAAAATAAAACACATGTTCCTGCTTATAAGAATTGAAGAAATATTTTGTAAAAAGCATTATATGGCTGTAAAATTATGAATTTACTGAAAGATAAGTCAGTAGGGATTATGTTAGGCAGAGGTTTTATGTTTGAGATGGATTTTATAGAACAATACCTTATACTAGTGCTGTTCTGAACATTTTACATGAGTATTTTCTCTTGGCTCGGGCACAAGAGGGAAACTAACTTGCAGCAGTCAGTAAGCTGGGAAGAAGTGGAGCCAGGAGCTCGCACAGGGACTCTGCCTCTGAAGCACTCCTTAAAAGAAGGAACAGAAACTAGGAGTGCACTTCCGGTAGGAAACTTAGCAGTGCCAAGGGCACAGAGCAGCCCAGTGAAGCCCCTTTATGTGCTTTCTGAGGGTAGTGTTTCATATTTCTAGAGTTGTGCATAGGATTTTAATAATGTGCAGCGATAATCATACAGTCTTAAAGTAAACTTTGCATATGTGGTCATGAAATAGTATATGTGAGGTTTTTTCCTCCCATCTTACAGTTTCAAATGAAGTCAGAAGTTAAAGTTTCTTGTATGGTTACTCCTTTTCTTCTGTTTTTCAATAGATCACTATATAAGGCAACGTACATTTAAATCAATCTTTATACATCTTCAACATTCATTCAGTTAAAGTCACATAAAACATGAATGCATTTTGAGAACACTGAGAGATGAAATTTTAAGCTGCATATTCTTTGTATTTGTCAGACTATCAAATGCATATCTTCCCTCTTATAATGGAATCCTTGACATTTCTATCTGGCAGCATCAGACCATCAGTGCCATTCTACAAGATATAGAAGAAAAACAAGAAAATTTATTAAAGTTTGAAATAAGAAACCCTGAAGATGAAGGTAAATATGTACTTCTTATTTCAACATTCAGAATAGCTAAAAGCAGAGAGTGTGCATGAGTGTGCATGTGTGTGGGTGTAGTGGTGTACATGTGTGTGCTCAGGCAGGCATAGACCATGAAGCATGCATGAGATAAGAAGACATAGACCCAGGATAGTTTTCTCCTCTTTCATGGTCAGCAAACATACATAAAAACATACATAAAAACAAACATACAGAAGCAAATTTTAAAAATTAAAAAGGAGTTAGTGGAATTATCTTCGAAACTTTGAAGAAAAATTAAATACTTGAAGAATTAACAAAGAATGATGGGACTTTGCTCTTTAGTTTAAACAATGTTAAACTGAGGCTGATGGGTAAACTCAGTCTTTTTGCAGAGACTAGAAAGAAAGTTGCTTTCCATCTTAATTTGAAAGGTGTAAATGCTTATTATTTTCTTTTTAGATATCATGTTCTTTGTTCTGGAAATAATAAAACTGATATATTGATATCATGCACCACTTACATCTGTAAATTCTGAACATCTTGTCCTTTCACCATATATGCTTTGCTCTAGGACCACTTGAGAACACCTTGTTTTGTGAAGTTGATATACTTTTGAAAACTAGTGTCAAAAAGATTAAATTACAGTGGGTAACATTTTTCTCTAAGGAAAATAAATGTCCAATCATTTTGGCCAAAATAATGAGCTTTAGTTTCAGTGAGGAATTGTATTTCAGAAAATAAGGTGGGGAGCCTGTGAGACGCCTCAGAACTGCTGCACAGGCCTGGATGCCACATGCCTGTGTGTGGTACATGCATTTGTCTACACATAGACAGACATGTGCATACGTTACAAATATACACCACCACAGACAAGAAGAAAAGAAAGCTGATCATAGAGTTAGAGCAGATGAATCCCAGCCCCTAGACCTAGGTCAATGGGATAGCATAATTAGAATTTAAGATGGACTGTTCTTTCTTGGTACAGTGTTCTTATCTGAGTACCTCAGGCATTTCATTAGGATGATGTAATTAAGCTTTGATTTAAGTATCTGGGCCACTTATATTGGAAAGTGGGCAGGAATAGTGAGGTTGTTTTGTTTTGTTTGTTTGTTTGTTTTGTTTTTCGAGACAGGGTTTCTCTGTGTAGCCCTGGCTGTCCTGGAACTCACTCTGTAGACCAGGCTGGCCTCGAACTCAGAAATCCACCTGCCTCTGCCTCCCAAGTGCTTGGATTAAAGGCGTGCGACACCACCGCTGGGCTAATAGTGAAGATTTAAGCCCCATCTCAAAAAATAAAGGACAATAAGTCTAAATTTATGTGAATAGATGCAGCATTTTCCAGTCTTCAATTACCTGACCTTTTATTTTATCACTGTGTTTCTAGAACAATACATTGAAAAGATGTTAGAGATAAAAGAAGTTATGGATAATATACTTGCTCAGCAGAAAACAGAAAGGGATGATCTAGCTAAAAAATACAGGTGAGTAGGGAAAGGACTTAATTCAATTATTATGATGCCAGAGATTAGACTTGGAATATTTCCCAAAGGCCTGTGTATTAAAAGCTTGGTTTCCAGCTTGGCAGTGTTGGAGGTGGTGTAAATATTAAAGTGGGGTCCAATGGAAGTTTTCCAGTTGTTGCGAGACAAACACCAGAAGAGTTAATGAAACCCTAGCTTCTCCTTCCACTTTTTGCATCTTGACCATGAAGTAAACAGCTTTCTTTTGTCACATACTATTATCATGATGTCTCACAACATGAGATATAGAGCAGTAAGCTAGCAATGACTGAACCCTCCGAAAGCATGATCCCCCCCCCCAAATAAAATTCAAGGATTTGTTACAGTCACTGAAAGCTGTGTGGTATTTCTAGTTTTCTAAACATTTATTTTTTGAAATTTCTTATTAAATGTATTCTCTGCATGCTGCATAAGACTGACAGTATGGTTTCTCTGTCTGACTTCTAGCTTCTGAGGTACCTCCTCACTGATTTCCACAGCTTGTACCAGATTCACTCCCAACAGTAGTGCATTCAGGCTCCCCGTTCCCTTCATCTTCTCCTGTTTTTGTTGTCACTTTGGAAGATTGTTATTCTGACTAGGGTGAGATGGAATCTAGCGTAACTAATTTGCATCACCTGATAGCTGATGATGTTGAACATTCTTTTAAATGATTATTAGTCATTTCATTTCTTTCTTCTGTTGAGTATTCTCTGTTCTAACACATGGCACATCTTAAACTGTTTTCTTTTTTTTTTTTTTTTTGACACCCCTCTCCCCCCGACCCCATGGTTTCCCTGTGTGACCCTGGTCTTCCTGGAACTCACTCTATAGACCAGGCTGGCCTCAAACTCAGAGATCCATCTAACTCTCCTCCTGAGTGTCGGATTAAAGGCGTGCGCGACCATGTCAAGCTCTGGGTTGTTGTCTTGATGCTTAGTTTATTTATTTCCTGTATATTGTAGAACATATCCTCTGATGGATGTGTAGATGGCAGAAATTTCTCATTTTCTGAGCTGCCTCTTCACTTAGTTTCCTCTGCTGGACAGAAGTTTTGGATTTTATGAGCTTTCATGTGTCATTTTCTTTTTCTCTGTACTGCATTCTGTTTAATGCCCTTCCTTCATGGCTTTCCACCCCTTTCAGCTTTCATCTCACACCTAACAGCCCCTGTCTCTACTCACCACTGCAGTGTTCCTATCAGATTGACGCATGCATGAACTTTTATCACAACTGTCATTCAGAGTCGACCAATAAGTTAGTTGCTTTTGTGGTTTTGTGTACTCCTAATTTCTTTTTTTTAATTGGGTATTTTATTTACATTTCAGATGCCATCCCCTTTCCCCATTTCCCCTCCCTAGAAAACCCCCATCCCATGCCCCCCTTTCCTTTTTGCTTTTATACAATTTTTTAAAATGTTAATCAAAGGCTTTATAAGTTTCATAATGCTCAATCAGAAGTGTAACCCAATACCCAACCTAGATATATCAACTATCTTTGACTGGTGGAGACACGTGAACATCTGCCTTCATGCCCCTCTCTCTTTCGATCTCTTTCTCTCTCTCATCACCTAGCTTCTCCTCTCCTTCATCTTCTCCTCTCCTTACTTCATCTCTTCCTGGAGTCATGGGTCCCTCCCTATGTGCTCCCAGGCTGGTGGTTTAGACCCTGGGGGGCTCTGGTTCTTAGGTATTGTTGCTTTCCTCCTGGGGTCACAAACCCTTTCTGCTCCTTCAGTCTTCTCTCTAAGTTCTCCATTGGGAAACCCTTGATCATATCAGTGGTTAACTGTGAGCATCGTCCTCTGAATGTGTTAGTCTTTGGCAGACCTCTAAGGAGACAGCTATATCATGTTCTTGATAGCATGGACTTCCAGCCATCCACATCAGTGTCTAGCTTAGGTGACTGTGCATGGGATGGATACCCAGGTGGAATGGTCTCCTGATGGCCCCTCCTTCAGTTTCTGTCCCATGTTTTGTTGACATATTTGCTCCCTTGAGTATTTTTGTTACTCGTTCTAAGTAGAACTGAGGCATCCCCTCTTGGTCTTCCTTCTTCATGAACTTCATGTGTTGAGTCTTCGCTATTCCAAGCTTTTGGGCTAACATCTGCTTAACAGTGAGTAAATACCATGTGTGTTCTTTTGTGATTGGGTTAACTCACTCAGGATGATAATTTCTAGATCTATCCATTTACCTAAGAATTTCTCGAATTCATTATTTTTAATAGCTGAGTAATACTCCATTGTGTAAATGTACCACATTTTTTGTATCCATTCCTCTGTTGAGGGACATCTTGGTTCTTTCCAGTTTCTGGCTATTATAAATAAGGCTGCTATGAACATAGTGGAGTATATGTCCTTATTATATGTTGGAGCATCTTCTGGGTATATGCCCAGGAGTGGTATAGCTGGATCCTCAGTTAATGCTATGTCCAATTTTCTGAGGAACCGCCAGACTGATTTCCAGAGTGGTTGTACCAGCTTGAAATCCCACCAACAATGGAGGAGTGTTCCTCTTTCTCCGCATCCTCACCAGCATCTACTATCACCTGAGTTTTTGATCTTAACCATTCTGACTGGTGTGAGGTGGTATCTCAGGATTGTTTTGATTTGTATTTCCCTGATCACTAAGGATGTTGAGCATTTCTTAAGGTGCTTCTCAGCCATTCGAGTTTCCTCTGTTGAGAATTCTTTGTTTAGCTCTGTACCCCATTTTTTAATAGGGTTATTTGGTTGTCTGGGGTATAATTGCCGTTTTATCTTGTTGACAGTGTCCTTTGCCTTACAGAAGCTCTGCAATTTGATGAGGTCCCATTTGTCGATTCTTGATCTTAGAGCATAAGCCATTGATGTTCTGTTCAGGAACTTTTCCCCTGTGCCTAGGTATTCGAGGGTCTTCCCCCACCTTCTCTTCTATTAGTTTCAGTGCATCTGGTCTTAAGTGAAGGTCTTTTATCCACTTGGATTTGAGCTTTGTACAAGGAGATATGAATGGATTGATTTGCATCCTTCTACATGTTGACCTCCAGTTGAACCAGCACCATTTGCTGAAAATGCTGTCCCTTTTCCACTGGATGGTTTTAGCTCCTTTGTCAAAGATCAAGTGACCATAGGTATGTGGGCTCATTTCTGGATCTTCAATTCTATTCCATTGATCTTCCTGCCTGTTTCTGTACCAATACCATGCAGTTTTTATTACTATTGCCCTGTAGTATAGGTTGAGGTCAGGGATGGTGATTCCCCCAGAAGTTCTGTTGTTGAGAATAGTTCTCGCTATCCTGGGTTTTTTGTTGTTCCAAATAAATTTGCAAATTGCTCTTTCTATCTCTATGAAGAATTGATTTGGAATTTTAATGGGGATTGCATTGAATCTATAGATTGTTTTTGACAAGATGACCATTTTTACTAAATTAATCCTGCCAATCCAGGAGCATGGGAGATCTTTCCATCTTCTGAGATCTGCTTTGATTTCTTTCTTCAGAGACTTGAAGTTCTTGTCATACATATCTTTCACTTGCTTGGTTAGATTCACTCCGAGATACTTTATATTATTTGTAACTATTGTGAAGGGTGTCATTTCCCTAATTTCTTTCTCAGCCTGTTTATCCTTTGAGTAGAGAAAGGCTACTGATTTGTTTGATTTGATTTTATATCCAGCCACTTTACTGAAGTTGTTTATCAGCTTTAGGAGTTCTCTGGTGGAAGTTTTAGGGTCACCTAAGTATACTATCATATCATCTGCAAATAGTGAAATTTTGACTTCTTCTCTTCCTATTTGTATCCCTTTGACTTCCTTTTGTTGTCTAATCGCTCTGGCTAAGACTTCTAGTACTATATTGAATAGGTAGGAAGAGAGTGGGCAGCCTTGTCTGGTCCCTGATCTTAGTGGGATTGCTTCAAGTTTCTCTCCATTTAATTTGATGTTGGCCACTGGCTTGCTGTATATTGCTTTTACTATGTTTAGGTATGGGCCTTGAATTCCTGATCTTTCCAAGACTTTTAACATGAAGGGATGTTGAATTTTTTCAAATGCTTTCTCAGCATCTAGTGAGATGATCATGTGTTTTTTTTCTTTGAGTTTATTTATGTAGTGGATTACGTTGATGGATTTCTGAATATTGAACCATCCCTGCATTCCTGGGATAAAGCCTACTTGATCATGATGGATGATTGCTTTGATGTGTTCTTGGATTCAGTTTGTGAGAATTTTATTGAGTATTTTTGCATCAATATTCATAAGAGAGATTGGTCTGTATTTCTCTTTCTTTGTTGGGTCTTTGGGAGGCTTAGGTATGAGCATAATTGTAGCTTCATAGAACGAATTGGGTATTGTTCCTTCTGTTTTTATTCTTTTTTTTTTCTTTTTTTTATTTGTTTTTTTGAGACAGGGTTACTCTGAGTAGTCCTGGCTGTCCTGGAACTTACTCTGTAGACCAGGCTAGCCTCGAACTCAGAAATCCACCTGCCTCTGCCTCCCAAGTGCTGGGATTAAAGGCATGCACCACCACTGCCCCGCTTTATTCTGTGGAACAGTTTGGAGAGAATTGGTATTAGGTCTTCCTGGAAGGTCTGATAGAATTCTGCACTAAAACCATCTGGCCCCGGACTTTTTTGGTGGGCAGATTTTTAATAACTGCTTCTATTTCTTTAGGGGTTATGTGACTGTTTAGATGGTTTATCTGCTCCTCGTTTAACTTTGGTACCTGGTATCTATCTAGAAAATTGTCCATTTTATCCAGATTTTCCAATTTTGTTGAGTATAGGCCTTTGTAGTAGGATCTGATGATTTTTTAAATTTCTTCTGTTTCTGTTGTTATGTCTCCCTTTTCAGTTCTGATTTTATTAATTTGAGTACTGTCTCTGCACCCTTTGGTTAGTCTGGCTAAGGGTTTGTCTATCTTGTTGATTTTCTCAAAGAACCAGCTCCTGGTTTTGTTGATATTTTTTATAATTCTTTCTGTTTCAACTTGGTTGATTTCAGCCCTGAGTTTGATTATTTCCTGCCGTCTACTCCTCTTGGGTATATTAGCTTCTTTTTGTTCTAACGCTTTCAGGTTTGCTGTCAAGTTGTTAATGCATGCTCTTTCCACTTTCTTTTTGTGGGCACTTAGAGCTATGAGTTTTCCTCTTAGCACTGCTTTCATGGAGTCCCACAAGTTTTGATATGATGTGTCCCCATTTTCATTTAATTCTAAAAAGTCTTTAATTTCTTTCTTTATTTCTTCCTTAACCAAGTTATCATTGAGTAGAACATTGTTCAGTTTCCACGTGTATGTGGGCTTTCTGTCGTTTTTGTCCATGTCAAAAACGAGTCTTAGTCCATGGTGGTCTGATAGGGTACAAGGGATTATTTCAATCTTTTTGTATCTGTTGAGGCCTGTTTTGTGAAAAGTTATATGGTCTATTTTGGAGAAGTACCATGAGGTGCTGAAAAAAAGGAATATTCTTTTGTTTTAGGATGAAATGTTCTGTAGATGTCAGTTAAGTCCAATTGGTCCATAACTTCTGTTAGTTTCATTGTGTCTCTGTTTAGTTTCTGTTTCCACAATCTGTCCATAGCTGAGAGTGGGGTGTTGAAATCTCCCACTATTATTGTGTGAGGTGCAATGTATGCTTTAAGCTTTAGTAAAGTTTCTTTTATGTATGTGGGTACCCTTGCATTTGGGGCATAGATGTTCAGAATTTCGAGTTCCTCTTGGTACATTTTTCCTTTGATGAATATGAAGTGTCCTTCTTTATCTTTTTTGATTACTTTTGGTTGAAAAACGATTTTATTTGATGTTAGAATCACTATTCCAGCTTGTTTCTTGGGACCATTTGCTTGGAAGATTGTTTTCCAACCTTTTACTCTGAGGTAGTGTCTGTCTTTTTCACAAAGGTGCATTTCCTGTATACAGCAAATTGTTGGGTCCTGTTTATGTATCCAGTCTGATAGTCTATGTCTTTTTATTGGAGAGTTGAGTCCATTGATATTAAGAGATATTAAGGAAAAATGAATGTTGTTTCCTGTTATTTTTGTTATTGGCAGTGGAGAAATGTTTGTATAGCTACCTTCTTTTAGGGTTGTTGGAAGATTACTTTCTTGCTTTTTCTAGGTTGTAGTTTCCCTCCTTGTGTTGGAGTTTTCCACCAATTATCCTTTGAAGTGCTGGATTTGTGGTAAGATACTGTGTAAATTTGGATTTGTCATGGAATATTTTGGCTTCTCCATCAATATTGATTGAGAGTTTTGCTGGGTATAGTAGTCTGGGCTGGCATTTGTGTTCTCTTAGGGTCTGTATGATATGGGTCCAGGATCTTCTGGCTTTTATGGTCTCTGGTGAGAAGTCTGGTGTAATTCTTATAGGTCTGCCTTTATATGTTACTTTACCTTTTTCCCTTACTGCTTTTAGTATTTTTTCTTTGTCTTGTACATTTGGTGTTTTGATTATTATGTGGCGGGAAGTATTTCTTTTCTTGTCTAAACTATTTGGAGTTCTGTAGGCTTGTTGTATATTTATGGACATCTCTTTCTTTAGGTTAGGGAAGTTTTCCTCTATAATTTTGTTGAGGATATTTACTGGTCCTTTAAGTTGGGAGTCTTCCCCATCTATACCTATTATCCTTAGGTTTGGCCTTCTCATTGAGTCTTGGGTTTCCTGTATGTTTTGGGTTAGTAGCTTTTTGTATTTTGCATTTTCTTTGACAGTTGCGTCAATGTTTTCCATGGTATCTTCTGCACATGAGATTCTCTCTTCTATCTCTTGTATTCTGTTGGTGATACTTGTGTCTATGACTCCTGATCTTTTTTTTAGGTTTTCTATCTCCAGGGTATTGTCCCTTTGTGATTTCTTTATTGTTTTTACTTTCAATTTTAGATCTTGGATGGTTTTGTTTAATTCCTTCTTCTGTTTGGTTGTGTTTTCTTGCAATTCCTTAAGGGATTTTTGTGTTTCCTCTTTAAAGGCTTCTATCTGTCTACCAGTGTTCTCCTTAAATTCTTTGAGAGTGTTATTTATCTTTTTCTTAAAGTCCTCTATCATCATCATGAGAAGTGATTTTAATTCTGAATCCTGCTTTTCCGGTGTGATGGGGTGTTCAGGGCTTGCTATGATGGGGGAACTGTGTTCTGATGATGCCATGTAACTTTGGATTCTGTTGCTTACATTCTTGTGCTTGCCTTTCGCCATCTGGTTGACTCTAGTGCTGCCTGTACTCGCTGTCTGACTGAAGCCTGTCTTTCCAGTTATCTTGCTTGTGTCTGATCTCCTTGGGGTCCAGATGTCTCTGTGATCTTCTCCTGCTACTCTGAGTACAGTGGTACCTCTAGGATGCCTTAGGATGTGGTGCCTCCAGGGTAGCAAACCAGCTAGGTGTCTGCTGTTCTGGGTGCAATGTCTCCTCTAGGATGTCTCAGGAACAGGTGCCCACTCCTCCAAGTGCAGTGTCTCCTCTAGGATGTCTCAGGATAAGGCTTCCACTGCTCTGAGTGCAGTGGTTCCTCTAGGATGTCTTGGGATATGTTGTCTGTTGCTCTGAGTTCAGTTGTTCCTCTGCCACTCTGAGTTCAGTAGTACCTCTGCTGCTCTAGATTCAGAGGACCCTCTATCACTCTGGGTTCAGTGGATCCTCTAGGTTGTCTCGAGAGGAGTCCGGCGTCCAACCAGGAGCTGACCGAGCACGGGTGTGCACCAGGCCTCTGATCCAGGAGAGAGGTGGAAAGGGAGAGCCACTCCGCAGGGGCGGGGGGTTGGGTTTCTGCTGGAATCTGAGCGCTCCCCACACTCAGCTGTGGGCGTAGGGCGCTGTGTGGGTCTTCTTACCTACCGCTCTGGGTTCAGTGAACCCTCTGGGTTGTCTCTGGAGGAGTCCAGTGTCCACCCAGGAGCGGACCGGGCGCAGATCTGTACCAGGCCTCTGATCCGCCTTCCGCCTGTCTCCCGGATCAGAGGCCTGGTACTTCTAATTTCTTAATGCCATTAATGAACTGTATGATGCTAATATATTGATAATATATTTCTTGTGACTTTTTCAGAAAATATTCTGTAGCTTTTTTCCTTTGAGCGTATTTTAAAATTAGTTTCTCTTGAATGTCCTCTTTATGTTCAAAATTTCTAAATATTTTATTTACATGTTTTACCTTATAACCATTTGACATTTATTATATATCCACCTTTTCTGGACTTATTAAAAATCAGCTCTTAAAACTTTAGTTATAAATCTTTTATTTTCATTTTTTTATATGTCATACTGGCTTAATTGCTTTTAGCTATGTATACAAATACCCACTTGTTGAATTAATTGTGTAGTATTTCTTGTTTTATTTTTATTGACATTTTTCATACTGTACATTTTCATCAACTTTTTCCCCTACCCCAATTCTTCCCAGATCCTACCCACCCAATTTTATGTTCATTCTCTCTCAAGTACCCTTAAAAAACAAAACCCAAGAAACACACACAAATGCCCAAACAGAGCAAAATGAGTCATTTTGTCTGTGCTTGGGGTCTGCCCTGAAATGTGGTTAATATGGCCAGTGAGATTTCACTGGAGAAAACAGATTTTTTTTTTTCCTCTTTGTAGATAGCTTCTTGGCTCCAGGTGGGAGCCCCTGTCCACTTCCCCACCTCAGTACTGGAACCCCCATTTTGCTTGAACCTGTATGGGTCCTGTTCATGCTGCCAAAGTCTCCAAATTCTTTCCAGGACTTTGTGCCCCCAAAGTCTATCACTCTCTGCATTGTCTAGTTGTGGGTCTCTGTATTAGCTTCTATCTGCTGCAAGAAGAAGCTTCTCTGAGGGCTGAGTGAGGCATACACTCCCTCCCTCCCTCCCTCCCTCCCTTACTCACTCAAAGGAGTGTGTTGTTAGGAGTCATTTTGTCACTATGTCCTTTAGCAGAGTGATGGTATTGGGTTTTCCTCTTGGCCCGTGACTTGTCTAGTCATGCTTTAGCAGGATCAGGTAGGGTTCCATCTCCTAGAATGGTCCTTAAATCCAATCAGAGAGTTGGTGGTTACTCCCATCATATTTGTGCCACTATTGCACCAGTGTGTTTTATAAGCATGTCACTGTTGTAGGTTACAGGGATTGTAACTGGGACATACTAATAATTACTTTCCTCCTCTGGTGGTGTCCACAGTACCTTCCAGTACCAAATACACTAGTCAGTAGGGGTGACGTTTCTGTTCAGATACCAGTTCAACTTCTTTGTGTTCCATGACATAAGTAAGTGGTATCCTCAGCATCAGGGCCTTACCTTCAGGTTGTAGAAAATAAACAGTATCCTTGACAATGACAATAGCCTGTGTATTTGGGAGTTTCCATTGGGTCCTCTTTGGCCAGTGATTCAACAAGTCATTAACCTATTCCTGACACTGGAGGTTTTACTTACTAGCATAAGATATCTAGTTGTATCCCCTGTTCTTTGGTGACCCCATTTAGTTTCCTTTTGTCTATGTGTGTATATTTTAAGAAGCTTTTATGGTGGTAGTTTTCTATATGGATTTTCAGATTGCTTTTACTGTTACTTGTCCCTCCCCATGTTCCCTCCTTATACTTCTCTTCCATTCTCCTCCCTGTTTAAGTCACCTATTCTGGTTTCCCATTTCTCTCTCCATAATGACATGTTGTTTCCCCTTCCTTGGGAAATGTTCTTCTTAGCCCTAGTTCCTTACCAGGTACCTAACCTCTGTGCTTATTTGGATTGTAGAACACATATTATCAAAGGCCTGGAAGATAATATCCACATGTAAGAGAAAATATACAATATTTATTTTGGAGGGAGTCTGGGTTACTTGACTCACAATTATTTTTTTTCTAATTCCATCTATTTACCTGCAAATTTCACTTTTCTTAATAGTTGAGTAATATTCAATTTGTAATGTATAGTACAACGTTCTCATTTTTCAGTTGATGGACATCTAGGCTCTTTCTAGTTTCTGGCTGTTATAAATAGAACAGCGATGAACGTGGATGAACAAATGACTCTGTGGGTGTAGACTCTTTGGGGTATATGCCCGCGAGTAGTATAGCTGGAACTCAAGGTATATCTTGAGGTAGATCAACTTCCAGCTTCCTGAAAAACCACCACACTGACTTCCATAGTAGCTGTGTAAGTTTGCACTCCCACCAGCAATGGATAAGTGTTCCCCTTTCTCCATATCTTCACTAGCACACTGTATTGATCTTGGTCGTTCTAACTGGTATAAGGTGAAATCTCAAAGTAGTTTTACTGTACATTTCCCCAATGTTAAGGATGTTGAACATTTCTTTAAGTGTTTCTCAACCACTAATGCTTCATCTTTTGAGAACTATTTATTTTTGTGCCCCATTTTAAATAATTTATTCTCTTGATGTTTAGGTTTTTTTTAGTTCTTTTAAATTTTGAATGCTAACTTTTATAGGATATATAATTAGTAAAGATATTTTCCCATCCTATAGGCTGCTGCTTTGCCTGAATGATGGTGTCTTTTGCCTTACAGAAGATTTTCAGCTTCATGAATTATTGATTGTTGATCTTAATGCCTATGCAAATTGGTGTCCTGTTCAGGAAGTTCTTTCCTATACCAAGTTCAAGCCTATTCCCCACATTCTCCTATAGCAGATTTGGGGCACCTGGTTTTATGCAGAGGTCTTTGAGGCATCTGGAGTTGAGTTTTAGGCCGCTGGCTAGATAATGGATCTATTTTTTTCTCTTCTACATGCAGCCATCGAGTTTGACAGCACCATTTGCTGAGGATACTGTCTTTTCTTCAGTATTTTTGTCTTCTTGGTTAAAATCGGGCGTTCATGAATATGTAGACTTACATCTGGATCTTTAGTTCAAGTCCATTGACAAAGTGTCTGTTTTTGCCAATGCCATGTTCTTTTGTTATTATAGCTCTGTAGTATAACTTGAAATTTGGGGTGGTGCTAATGCTAGCAGGGTTTTTTTTATTATTTAGGACTATTTTAATTATCTTGAGTTTTCTCTGTTTCCATATGAAGTTGATTTTTTTAAATTTCTGTGAAGAATTATATTGAAATTTTGATAGAGATCGTGTTGAATGTGTTGAATATTTATGGTTGAATGGCCATTTTTATAATATCAAAGATACCAATCTGTGAGCATGAGAAATCTTTGAATCTTTTAGTGTCTTCTTCAGTGTCTTAAACTTTTTTTCATGCAAGTATTTCACTTGCTGGGTAGAGTTACCCCAAGACTTTTTTCCTATATGCTAATGTGAAAGATGCTGTTTCTCTGTTTTTTTTTTTCCTCAGTCTGTTTGTCATTTGAGTATAGGAAAGCTACTGATTTGTATTAATTTTGTATCCTGCTACTTAACTAAAAGTATCAGCTGTAGACGTTTCCTGATGGATTTTTTTAGGGTCTATTATGTATCATCTGCAAATAAAGATACTTTGATTAAAGGTACTACTTCTTCCTTGCCTATTCATAGCCCCTGGATCGCCTTCTGTTGTCTTACTGCTCTAGTTAAGACTTCAAACACTGTATTAAGTAGGTATGGAGAGAGTGGACATCCTTGTCTTGTCCCTCAGTTTAATGGAAATGCTTGAGTTTCTCTCTGTTTGTTAATTTTGGCTATGGGTTTACTATAAATTGCCTTCATTGTATTGAGGTATGTTTTTTGTATCCCTAGACTCTATAGGAATTTTTATCATGAAGGGGTGTTCATGTTCATATGGTATATTGGTTTATAATTTTTTTCTTTTTATTGGGCCTTTGTGTGATCTTGATATCCTTATAATAGTGGTCTCATTAAAAAAAAAAAAATTAGGAACTTTTTCTTCCGTTTCTATTTTGTGCAGTCATTTAGGGAGTGTTGGCATTAATTCTCTGAAGATCTGGTAGAATTCTTCACCTAATCTGTCTGGCACTGGCCTTTTGGTATATGTGTGGTTGGGAGACTTTTAATTACTACTTCTATTTCGCTAGGAATTGTAGGCCTTTTTAAATTACTGATTTTATCTGATTTAACTTTGGTATGTTGCCTGGTATGTTCAGAAGTTAAGAGTACTGCCTATTCTTCTAGGGCTCCTGAGTTCAATTCCCAGCAACCACATGGTGGCTGATAACTTTGGTATGTCATATATACCAAAAGAAATTAATCTATTTCTTTTTTTCTAACTTGGTGCATTATAGATTTTTAAGTGTATCCTCTTTTCATCTGTAATTTTATTAATTTGGATTTCCTCTCTGTTAGTTAATTTGGCGAATAGTTTGTCAATCTTGTTGATTTTCTCAAAGAATTAATGCTACATTTCATTGATTTTTTTTTAAAAAATATTGCTCTTTTTTGTTTCTATTTTATTGATTTCAGCCTCAAGTTTGATTATTTCTTGCCATCTAGTCTTTTAGGCTGTTGGGTTTTTGTTGTTGTTGTTGTTGTTGTTGTTTTTCTAGAGTTTTCAGGTGAGTCATTTATTTGCTAATATGAGGTCTTTCTAATGTTTTTGATGTAGGCACTTAGAGCTATGAATTTGTCTCTTAAAACTGCCTTTGTTATGTCCCATTTGTCTGGGTATATTGTTTTTGTATTCTCATTCTATTCTAAAATGTTTTTTAATTTTTCTTTTTTTTTTTGCCATTAATTTATTCACTTTACATCTCGATAGCAGTCCCACCTCCCTCTCCTCCCAGTCCCATCTCCAAATTCCTCCTGAATTACCCCTTTCCCTTCTCCTCAGAGAAGGAGAACTCCCCTTGGGTACCACCCTGCCTTGGAACATCAAGTCACAGCAGGAATAAGCACATCCTCTCACAATGAGACCCTCCTAGGCAGTCCAGCTAGGGGAAGGGGATCCAATGCCAGGCAACAGAGCTGGAGACGGCCCTCACTCTAATTGTTAGGGGACCCACATGAAGACCAAGCTGCACATCTGCTACAAATGTATAGTGGGCCTATAGTGCTCTTTGGTTGGTGGTTCAGTCTCTGTAGGTCTTCTTGGGGGTGTCTTTGAACCCTCCAACTGTTCAATCCTATCCCTCACTCTTCCACACAAACCCCAACCCCCACCCACAGCTCTGCCTAATATTCAGCTGTGGGTATCTGCATCTGTTTCCATCCACTATAGGATGAAGCCTCTAAGGAGACAGTTATGCTAGGCTCCTATCTGCAAGAATAGCAGAGTATCAAAAGTGTTAGAGGTCAGCTCTCTCCCATGGGATTGGTCTCTCAAGTTGGGCCAGTCAGTGGTTGGCCATTTCCTCAGTCTCTGCTCTATCTTTATCCCTGCACATCTTGTAGGCAGGACAAATTTTGGGTTGAAAGTTTCACTGAAGGGTTGGTATCCCTCTCCTCCACTAGAAGACCTGCCTGGCTACAGGAAATGACCACTTCAGTCTCCATATCCCCCACTGCTGGTAGTCTCACCTAGGGTCACCTCTGTTGACTCCCAGGAGCCTCCTCCATCCTAGGTCTTCAGCTAGTACCAGAGATGTACCCCACCAATTTTTGTTTGTTCTCTCTCTCCTCTCCTCTCCTCTCCTCTCCTCTCCTCTCCTCTCCTCTCCTCTCCTCTCCTCTCCTCTCCTCTCCTCTCCTGTTTCCCGTCTCTCACACCTGAATCCCATCCTAGTTACCATCCTCACCCTATCTTCCATCCTCTCTCTGTCCACCTTAAATGTCTGTTTTGTTTCCCTTTCTGAGTGAGAATCAAGCATCCTCCCTTGGACCCTCCTTGTTACTTAGTTTCTTTGGGTCTGTGGATTGTAGCATGGTTATCCTGTACTTCATGGCTAATGTCCACTTATAAGTGAGTATGTACTAGGCATGTCTTTCTGGGCCTGGGTTACCTTACTCAGAGATGTCACACTACACAACAAGGACA
Organism: Arvicanthis niloticus; assembly: GCF_011762505.2. NCBI lineage: Eukaryota > Metazoa > Chordata > Mammalia > Rodentia > Muridae > Arvicanthis > Arvicanthis niloticus. Next base: position 21,069,970 of record NC_133437.1, read on the forward strand.
CTTGGTCAACTCTGTTCATAGCAGTTTTATTCATAATAGCCAGAAACTAGAAACAACCTAAATGTCCCTCAACTGAAGAATAAAGACAATGAGGTACATCTACACAATGGAATCCTACTCACCTATTAGAAACAAAGACATCATAAAACTTGAAGGCAAATAAGTATTTTTAATTTTTCTGATTTCTGTCTTGACCTGTGTTTCATTAAGTGGTGAGTTGCTCATTTTCCATGAATATTTATATTTTCTGTTGATGATATCCAGCTTAATCAACAATGATCAGATAGAATACTTCAATTTTCTTACATCTTTTGAGACTTGCTTGTGTCCAAGTATGTGGTCAACTTTGGAGAAAATTCCATGAGCTACTGAGAAGAAAATATATTCTGTGTTTTTGGTGAAATGTTCTGTAGATATGTGCTAGATCTGCCTGATTTGTGATGTTATTTGATGTTAGCATTTCTCTAGTTAGCTTTTTGTCTGGGTGACCTGTCTATTGGTAAGAGCGTATTAAAGTCAGCCAAATCACTTTGTGAGGGTAAATGTGATTTTTACGTATAGTAGTGCTTCTTGTATACCGTTGGGTGCCCTTGTATTTGATGTATGAATGTTTTCAATAGCAGTATTCTCTTGGTGCATTATTTTTCTATGAGTGTGCAGTGTCCTAAATCTCTTCTGATTAATTTTGGTGTGAAGTTTATTTTGTCAAATGTTAAAATAGCAACATCCTCCTGCTTCTTTGTTCTATTTGCTTGGAATACCTTTTTTTTTTTTTTTATCTTTTTATCCTAGGTGAGGTCTGTCCTTGGTTGTATAGTGTCTCATGGGTACAGCAGGACACATCCTGTTCTCTAGTCCAGCCTATTAGTCTGTCTTTTTATTGAGGAATTGATACCAGTGATATTGAGAGTTACTGATAAGCAGTGTTTATTGATTCCTGTCATTTTCTTGTTATGGTATGAATTCATTATTCTTCTTCACTCACTATTCTGGTGTGTCTTTTTGACTATGGTAACCTCTTTAAACTGAAGTTTTCCTTCTACTGCCTTTTTGAGCTAGAATGGTAGCTGAAAATTGTTGTAGTAATTATTTTAAAATGGCCTCGGTCATACTAACTATCTAAGCTGCAGCAGCTCTGCCTAAAACAGCCGCCATGGTCAGAAACCTCCACAACGGAGGCTTATTTATTTGACTATCTTGGCTCAGAGCAGCTACATTTTCTCTCAGCAGAGGACCTGTCTGCCAACAGTTTTTTGTTCACAGGTCCTGAGCTGAAGTCACATGACTCCTATCAGCGCCAATCACTCACTCACTTCCTTTTTTTAAAAAAAAAAATACCACTTCTACTCTCAGGTGAATAGACTTAAATTTCTAGTGAATTTGTGCCTGAACTTGGTTGCCCACTTTGTTGAAGTAATTATTTTAAAAATGGCTGCCAGCAAAGCCGACTATCTAAGCTGCAGCGGCTCTGCCTGGCTCAGCCGCTATGTTCAGTAGCCAGAGGCCACGTGCGTGCCGCAGCTAGAAACAGCCAACCAGAGACACTAGCCCTGCCACCCACAAGATGCCAGTGTGGAAGATGGTTCTGACTATCTTCCACGATGTCTCCACAAGGCTGGTCAGTGCCTGGACCATCCTGCCAACCACCTGGGCTCAGTACAGATGAGACTCTAATGCTTAGATTATCCAAAGCCTTATATATTTAGTACTGATCAATAACAAGATACCCTTACAATCAGAGGTGTAATCCAATACCCAACCTAGATATACCAACTACCTTTGACTGCTATATACAAGAGAACATCAGCCTCCATGTCCCCCTCTCTCTCTCTCCTAGCTCCTCTTCTTCCTTCTCTTCCTCTCCTTCCTCCTCCTCTTCCTCTCTTTACTCCTCCCACCTTAGCTCCTCCTACAAGAAATTGCTTAAATTTGGCTCTCTTCTGCAATATATTTCTTTCTCCATTAATTATAACTAATATTTTTGCTGCATGTAGTCTGGACTGGCACCTATGGTCTCTCAGAGTTTATAGAACGTTTGTCTAGGTCCTCCTGGCTTTTAGAGTCTCCATTGAGAAGTCAAGTGTTTTTCTAATGATTCTGCTTTTGTATGTTACTTGGTCTTTTTCCCTTGTAGCTTTTAATATCCTTTTTCATTGTTGTTCTGTACATTTAGTGTTTTTATTATTATCTATATATTATATCCTTCTTTAGAATTTTGCTGTTTTAATTCTAAAATAATAAGTAGTGGTAGATATCACCTGTACAAACAAAAACTGTTTGGTTCCTCAAGAGTATGTATAGGTTCTAAGGCCAAAAAGTTTCAGAGCCAGTGAATCCAAGAACTCGTCCTTAACCAAAAGACAAATGTGCAGGTGTGATGAGTCTCTTCCTCTAGCTTAGTCTTTAAGATTCTGAGATCTTGGAGTTGGAGATGCTTGGGTTAGTATTTTGTCTGGGAGATTTTTCTCAACTTGAAAATGCCTCAAGACAGAGTCAGAATACAAATGAATTAACTATATTTTCAGGTCTCACTGAAGTATTATTATTCAAAAAACAATCTTGTACTCTATAATTAGGGAACCCGAGTAAAGCTTACTCCCATTTGTAATTTTAAACGAACCATTTCTTCTTTAAACCAGATAAAGTGAAAATTTAGTAACAGTAGTACTTACTCAGCTGCCAGTCACTACCTGCCATCCAGTATACTGTAGATTACCCAAGTTCTGTTTTCATTTTTAAGTTCACTGAAATAATGTTATATTCTGTTTTTAATAAAAGGCCATCTGGAGCCGCAGAGCTGTCTCAGAGGCTAGGAGCACTTGTTGCACTTTCAGAGGATAGGGGTTCAATTCCCAGTACTTACATGCTGACTCACAACCATCTGTAACTCTAATCCAGGGCATCCAAAGCCGCCTTAGGATCTCTGGCACCAGGCATGCATGTGGTGCACATACATCATTCAGGCAAAATACTCATATACATAAAATAGTAAAAGAAGTAAATTTAAAAATGTCTTAAAGTCAAACTCAAATAAGTGTCAGTTTCCTTATAAGGGAAAATGTATCTCAAATATAGATTTTATTATACTTAAAGATGATGCACATTAGGAGAGGGAAGGAGTATCTTTTATAAACAACAGTCTGTGAAGAATATCTTCTATGTTAATATTTTTTTCTTTTACTTATAGGGTGTCTATGGAGTCATTTAAGCATGGGCCCCTGAGAGAACAACTGGCTAACCTGGCCACAAGACAAAAGAGTCTTTTAGTTGTTGCAAAAAAACAGAAAAAGATAAGACTGAAAATTCAAACCTATAAGAATACCACACCATCATCTGGTGTTAGTTTAAGGAAGCCGCCATGTAACTCAGACATCTCTAGTGACAAGAAGAGCCAAGAGCCTCCTAGTATGGGAAACTCAGCACATGCCCAGTCAGGCTCACTTGCTCCTGTCAATCATGCATACAGAAGCATGCAAGAAGTACCATTGTCTCCGGAACCACAGAGTGACAGCCAGAATATTAACATTTGCTTAAGTGCACAGGCAATAAGAAGAAAAGAATTCTCTGGAAATGACACAAATTCTAAACAAAATGTCCAGGATTGTGCCTTGGGTGGGTTATTAAGATCCAAACCCCCAGAGGACACTGAGAAAATTATGTCATCATCCCAACCTACTGCTCTTATTCCTCAAGCAGAAAATTCACCAGCAGAAAATATTTTTACAGAAACTACAGTAAAAGGCTATGGATGTGATAGTTCTGTACTAACTGGCACTATAAATATTTCAGAAGATAAAAGTATATTTTCCCAAAATGATGCTTGTCTACCAGCTGTTTCTCAGAATCAAGAGCTTTTCCGTTGTAATCCAAAAAGAAGAAAGCAGAAAACAGCTTCCCAACAACCATCTGAGGGAACATCAGAGCCTCTGGCTCAGGCCATTGCTGTCTTAGACACCTATACTGTGCATCAGACAATGCCATGTCTTAACAAGTCAGCTTCTGTTGTCTCACATACAGATAGTATTCAGATCTCTCCTTCCTCTATGTCTGCCCAGCAGCATTCTACCAAAAGGGCTCCACACCACAACACGACTCCCAGAAAGAAAACTGTGCAGCTCAAAGACTTGATAGTACTTGGAAAAATTAATCCAGGAAATAACATTCTGGAATTTAAAACACAGGTATTTTTTTTCTTTAAAGTCTTGCAGATTTTATAAGTAGTGTTGGTCTAGCATAGTGTAGACATATAGGAAATAGGACGTGGCTGTGCTTTCTGAATGGAGGGATATACCTATTAAATCCTTAAGAAGAAAAGCCATATCCTAGTCTTGTTTGCCCTGATAGAATTTACTCATAAGCACCTTTGGTTCACAACTACAATCAATTATACTGTAGCAGGAAGAATTTATGAGCAAAGATAGGAAATTGTTGTTATTAGTTCCAAACCAGGTTCAACACTGCTAAGCCATTCCCAGGTATATGTTCATTTTTCTGCCATAAAGGCTCAGTTTAAGGCCACACTTGAAATTTCAGTAAGAAACGCAAATAAAAATATAATATATGCATAAAAGTGGATGGTGAGAAAAAATTCTGTTAGATGTACCTATTAAAAAAAAATTTTAGTTTCTTCTTACTTTTTGAAAGAGGAATTTAGCATGAAAAAGATTACCAAGTCTTTGAATATGCTTCTTTGCTTTGGACTGCTCTTTGAGAAATCAACCCTGCCTAACCAGAATTTAACCTGAATGGCTGTTTCCTACTCTTCTCATTCCTAGACAAAGACTTACTTCAGAAGCTTTACTTACAAGCTAAGAACAAAACAATTTAATATTAAAGTTTAAAATTACAGTTCTGGGATCACATTATGGTTTGATCTCATTTCTTTCAATGTTGTAGTTTTCTTGAGAACCAGTTTGATAAGTAATAACTACATTAACCAGAGCACATCAATTTTTAGCAGATTAGTTATAGTTATTCTGGTTTTGACAGTTGTGGCTACTTGTCTAGGTCAGCTTAATAAATCTTAGGTAGAGTATAGTGGGGTATAATTTGTATACAGTACACTGTGTATATTCAAAGTATACTATCTGACAAATCTGACACATGTATGTACCTATGAAATTCTGTCCACAAACAATACTCTCCATCTGCTCCCCATGCTTCTTGGGGCCTGCTTTATATCTGTCTCTTCTTCCCCTGCCTCAGACAATTGCTGTTGTGCTTTGTGCTTCTAATTTGCATCTCTAAGAATTTGAATTGTGGGAATCATACTTTACATAGTAATTTTTGTCCACTCTTTTCTTGTAGTCTAATTATTTAAGATGCACCTTTTTCATTCCCTTTTAATTTCTAGGTAGTGGTTTGTTTTATGTGATACCATAGTGTCTTAGTCAGGGTTTCTATTGATGTGGACAAAACACCTTGACCAAACTCAAGTTAGGAAGGCAAGTTAGAGAGGAAAGGGTTTATTTGGCTCATACTTCTAGAATAGTCTGTCATTGAAAGAAGTCTGGACAAGAACTCATAAATATTTATGTTGTTTCCAGCTGTTGGCTATGACATATAAAGCTGGTATGAATTTTCTTATGCAAGTTTTGGTATGAGATGGACTTTCATTTTTCTTGGGTAAATACTTATGAACAGAGTTACTGAATCCTAAGCTAGGTATACATTTAACCTTTAAGGAAATTGCCAAAGTTATTTATAAAATCTGACGCAGGCACCATTTGTGCATGAAAGTTTAGTTGCTCCACTTTATCACCAGTGCTTAGTATGGCCTTGCTAACAGATAGTGTGGATGTAGTGTGTGTTAGGTTGTGTGTGTGTGTGTGTGTGTGTGTGTGTGTGTGTGTGTTAGGGTGTATTGTGTGTGTGTGTTTGTGTGTGTGTGTGTGTGTGTGTGTGTGTGTGCGTGCACGCACGCACGCGCGCGTGCATGCGTGTGCATGTTCACCCTGCTTCATCTTGTGGTTTTAATTTGCATGTTCAAAATTAATGATATTGAACATATTTTCTTGTGCTATTGCCCATCCATATTTACTTTTTGGTTCAGGTATTGGTTGGTGCAGATCCATTGCTCATTTTTCTTTTTTCTTTTTTTTAAAAATTTTATTTAATATTTTTTTACAGTCCAGATTTTATACCCCTCCCATTCTACCTTCTGACCGTTCCTCATCCCATACCTACCCCCCCCCATCTCCTTGAGGATGTCCTCACCTGACACCCCCCCAACCCCACTAGACCTCCCCACTCCCTGAGGCCTCCAGTCTCTTGAGAGTTAGGTGCATCTTCTCTGACTGAGTCTAGACCAGGCAGTCCTCTGCTGTATATGTGTTGGGGGCCTCATACCAGCTGGAGTATGCTTCCTGGTTGGTGGTCCAGTGTTTGAGAGATCTCGGGTTCAAGTTAGTTAAGACTGCTAGTCCTTCAAACAGGGTCACCCTCCTCCTAAGCTTTTTCCAACTTTTCCCTAATTCAACCACAGGGGTCAGCAGCTTCTGTCCATTGGTTGGGTGTAAATACCTGCATCTGACTCTTTCAGCTGCTTGTTGGGTCTTTTGGAGGGCAGTCATGATAGGCCCTTTCTGTGAGTGTTCCATAGCCTCAGTAACAGTGTCAGGCCTTGGGACCTCCCCTTGAGCTGGATCCCACTTTGGGCCTGGATGAACCTCCTCTTCCTCAGGCGCTTCTCCACTTTTGTCTCTGCAGTTCTTTCAGACAAGAACAATTCTGGGTCAGAGTTTTCAACTGTGGGATGGCAACCCCATCCCTCCACTTGATGCCCTGTCTTTCTGCTGGAGGTGGACTCTACATGTTCCCTCTCTTCATTATAGGGCATTTCATCTGAGGTCCCTCCCTTTGAGTCCTGAGAGACTTTCACCTCCCAGGTCTCTGGTGCATTCTGGAGGATTCCCCCCACCTCTTACCTCCCGAGATTGCCTGTCTCCATTCTTTCTGCTGGCCTTCAGGGCTTCAGTCCTGTTTCCCCCTCCCCAATAGCTGATCATTTTCCCCTCTTCCCCTCCCTGCCCCCTTTCACACCCAGGTACCTCCCTCCCTCCCCCATCCTGTGATTGCTTTCTTCTCCCTCCCAAGTGGGATTGAAGCATCTGCACTTGAGCCCTTCGACTTGTTAACCTTTTTGAGTTCTGTGGATTGTATTCTGGGTATTCTGTAGTTTTTTAGCTAATATCTGCTTATTAGTGAGTACATATCATGTATGTCCTTTTGGGTCTAAGTTACCTCACTCAGGATGATATTTTCTAGTTTCATCCATTTGCTTGCAAAACTCAGGATGTCCTCATTCTTAATAGCTGTGTAGTATTCTATTTATAAATGACCCACATTTTCTGTACCCAATCTTCCACTGTGGGACATCTGAGTTGTTTCCAGCTTCTGGCTATCACAAATAAGAAATATCACAAATATGAAAATAGTGGAACACTTGCCCCTATGGCATGGTGGGTGGAGCATCTTTTGGGTATATTCCTAAGAGTGGTATAGCTGGATCTTCAGGTACATCTGTTTTCAATTTTCTGAGGAATCTCCAAATTGATTTCCAGAGTGGTTGTACCAGTTTGCAATCCCACCAGCAATGGAGGAGTGTTTCTCTTTCTCCACATCCTCGCCAACATGTGTTGTCACCTGATTTTTTGATCTTAGCCATTCTGATTGATGTAAGGTGGAATCTCAGGGTCATTTTGATTTGCATTTTCCTGATCACTAGGGACTTTAAACATTTCTTTAAGTGCTCAGCCATTTGAGATTCCTCTGTTGTGAATTCTGTTTTGTTCTCTGCCCCATTTTTTTTTAATTGGGTTGTTTGGTTTCTTGGTGGTTAGTTTTTTGAGTTGTTATATATTTTGGATAGTAACCCTTTATCAGATTGGTGTTAGTGAGGATTTTTTCCCAATCTGTAAGTTGCCAATTTGTCCTAATGACCGTGTCCTTTGCCTTACAGAAGTTTTCCAGTTTCATGAGGTCTCATTTATCAATTCTTGATCTTAGAGCTCATGAGCCATTAGAGTTTTGTTTAGGAAATTTCCCCTGCCAATGAATTCAAGATTCTTTCCCACTTTCTCTTCTATTAGATTCAGTGTATCTGGTTATATATTGAGGTCTTTGATCCACTTGGACTTGAGCTTTGTACAAGGAGATAAGAATGGATCAATTTGCATTCTTCTACATACTGACCTCTAGTTGAACCAGCACATTTTGTTGAAAATGCTGTCATTTCTCCGTTGTATGATTTTAGCTTCTTTGTCAAAGATCAAGTGGCCATAAGTGTGTGGGTTCATTTCTGGGTCTTCAGTTCTATTCCATTGATCTTCCTGCCTGTCTCTGTACCAATACCATGCAGTTTTTATCACTATTGCTCTGTAGTACAGCTTGAGGTCAGGGATGGTGATTCCCCTGGAAGTTTTTTCATTGTTAAGAATAGTTTTTGCTATCCTGGGTTTTTTGTTATTCCAAATGAATTTGCAAATTGCTCTAACTCTATGAAGAATTGAGTTGGAATTTTGATGGTGATTGCATTGAACCTATAGATTGCTTTCAGCAAGATGGCCATTTTTACTACATTAATCCTGCTAATCCATGAACATGGGAGATCTTTCCATCTTCTGAGGTCTTCAATTTCTTTCTTCAGGGATTTGGAGTTCTTGTCATACAAATCTTTCACTTGCTTGGTTAGAGTCACACCAAGATATTTTATGTTATTTGTGACTGTTGTGAAGAGTGTTGTTTTCCTAATTTCTTTCTCAGCCCATTTATTCTTTCAGTAGAGGAAGGCTGCTGATTTGTTTGAGTTAATTTTATATCCAGCCACTTTGCTGAAGTTGTTTATCAGCTGTAGAAGTTCTCTCATAGAATTTTTGGGGTCACTTATATATACTGTCATGTCATCTACAAATAGTGATACCTTTACTTCTTCTTTGCCAATTTGTATCCCCTTGATCTCTTTTTGTTGTCTCACTGCTCTGGCTAGACCTTTGAGTACTATGTTGAATAGATGTGGGGAGAGTGAACATCCTTGTCTAGTCCCTGATTTTAGTAGGATTGCTTCAAGTATGATACTTAAGAATTGTTTGTGTAAGTAGGTTCTCGTCTGAGATCCATGGCCTTAGTGGTCTCAGTAGTCAGTTAAGTTTCCAGTGCCAGCGTGGTTTGGCTCCTGTTGTCCGGCAGCTCTCGATTAGTGCCAAGGTATTGCTGCCATTTGCACCTTTAGGAGCATCTTTCAGGGTTGGTCATTTTGTGATTCATAAACATCACAGCTAGGTAGGACCGTTGGTTGTTTTCTTGCCTTGTCAGCCTGCATAGCACCTTCTCTCTGAAAGCTAGCCTTCAGCAAAGATGCTTTCAGGTCAGATCCAGGTCAAATCTTCCAAGTCCTGTGTCCAAAGTACATGGTGTTTTAGGGACATAACCTTCTACCTCTTGGAGACACTAAGGGGAACAATAGTCTGTGTTGTTTAGGGAATCTCTTGAACTTCCCTGACCAAAAGAGGCTTCATTCAAAGGGTGTGTGTCTGTGTGTTTGTGTGTCTGTGTATCTGTGTGTGTGTGTGTGTGTGTGTGTGTGTGTGTGTGAGAGAGAGAGAGAGAGAGAGAGAGAGAGAGAGAGAGAGAGAGAGAGAGATCCGTTCCCACTCCTTTCTGTATTGACCTCCCTCCCTGCTTCCTAACTAAAGGCCACCTCCCAATTGTCTATATTTCTTCTTCATATAACTTATATCCTGCTATTCCCTCTCTAGCAAGCCCTCCCCATGGTCCTTTTTTTACTTTTCTGGTTTCTGCAGTTACTCTGGTTATATATTCACTTGTAAAGATTTAAAGCTAGAAACCACCAATGAGAAAGAACGTGTAATGTTTGTCTGTGTTTCTGGGTCTGAGTTACCTCACTCAGTATTTTCTAGTTGTATATATTTATCTGCAAGTTTCACGATTTAATTTCTTTCTGTAGCTGAATAGTATTCCACAGTATGTGTACCACATTTTCATTTGCATTAATCAGATGAAGCACGCGTCTGCGGTTTCCGTTCCCTAGCTAGTGTGAGTAGAGCAGTTCTGCTCAAGGCTGAGCAAGTGTCTGTGGAGCAGGAAGTGCAGTCCTTTGAGTATATGCCAAGAAGTAGTATAACTGGGTCAGATGGTAGATTTACTTTTAGCTTTTTAAAATACTCTGATTTCCAGAGTGACTTATCAGTTTGCAAACAGGGAGATTAGTCTTCCCAAGAATGAGTCCCCGCAATTGGTACCAAATGGTCAGCACTGAAATTGTGTACTTAAAAGCAACACTAAACAGATTCAGCGGGTTGCATTTATATATTTATACATTTGTAGTACTAAGGGTTCTTGAGAGGTGTAGAACTGATGAAATTACATTAAAGGGATTTATTAGACTGATCTACAGGATGCAGTCCAGATAGTCCAGCAATGGCTGCCTTATAATGAAAAGGCCAGAAATTCAGTAGTTGTTCAGTCCGCTAAACTTGATGTCTCTGCAGTCCCAATCTTGTGCTTGCGTTCCAGAGGATTTCTGGAGAACTTGTGGTTTTCAGTCTACTTTGGAGTCCTGAGGAAGTTGGATTTAATACTTCCCGCAGCAATAGAGGAAGAGACAAACTTCCCAGTTACAGTGAAAGCAAGCAGGCAGAATTAAAGCTCCTTCCTGTCCTTCATGTGCGCTGCCATTAGAGGGTGTGGCCAGAGTGGGTCTTCCTACCTCAAATTATTTTTAATTAAATAATAACTTGATTAGGATGAGTTGGTAAGATTTTTTAAATCTTAATCAAATTAAGAAAACCCCTCACAGGCATGTCCATTATCTTGGGTTTTAGTTGATTCCAGATGTCATCAGGTTGACAATGAAGATTAGTTATCATTCATATACATGTAAGAAAACAAAGCCATGAATCTGAGAGGGAATAAAGGGAGGAGACGTGGAAGAAGATGGAGGGAGAGGACAGGGACGAGGTTGGAGGGAGGAAATGATGTAATTATATTTCAATTTAAAATGTAAAAAAAAAAAAAAAAACCTTATATTCAGAATGAAACTGAAAAAAAAATTGTCCAACTCAAAATGACAATGATTTTTTTCTCATAGAATTCTGACAGGTTTTTCTTAAAGCAAAGTTAGTGAGTTTATTAAGTAGTTGCAGTTGTGGGGTTGTGATGGTGGGACTTAGGTATCTTTATTGTGACTGCACATGATTTTGTGGCTTCATAGATTTCATTTCTCAAATGATGTAATCCACAATTTTAATTAAATTTTATACTAAATTATCCTTCAGTTTCTGTCCCGTGTTTTGTTTCCATATTTGCTCCCTTGAGCATTTTTGTTATTTGTTCTAAGTAGAACTGAGTCATCCCCTCTTGGTCTTCCTTCTTCATGAGCTTCATGTGGTCTGCTGGTTAAGTCTTTGCTAATCCTAGCTTTTGGGCTAACATCCGCTTAACAGTGAGTAAATACCATTTGTGTTCTTTTGTGATTGGGTTAACTCATTCAAGATGATAATTTCTAGATCCATCCATTTACCTAAAAATTTCTCGAATTCATTCATTTTTAATAGCTGAGTAATACTCCATTGTGTAGATGTACCACATTTTTTGTATCCATTCCTCTGTTGAGGGACATCTTGGTTCTTTCCAGCTTCTGGCTATTATAAATAAGGCTGCTATGAACATAGTGGAGCATATGTCTTTATTATATGTTGGAGCATCTTCTGGGTATATGCCCAGGAGTGGTATAGCTGGATCCTCAGGTAATGCTATGTCCAGTTTTCTGAGGAACCGCCAGACTGATTTCCAGAGTGGTTGTACCAGCTTGCAATCCCACCAACAATGGAGGAGTATTCCTCTTTCTCCACATCCTCGACAGCATCTACCATCACCTGAGTTTTTGATCTTAGCCATTCTGATTGGTGTGAGGTGGTATCTCAGGGTTGTTTTGATTTGCATTTCCCTGATGACTAAGGATATGGAGCATTTCTTAAGGTGCTTCTCAGCCATTCAAGTTTCCTCTGTTGAGAATTCTTTGTTTAGCTCTGTACCCCATTTTTAATAGGGTTATATGGTTGTCTGGAGTATAATTTCTTGAGTTCTTTGTATATCTTGGATATTAGCCCTCTATCAGATGTAGGATTGGTTAGGATCTTTTCCCAATCTGTTGGTTGCCGATTTGTCTTATTGACAATGTCCTTTGCTTTACAGAAGCTTTGCAATTTGATGCCGCCCCATTTGTCAATCTTGATCTTAGAGCATAAGCCATTGATGTTCTGTTCAGGAACTTTTCCCCTGTGCCTAGGTATTCGAGGGTCTTCCCCAACTTCTCTTCTATTAGTTTCAGTGTATCTGGTTTTAAGTGAAGCTCTTTTATCCACTTGGATTTGAGCTTTGTACAAGGAGATATGAATGGATTGATTTGCATCCTTCTACATGTTGACCTCCAGTTGAACCAACGCCATTTGCTGAAGATGCTGTCCTTTTTCCACTGGATGGTTTTAGCTCCTTGGTCAAAGATCAAGTGACCATAGGTATGTGGGCTCATTTCTGGATCTTCAATTCTATTCCATTGATCTTCCTGCCTGTTTCTGTACTAATACCATGCAGTTTTTATTACTATTGCCCTGTAGTATAGGTTGAGGTCAGGGATGGTGATTCCCCTAGAAGTTCTCTTGTTGTTGAGAATAGTTCTTGCTATCCTGGGTTTTTTGTTGTTCCAAATAAATTTGCAAATTGCTCTTTCTATCTCTATGAAGAATTGATTTGGAATTTTAATGGGGATTGCATTGAATCTATAGATTGCTTTTGGCAAGATGGCCATTTTTACTATATTAATCCTGCCAATCCAGGAGCATGGGAGATCTTTCCATCTTCTGAGATCTTCTTCTATTTCTTTCTTCAGAGACTTGAAGTTCTTGTCATACAGATCTTTCACTTGCTTAGTTAGATTCACTCCAAGATATTTTATATTATTTGTGACTATTGTGAAGGGTGTCATTTCCCTAATTTCTTTCTCAGCCTGTTTATCTTTTGAGTATAGGAAGGCTACTGATTTGTTTGAGTTGATTTTATATCCAGCCACTTTACTGAAGTTGTTTATCAGCTTTAGGAGTTCTCTGGTGGAAGTTTTAGGGTCACTTAAGTATACTATCATATCATCTGCAAATAGTGAAATTTTGACTTCTTCCTCTCCTACTTATAGCCCTTTGACTTCCTTTTGTTGTCTAATCACTCTAGCTAGGACTTCCAGTACTATATTGAATAGGTAGAGTGAGAGTGGGCAGCCTTGTCTGGTCCCTGATCTTAGTGGGATTGCTTCAAGTTTCTCTCCATTTAGTTTGATGTTGGCTACTGGCTTGCTGTATATTGCTTTTACTATGTTTAGGTATGGACCTTGAATTCCTAATCTTTCCAAGACTTTTAACATGAAGGGATGTTGTATTTTGTCAAATGCTTTCTCAGCATCTAGTGAGATGATCATGTGGTTTTTTTCTTTGAGTTTATTTATGTAGTGGATTACATTGATGGATTTCCGAATATTGAACCATCCCTGCATTCCTGGAATAAAGCCTATGTGATCACGATGGATGATTGCTTTGATGTGTTCTTGGATTCGGTTTTCGAGAATTTTATTGAGTATTTTTGCTTCGATATTCATAAGAGAGATTGGTCTGTAGTTCTCCTTCTTTGTTGGGTCTTTGTGAGGCTTAGGTATGAGCGTAATTGTAGCTTCATAGAACAAATTGGGTATTTTTCCTTCTGTTTCTATTCTGTGGAATAGTTTGAAGAGAATTGGTATTAGGTCTTCCTGGAAGGTCTGATAGAATTCTGCACTAAAACCATCTGGTCCCGGACTTTTTTTGGTGGGAGATTTTTAATGACTGCTTCTATTTCTTTAGGGGTTATGTGACTGTTTAGATGATTTATCTGCTCCTCCTTTAACTTTGGTACCTGGTATCTATCTAGAAAAATGTCCATTTCATCCAGATTTTCCAATTTTGTTGAGTATAGGCCTTTGTAGTAGGATCTGACAATTTTTTTAAATTTCCTCTGTTTCTGTTGTTATGTCTCCCTTTTCAGTTCTGATTTTATTAATTTGAGTACTGTCTCTGTGCCCTTTGGTTAGTCTGGCTAAGGGTTTGTCTATCTTGTTGATTTTCTCAAAGAACCAGCTCCTGGTTTTGTTGATATTTTTTATAATTCTTTTTGTTTCAACTTGGTTGATTTCAGCCCTGAGTTTGATTATTTCCTGCCGTCTACTCCTCTTGGGTATATTAGCTTCTTTTTGTTCTAACTCTTTCAGGTGTGCTGTCAATTTATTAATGTACGTTCTTTCCGTTTTCTTTTTGTGGGCACTTAGAGCTATGAGTTTTCCTCTTAGTACTGCTTTCATGGAGTCCCACAAATTTTGATATGATGTGTCCTCATTTTCATTTAAGTCTAAAAAGTCTTTAATTTCTTTCTTTATTTCTTCCTTGACCAAGTTATCATTGAGTAGAGCATTGTTCAGTTTCCACATGTATGTGGGCTTTCCGTTGTTTCTGTCCAAGTCAAAGACAAGTCTTAGTCCATGGTGGTCTGATAGGGTACAAGGGATTATTTCAATCTTTTTGTATCTGTTGAGGCCTGTTTTGTGACCAATTATATGGTCTATTTTGGAGAAGGTACCATGAGGTGCTGAGAAAAAAGTATATTCTTTTGTTTTAGGATGGAATGTTCTATAGATGTCAGTTAAGTCCAATTGGTTCATCACTTCTGTTAGTTTCATTGTGTCTCTGTTTAGTTTCTGTTTCCACAATCTGTCCATAGCTGAGAGTGGGGTGTTGAAATCTCCCACTATTATTGTGTGAGGTGCAATGTATGCTTTAAGCTTTAGTAAAGTTTCTTTTATGTATGTGGGTGCCCTTGCATTTGGAGCATAGATTTCAGAATTGCAAGTTCCTCTTGGTACATTTTTCCTTTGATGAATATGAAGTGTCCTTCTTTATCTTTTTTGATTACTTTTGGTTGAAAAACGATTTTGTTTGATACTAAAATTGCTATTCCAGCTTGTTTCTTGGGACCATTTGCTTGGAAGATTGTTTTCCAACCTTTACTCTGAGGTAGTGTCTCTCTTTTTCACAAAGGTGTGCTTCCTGTATGCAGCAAAATGTTGGGTCCTGTTTATGTATCCAATCTGGTAGTCTATGTCTTTTTGTTGGAGAATTGAGTCCATTGATATTAAGAGATATTGAGGAAAAATGAATGTTGTTTTCTGTTATTTTTGTTATTGGCGGTTGTGTTATGTTTGTATAGCTACCTTCTTTTAGGGTTGTTAGATTACTTTCTTGCTTTTTCTAGGTTGTAGTTTCCCTCTTTGTGTTGGAATTTTCCACCAATTATCCTTTGCAGGGCTGGATTTGTGGTAAGATATTGTGTAAATTTGGATTTGTCATGGAATAATTTGGTTTCTCCATCAATATTGATTGAGAGTTTTACTGGGTGTAGTAGTCTGGGCTGGCATTTGTGTTCTCTTAGGTTCTGTATGATATCAGTCCAGGATCTTCTGGCTTTTATAGTCTCTGGTGAGAAGTCTGGTGTAATTCTTATAGGTCTGCCTTTATATGTTACTTTACCTTTTTCCCTTACTGCTTTTAGTATTTTTTCTTTGTCTTGTATATTTGATGTTTTGATTATTATGTGACGAGAGGTATTTCTTTTCTGGTCTAGTCTATTTGGGGTTCTATAGGCTTCTTGTATATTTAAGGACATCTCTTTCTTTAGGTTAGGGAAGTTTTCCTCTGTAATTTTGTTGAAGATATTTACTGGCCCTTTAAGTTGGGAGTCTTCACCCTCATCTATACCTATTATCCTTAGGTTTAGTCTTCTCATTGTGTCCCGGATTTCCTGTATGTTTTGGGTTAGTAGCTTTTTGCATTTTGCATTTTCTTTGACAGTTGTGTCAATGTTTTCCAGGGTGTCTTCTGCACATGAGATTCTCTCTTCTATCTCTAGTATTCTGTTGGTAATGCTTGTATCTATGACCTCTGGTCTTTTTCTTAGGTTTTCTATCTCCAGAGTAGTCGCCTTTTGAGATTTCTTTATTGCTTCTACTTCCATTTTTAGATCCTGGACAGTTTTGTTTAATTCCTTCATCTGTTTGGTTGTGTTTTCTTGCATTTCTTTAAGGGCTTCTACCTGTTTACCTGTGTTCTCCTCAAATTCTTTGAGAGTGTTATTTATGACCTTCTTAAAGTCCTCTAACATCATCATGAGAAGTGATTTTAATTCTGTGTCCTGCTTTTCTGGTGTGCTGTGGTATTCAGGACTTGTTATGATGGGGGAACTGGGTTCTGGTGATGCCAAGTAGCTTTGGTTTCTGTTGTTTACATTCCTGCGCTTGCCTTTAGCCATTTGGTTAGCTGTAGTTCTACTCTCACTCACTGGTTCTGACTGGAGTCTGCCTTTCCAGTTATCTTGGTTGTATCAGAACTCCTCGGGGTATGGATGACTCTATGATCCTGAGCTCCAGCTGCTCTGGGTTCAGTGGCTCTTCTAGGGTATTTCAGGATATGGAGTCTCCACAGTGGTAGACCAGCTAGGTGTTTGCTGTTCTGAATGTAGTTGCTCCTCTAGGATGCTTCTGGATATGGTGTCCCCTGCTCTGCTGCTCTGTGGGCCGTGTCCTCTCTAGGATGCCTGTAGCTCTGCGGTCTGTGCCTCCGAACTCAGTTTCCAGAAGGGAGCAGATCGGCTGGGAGACTGCTTGAGCCACCAGCCACCAGGAAGTGGTTCTCTGCAGGGGCAGGGTCTGGCAGCCAGGTGCCCTCTGGGAGGCTCTCTACTGCCAGATGTGCTTCTAAGGCCTAGGGCTGTGGGCGGGTTCTCCTACCTTCTGCTCTGTGATCCGTGCCCTCCCTAGGGTGGCTCCGAACTCAGTTTCCAGAGGGGAGCAGATCGGCTAGGAGACTGCTCAAGCCACCGGTATCCAGGCCAGAGGCAGAAGGGGAGTGGTTCTCCATCCTTTGGTGTTTTTAACACACGATCTTACTATTTTTATTTTAGCTGAGGCTAGTCTTAAACTCACAGTCCTCTTCCTCAGCCTCTCGAGTACTGAAATTATAGGTTTTTACCTATAACCCACTTAGGTAGAGATTTCTGTATATTCTTGCTAAGTCTAGTGTTCAACTTTATAAAAGTTGAGTATAATCTCTCTAATTGGTATTCTGCCTATTTGATCTTTATACCTCCTTGTTAAATGTAAGACATTGAAATCCCCAACATCCATTTTTATTGATCTGTCTGTTTTTGCCTTAAGTTTTGCTTCCTGTGTTTTGGAGCTCTTTTGAATTTAAGCACATGTGTGTCTATAGTTGTTCTGTCTGCCTGATATAGTAACCCTCTCAGCAGTATATAATGTCTCTCTATTGCTAGTAATTTGAGGTTTAAAGTATTTCTGATATTAATATAGCTGTTCCATTATTCTTGAGCTTTTGTTGGTATGAGACACTTATTCATCTTTTAATTTTCAATTCATTCATGTCTTTTAATATGGCTTGTCTTTTTTAAATATTATGTAGTTGTGTCTTATTTATTTAACCTAGACTGACAATACCTGCCTTTTGATGAGTTATTTAAACAAGTTAATGTTGTTATTAATGTTGAATTTACACCTGTTTATTTTTATCGGATCCCATATTGAAACTTGTTTTGTGAATGCTGGATATTTTTATATTTTTACATTATTTGGAGAATTTGTTGTTAATTACAGTTAGGTTGCTTAGAAACTCTTTGACCCTTTGAGTATTTTTAAAGTTTTGTTGGAGCAGTGTCAAATTTAGGAGTAGTTACTTTTTTCTTATGAATCAAGTTTTTGATGAAATTTTTTGATGATACCCTTAATCTTGAGGTTTTTCTAGTTTTATGGTGAAGAAAAAGCATTAGTTCCTGTCCAATGAGAATGCTAGGTATCATTCATTACCTCTAATTCTTTCATGTGGATCTTTTGTTTTCCATTCTAAGCCAATTTGATACTGTCCTCTTCTATAAACATCAATCACTACTTAGCTGAGTCCTTCAAGAAGACCCTGTGAAGAGCTGAAGATTTCTCTTACAACACTGCAGTGCTGTCCTGCTCTGGCCTCTTTAACTCTAGGTTGTCACCTAGATTCCCTTTCTTCCTCTGTGATCTGGATATGGGGCAGTGGGCTGAGGCGGTGGAAGCCGCCCCACATTAAGGTCTTACATCTCAGTGTTCAGTGTAGTTGTTTTGCCTGATACTCAGCATCTTACAAAACATTGCTCTATATATTTTGTTAATTTTATTAGCTTTGAGGTTGTTGTTTGGGGGTTTTTGTTGCTGTTTGTTTGTTTGTTTGTTTGCATGGTGTTGGATAGGGATCATCAGGTGTTATGTTATGGCCAGAAACAGAAGTTCACACAGTTCAGCATTTGCTTACCCTACACTGTTTTTCACTTCAGGAGACTACCCACAAAGCCAGTGTTTTACTGAGTGGTAAACTTAAGGTAGAAAATGGTCGGATTTACCAGAGCCCAGTCAGCTGGCTCAAGGATCTCCTTGGAGGTGGCAATTACGTGACCTGGAATTATGCTTGGAATAAGGTGAGTTATTTTTAAATTTAACTTTTTTTCAGTGTCAAACATCTCTAAAAGAAATTTGAAAGATTGCTGGTTTGGTTTGTATCCCTGAATGTGTCTGCTGTGGTAAGCCATGTCTCCTTTTCTACATATCTATTTCCCAGAATTCCTGAGGGCATGTAGTACAGTTGACTGCACTGATTCTTGTTTTTTATCTACTGTCAGAAACTTCAGTGCACCTATGCACCTCTTTTTTTTCTTTGAAGCAATTTTAGGTTTATGAATCCATATGGAAAATTCAGGATCATTGAAGTAGCTATGTTGTTATTATTCTAATAAAATAAAGCCCAAACATTCCCCTAAGTACAAAAGGAATGGACAAGAATCCTAAGGCTTACGGCATTATATTACACTTTCATTTTTGAGCATGGCACTAATGTCAAGTCACTCAAAGAGTTCTTTTTCTGCTTTTCATGTAGACCTCTTAGACTGAGCAGCCTCCTGCTCAGTCCTGGCTTCTGAATTGCAAGCCCATTTTGATTTCACTGCTTTCGTAACCATCTTACTGTAATTGATTTATCATTGAGTTTTCTCTATGCTTTCCATGGCCAACATACATACATGTATATATGTGTGCTTACACACACACATAAATATGCATACAGAGAGGGAGAGGGAGGTAGGAAGGAGAGAAAATGAATTTGTTTTATAAACACATTCCTCCATCCACCATGATTAGGACTATCAAGGCTTAGAAGTTTGGGTCAAGGTCACAGAAAGAAATAACAAATTGGATGGACTCCCTCAGTCAGTTTATCTCACAGTGTGTTCATGGATCTGCAGTGAACTGCTTCTACTGGAGCACATCAGACAAGGGAAGGAAGGCATACTATGAGGCTTTCTCCTGCCTCTTGCTAAAGTGTTGGGAACATGGGCACTGGGATGGTGAGCGGGTTTGGTTTTGGAAGTGGACTTCACCTACATCATCATTTCCCTAGAGAATCATAATTATACTTTGATGGGATTTCTGCCCTGTATTTTGAACCTCCTAAAATATTTTATCTAAGAAATGTTTTCTTGAAAAGTCTTTTGTACTACAGTGAACCTAAAAAGAAACCTTTCTATGTCTTGTTTGTTGGTTGGTTGGTTGGTTGGTTTGGGGGTTTTTTGGTTTGTCTGTTTTTTACCTTTTTCCCCACCCCTAAATAAAAAAAAAAAAAAAACCAATTATCCTCTTCTCTGTTGGGATACTGAAAATTTACTAGACTTGCTTCTTAAAGCCAGTAATTTGATCGTCCATGGGCAGGTTATTATTAGCCAACACTGACAATGACTTGGGCCTTTTTACTTGTTTGTTAAGTCCTGATACAAAGAAATGGGTTTCGTAAGACAGTTTTCACTACAAGTGGCTTTTCTGAAGACAGCAAAAATGGAGTGAATTCAAACATGGTGACATATGGATGTCAGCATTCAGAAGACTCAGTCCCCAATTAGGGGAACAGGATCTACAGGCAGGCAACAGAATCAAGGACAGCCCCCCTGCTCCAGTTGTCTCCACAACAACTGGGGGACTCACATGAAGACCAAGTTGCACATCTGCTACTTATGTGCAGGGGCCCTAGATGTAGCCATATATGCTCTTTGGTTGGTGGTTCCATCTTTGGGAGCCCCCAGGGATCCGGGTTAGTTGACTGTTGGTTTT
Source organism: Arvicanthis niloticus (assembly GCF_011762505.2). Lineage (NCBI taxonomy): Eukaryota > Metazoa > Chordata > Mammalia > Rodentia > Muridae > Arvicanthis > Arvicanthis niloticus. Next base: position 21,090,254 of record NC_133437.1, read on the forward strand.
CTTGTGGAGTCCCTATCCCTTTCAGGTCCCTCAGTCCATCTGCCAACTCTTAGAAGACTTCCTGGACCCCTTCTAATGTTTAGCTGTGGGTGTCTATATCTATGTTGGTCAGCTTCTGGGTGGAGCCTCTCAGAAGACAATTCTGCTAGACTCCTATCTGCAAGCATAGCAGAGTATCATTAATAGTGTCAAGGATTGGTGCTTGCCTGTAGGATGGCTCTAAACTTGGGCCAGTATTGGGTGGCCATTCCCTCAACCATTACAGATGGTTGTGAGCCACCATGTGGTTGCTGGGAATTGAACTCAGGACCTCTGGAAGAGCAGTCAGTGCTCTTAACCACTGAGCCATCTCTCCAGCCCTAAACATTTCTTTAAGTGTTTCTCTGCCATTAGAGATTCCTCTGTTGAGAATTTTCTGTTTAGTTCTGTGCCCAATTTTGTAATTGGGGTATTTGGGTTGTTGGTGTCTAATTTCTTAAATTCTTCAGAGATTTTGGGTATTAGCCCTCTATCTCCATCCATGTAATCCATGTAGGGTTATTGAATATCTTTTCCCAATTTGTAAGCTATAATTTTTTCCTGTTGATGGTGTCCTTGGCCATACAGAAGCTTTTCAGGTTTCATAAGGTCCGATTATTAATTGTTGATCTTACTGCCTGAGCAGTTCAGTATGTTGTCGCCCGTACCAATGCATTCAAGGCTATTCCCCACTTTTTCTTCTGTTAGATTTTATATATCTGCTTTTATGTTGAGGTCTTTGATCCACTTGAGTTTTGTCCAGAAATGTAAGTATGGATCTATTTTCATTCTTGTACATGCAGACATCTAGTTAAACTAGCATTGTTTCTTGAAGATGCTTTTTTTTTTTTTTTTCCATTGTATGGTTTTGGCTTCTTTGTTAAAAATCAAGTGTCCGTGGGTGTGTGGGTTTATTTCTGGGTCTCTGATTCAATTACATTGATCAACCTTTCTGTTTTTGTACCAATAGCATGCAATTTTTTATTACTATTGCTCTGAAGGACAGCTTGAAATCAGAGATTGTGGTACCTCTGCAGGTTCTTTTATTGGACAGGATTGTTTTAGCTATCCTGGGTTTGTTGTTTTTCCATATGAAATTGAGAATTGTTCTTTCACAATCTGTTAAGAATTGAGTTGGAATTTTGATGGGGATAGAATTGAATCTGTAGATTGCTTCTGCTTATAAGATGGCCTTTTTCACTATGTTAATCCTACCTACTGATCCATGAGCATGGGAGATCTTTCTATCTTCTGATACTGTTATCAGTTTCTTTCTTCAGAGACTTGAAGTTCTTGTCATACAGGTCTTTCACTTGCTTGGTTAGAGTTACACCAAGGTAATTTAAATTATTTGTGACTATTGTAAAGTGTGTTGTTTCCATAATTTATTTCCTAGCCTATTTATCATTTACATAAAGGAGGGATACTGGTTTTGTTTTGAGTTAATTTTGTATCCAACCACTTTGCTGGAACTGTTTATCAGCTTTAGGAGTTCTCTGGTAGAATTTTGGGGTTCTCTTATTTATACTATCATATCACTTGCAAGTAATGATACTTTGACTTCTTTTCCTATTTGTATCTTCTTGATCTCCTTTAGTTGTCTTGTTACTCTGGCTAGAACTTCAAATACTATATTGAATAGATAGGGAGAGAGTGGGCAGCCTTGTCTAGTCCCTGATTTTAATGGAATCACTTTAAGTTTCTCTCCATTTAGTTTGATGTTGGATATCAGCTTGCTGTATATTACTTTTATTATGTTCAAGTACACTCCTTGTATCCCTGATCTCTCCAAGACTTTTAATATGAAGGGGTGTTAGATTTTGTCAAAGGCTTTTTAAACATCTACTGAGATAATCATATGGGGGGGGTCTTTCAGTTTGTTTATATGGTGGATTACATTGATGGATTTTTGTACATTGAACTATCCCTCATCCCTGGGATGAAGCCTAGTTGATCATTTTGGATGATGTCTTTGATGTGTTCTTGGATTTGGTTTGCGAGTATTTCATTGAGTATTTTTGCATCAATGTTCCTAAGGGAAATTGATCTGAAATTCTCTTTCTTTGTGAGTCTCTTTATGGTTTAGATATCAGGGCAACTATGGCCTCATAGAATGAGTTTGGCAGTGTTCCTTCTGTTTCTATTTTGTGGAATAGTTTGAGGAGTATTGGTCTTAGCTCTTTTTTGAAATCTTCTAGAATTCTTCACTAAAACCATCTGGCCCGGGCTGTTCGTTTGTTTAGAGACGTTTAATTACTGCTTCTATTTCCTTAGGGGTTGTAGGACTATTTAGACTGTTTATCTAATCTTGATTTAACTTTGGTAAGTGGAGTCCATCCAGAAAATTGTCCGTTCCTTTTAGATTTTCCAATGTTGTGGAGTCCAGGCTTTTGAAGTAAGACCGAATGACTCTGGATTTCCTCAGTGTCTGTTAGTACACCTTTCATTTCTGATTTCATTAATTTGAATATTATCTCTCTGCCTTTTAATTAGCTTAGCTAAGGGTTTGTCTATCTTCTTGATTTTCTCAAAGAACCAGCTCTTGGCTTCATTGATTCTTTGTATGTTCTCTTTGTTTCTATTGATTGATTTTAGCCCTGAATTTGATTATTTCCTGCCATCTACTCCTCTTGGGTGGTTTGCTTCTTTTTATTCTTGAACTTTCAGATGTGCTGTTAGGTTGCTAGTATGAGATCCCTCCAGTTTCTTTATGAAGGCACTGAGTGCTATCAACTTTCCTGTAAGCTTAGATTTTTCAAAACCTACTTTATTTCAGGTTCTTAAATGCTTTGACCTCCCTTCTAGCCAACTGATCAGAAGCAGGGGAGAAAAAAAGGTTAATAGGCAAAGGAAGTTGTGGACCTGTTTAGAAGTAGTTCTTCAGGGCAATTCCACTCATCATTGTCAGGATAACAAGTTCAATAGCAAACACCAGATACGAATCAGTAGCAACAGCACTATCTAGCAGAAACAGCAAGGTTCTGCTGATTCCACAGAAGCAGCCAGAATCAGCTAGATTACCATGAGAAATTTCTTTCTACAAAGTGAAATCCAGCAAAGTATTTCACAGTGTAGCAGTGCAAGAGCATCCTCTTGTGGGGTTCTATTTAGATTCTTTCTAAACATCACTTGTCCTCTCGAGTATCTGTTTTCAGCAAAAACATCACATGCCCTCTCACAAGGCAGCTTCCAGAAAAACATCATGTGACATAACTGAGTCATTGAAAAAAAAAAAAACCATAAATTTCCACTTCACTTTCCTTTTGACACTTCTTTCATTGTGTCCTGTAGGTTTGGGTATTGTTTTGCCTTCATTTTCATTGAATTCTTGAAGTCTTTAATTTCTTCTTTTACCCAGTAGTCATTGAGAAGATAATTTTTCATTTTCCTGGAGCTTGTAGGCTTTCTATTGTTTCTGTTGTTGTTGAAGTCTAGCTTTAATCCATGATGATCCAATAAGATACAAGGGGTTACTTCAGTCTTCTTTTATCTGTTGGGATTTGCTTTGTGCCCATGTGGTCAAATTTGGAGAAGGTTCTATTAGATGCTGAGAAGAAGATAGATTCTTTTGTGTTTGGGTGAAATATTCTGTAGATATCTGTTAGGTCCATTTGATTTATAATGTCTCTTAGTTTCATTATTTCTCTGTTTAGTTTCTGTTTCAATGATCTGTCTATTGGTAAGAGTGGGGTGTTGAAGTCTCCCCCTAGTAATCTGTGGGGTTTGATGTGTGATTTTAACTTTAGTAATGTTTCTTTTATGAATGTGAGTTCTCTTGCATTTAGGGCATAGATGTACATTGAGATGTCATCTGGTGGATTTTTCCTTTGAAGAGTATGAAATGTCCTTCCCCAATATTTTGGTTATTTTTGCTTGAACAACTATTTTAGATATTAGATATTATCTTATCTTAAATACTAAATATTAGAATGGCTACTCTAGCTTGTTTCTTGGGTCCATTTGCTGGGAAAACCTTTTCCCTGCCCTTTTCTCTGAGATTGTATGTATCTTTGTTGCTAAGATATCTTTCTTATATGCAACAGAATGATGGATCCTGTTTATGAATCAACTCTGTTAGCCTGTGTATTTTTATTGGGGAATTTAGTCCATCAATGTTAAGAGATATTAATGACCAATGATTACTAGTTCCTGTTATTTTGATGTTTGTGATAGTGGGGGGGGGGATAGGAAGAGGGATTCATTCTCATCTTTTGGTTTTGCTAGTGTGAAATTTGTTTTCTTGGGTGGAGTTTCCTTCTAGTGTGCTCTGTAGGGCTGGCTTAGTGGAAAGATATTATTTAAATTGATCTTGTCATAGAATATCTTGTTTTCTTCATTTATGGTGATTGAAAGTTTTGCTGGATAAAGTAGTCTGGGCTGACATCTGTGGTCTCTTAGGGTCTGCAACACTTCGCCTAGGCCCTTCTGGCTTTTAGCGTCTTGAGAAGTCAAGTGTAATTCTGGTAAGTCTGACTTTATATATTACTTGGCTTTTCTCCCTTGCAGCTTTTAATGTTCTTTGTTCTGTACATTTAGTGTTTTGATTATTATGTGGCCAGAAGATTTTCTTTTCTGGTCCAGTCTATGTGAAGTTTTGCAAGATTTTTATATGTTTATAGGCATCTCTTTCTTTTGGTAAGGAAATTTTTCTTCTATGATTTTGTTGAAAATATTTTCTGGACCTTTGAGCTAGGAATGTTCTTCTATCCCTTTTATTGTTAGGTTTGGTGTTTTCACAGTGCCCCCAATTTTCTAGATCTTTTGTGATAAAAACTTCTTAGATTTAGCATTTTTTTGACCAATGTATCAATTTCTTCTATTGTATCTTCTAAGCCTGAGATTCTTTCTTACATCTCTTGTATTCTGTTGGTGATGCTTGTCTCTGTAGTTCCTGTTCTCTTTCCTAGGTTTTCTATCTCCAAAATTGCCTCAGTTTATGTTTTCTTTATTGTTTTTATTTCAACTTGCAGGCCTTGACCAGTTTTATTCATTTCCTTTACCTGTTTGATTATATTTTCCTGTATCTCTTTATATGTATTTGCTTCCTCTTTAAGAACCTCTACACAGTTGATTGTATTTTCCTGTATTTAGTTAAGATATTTATTCATTTCCTCATTAAAGGCCTCTGTCTTCTTCATAAGATTAGATTTTAGGTTGTTTTCTTGCCCCTTGGGTGTGTTAAGATATCCGGGGCTTAGCTGTTGTAGTATTGCTGTGTTCTGGTGGTGCCATATTGACCTGGCTTTTAGTGATTGTGTTCTTACACTGGCCTTTAGCCATCTAGTTGTTCCTGGTATTGGCAGAGCTGGTAGTCCTTGATGTCAGCAAGCCTCTGGGACTACAGGCAGAGCTGGTTATAGCAGCAGGCCCCTGGAATTGGAGATAGAACTGGTTGTCCTGGATAGCAATAGACCTCTGGTGATTCAAGCAGAGCTGAAAGTCCCTGCTGGCAACAGGCTTCCAGGGATGCAGGCAGAGCTGATGGTCCATGATGGCTGGAGGTGTGGACCAGAAGATGGAGCACAGAAGGGACTAGGCAGACCTCACGGTTTCTGTGCTTGCTGGGTGACCCAGTGGGCAGGGAATTGGAGTGTTGGGATCTCACCTGGTTGCTTTAGCAGACCTCCAGGCAATGTAGTGCAGAGGGGGCAGCTTATAATATGTTTGATCAAGTCCACCCTCCATTTCCTCCCATCCAATCTCTCCCCTCATGCTTGTTCTGTTTGTTCAAATCTATTGCTAACACTTTGTACTATATTTTTCTGTCAAATTTATTGGAGTTTTAATGTGCAGTGTTTCTATTTTTCTTTGTTTCTTTTCAAAATATCAGTGTCCTTGCTACATTGCTCATCTGTGTTTCTAACATTTTTCTTTATGTTGCTGAATTTTCTATTTAGGTGCTAGATTAATTCATGTTTTGTTTTTCTGCAAATCATTGACCATTCTTACCAGAAAATTTTTGGAATTTTGTGGCATTTTACTATTTGAATAATGTTGAAGTCCTGTGGTTGACCAGTTAATATTGGGGGATGAGCATTTTCTCTTCCATTTTACATTTCTTGCATTTTTGTGCTGCAGAATTACTCATCTATTGCTTTGAATATATCCTCTAGATTTGGAGGCTGGGTAAGGGATAGTGTTGAGCAACCTAAAGACTTGATTGGTCCCTACTAAGAGGTGGTGCACACCTTTAATCCCAGCACTCAAGAGGCACATGCAGGTAAATCTCTGTGACTTCAAGGCCAGACTGGCCTACTTAGGGAGTTCTGGAACAGCCCAGGCAATTTAAAGAGAGGGCCGGTCAGTTGGTAGGTAGGTAGGTAGATAGACAGACAGACAGACAGACTTATTTGGTAAATGGCAGCACTAGTATAAGAATTCCCAAACATCCTTCAAGCCAGCAGCCACATCTCCTTGAGCTTTACGTCTCTCTTCACCTTTCTTCCCTTTGTTTACTTCCTTATTTAAAATAAACTTTGACACAAACAAAGTTATGGCCATCTAATTTTTGTTAACTGAGTCAAAACATGCAGTGGGAAAAATGTCTGTTCAATGTATGATATTAACAAAACTGGATTAGATACATATCTAATGAAATTAGGCACATATCTTTCACCTGGTACAGAAGTCAATTTGAAATGAATTTTTAAAAATCTTAATTTAACACCTGAAATGCAGAAACTATTAGAGGAAAACATAGAGCATGCTCTTCAAGACATTGGGGTAGGCAAGAAACACTGAAGCAAAACCTTCAAACTGTCGGTTAACAAATGGACTCGTGAAATAAACACAGTTTTCAAAAGAAGAAACACAAATGACCAGTACTGTCTTTTAAAAAGTATTTGACATCCCTAATCATCAGGAAATCTCAAATCAACTACTTTGAGATGCTGCCTTACTCCATCAGAATACTGTTATCAAGAAATCTGACAGTCAATCTTGGAGAGGAGGTAAGAAAGAGGAATCTTATTCTCTGCTGGTGAGAGTTCAAGTTAATACAGCCATTGTGGAAATCAATTTGGAGGTTCCTCAAAAAATTAAAAGAATGCCATACATCCCAGCTATCTTCTGGGCCTCTGCTCTGAGCACTCTCCACTGGTAGAGATACTTGTATATTCATGTTTACTGCTCCATGACTTATGATAGCAAGCAAGTGGAATTATCTCACAAGACAATCAACAAATGACTCAATAATGGAAATGTGGTACTTATACAAAAGGGAGTTTTATTCACCTGGAAAGACAAATGAATTAGGAAATTGGCAGCAAAGTTGATAGACTTGGAATATACATATTATTTGAGCTCAACCAGACTCAGAAAGGAAAAAAAATGCTATCCCAAGAGACTAAAATAGCGTAATCTTCAGTGATGCTATAGGATGCAAGCAAAAGGGTACATGAGTTGTAAAAGATGTTATAAAGCTGATTTTTCTAATTTCAACTACATCAAAGGGTTTTACTTCCTTTATTGTTGTGGATAAGCCCATGGAAATCTAACTGATAGTGAAAGCTTGAAACCCTGAGCAAAGTTCCTTTATTCAGAACGGCCATTCTGAATGTACGGAAGTTTACTGAGGTACATAGAGTTTGGAACTAGACAAATGTTTGTTTGAGTGGTTCCCATAATCTAGCTATGTGGTTTTTTTATTTGTAAGTTTGTTGCAATAAAATGATTTTTAAAATTCAGGGCTTTAAAAAGAAAAGATTTACAGCTTTAAAAAAATCTTGTTTGAAGACTGGAGAGATGGGTCAGCAGTTAAGAGCACACTGGCTGTTCTTAGCATTTACAGGCTAGCTCACAACAGTCTGTGATTACAGGTCCAGGGGATCCAATGTTCCTCCTCTAACTTTTGAAGGTATGAGCTCAAAAGTGGTGCCTTACGTAAGTACACACACACAAACACACACTCACACAAAACACACACACTGTCACATACTGACACACTCACATACACACAAACACACACAAACACACAGGCAAAAGACTCATACACATGAAATAAATTTATAAAGCTCTGTTTTGTGGCACTTACATTGTAATGAAGCATACTTTGTCTTGGTCTTAAAAGGATCTGGTGGGCTTAGATGGACAAGTATTTTATAAATAGAGATTACACAAGTTGTTATTAAAGAGAAATCAACCAGCAAGTCTCAGACCACTTGTGTCAATGCTTGTTATGTTCTGTCTTTATTAACTCCTCTATCCGGTCAGGAATGTTTGAAGAACCACAAGATCTAGTTTATTTAATATGTATAAAATGTATGATGTACTGTTTTTAAAAATAGATTTTTTAACTCAGTGTGTTTTCTAATTGCTTTTCATTGCGTGGGAGTGTGTGTTTGTGTGTTTAAACAATCTCTCACTCTGTAACCTAGGCTGGACTGAAAACCATTATGTAGGCCAGACCGTCTTTGAACTTGATGGTGATCCTTCTCCTCTGCCTCTGAAGGCCTGGATAATAGGATAAATAGGTGTGTTACATCCAGTCCAGTATATTAAAGCTGTGTGTGCAAATCACTTCCAATGATTTACTTACACCACCTTACAGTAGTTACCACCTTAAAATTACCCAGCACTTCCTGGTAGAAATATGGTGGTGAAATCTGAGGTACAAGCACAACCATACTTAGCCTGCACTCTTTAAAGACAACATATACAAACCCATCATTTCTAATGTTGGTTCTTTGGAAACTGACAGATAATATTTAGGGGCCTTTCCATTCTGTGACAAGGAAGAAGGGATTGGCACACTGGAGAAGCCTACTTATACCCCATTTTTTCCTTCAGACTTTGGTCTATGATTTGAGCCCAAAGGGTGCCTTCATCTTACAGATTTCCTATTACTTGGTCACTCTGTTCAGTTTAGCAAGAATTTATTAAATACTCAGAATATACTAGACAACTGTGTCAACTGTTTTTTGGATGTTATCTCTTTCAATCCTAGCTTAATAAGCTGGGGGTAATTCTTTAAGATAAAAACACACAAACTGCAACATGGAATTTAAGAGCCTTACTTAGGAGCTGGACTTCCAAGTCTTTCATTCCATAATGACAGGCAGTCGGTGACATCTAAGGATATAAAAAATGTGTGTGGCACAGATCATGTTCCCAGAAAGCTCATGATTTAATGGAAGCAAGACACATTACATCATTTTAGTGAGACAAATGCTGTGAGAAACAGGAGCCGATTGTGGGTATCATCCTTACATTTAGAGGTTACAAAAAGATGCTCTAAAGAAACTTGACACATTGTCCACATGGACCTATCCCCTGGGAATGTTTTATTAGAATGTCTGTAGCTGAGAGAAGATAGCTTTTATTTTTAAGCTGTGAGATTTTGAGCTGATAATAGTATCTAAATTCATAAGCACACTTTTAAATTTTTATATACAGATCTAAATATTAGGTGATCGATGTGACTTGTTAGATATGTCATTTCTTGAAAAGTGCTACTGCTTGTATGCCTTACTTTTGTTGTAATGTTCATTTTTAAGTTACAAAGCAGCAGGTACTAGATTAACAGTTGTTGGGTGTGTGGCAGTAATGGGAAACAAAGACGTAGAGGTTTTTCTGTACAGGTGCCGATAGTAAATTAGTTTGGATGTCACTGATACATGATTTCTGTCACAAGAACTTAATCCTCCTCTAGCCCCAAAGCAGTCAGACATGTTAAGTAGATGAATATAACTGTATTCCAACAAAATACTTTTATAAAAATAAAGGTGGCAGGTTAGACATGGCTGTGGTCTGCAGTTTTATTAAGCAAATTGTTTATAAAAATCAATTTTTTAGAAAATAAGTATATTTGCCTCTTACAAAATGTATGCTTTTTAAATGACAGGTAACATACCTTGGGAAGGAACTTCTGAAGTATGTTTCTGAAGAAGCGCCTATTTCTGCAGAACCATGTAACACACCTCAGCAACAGCAGCCTTGCCTCTCAGGTGAGTGTGGCCCCAGACCTACTGCTTACTTGTTGGGCAGGTGGACCCAAGCCTAACGAGAAAGAACTAGCTTCTTTTTCCCCCAATTAGGTAAAATTCATAATTGGTCATTATAATTAACCATGTTAACATAAGAGTCCGGTGGCATTTAGTATATTCTCAGTGTTGTGCAACACTACTGTGTAGCTTCAGAATGCTGTTTTGACTTCCAAAGAATTCTGTAGTCATCAGCTATTGCTCCCCATCCTATAGTTTCCACAGTCCCCAGGAGTTTCTTTCTCTCTGGATGGATGTGTTCTTCTAAATATGTCATAGAAGTGAGATAATGCACTGTAGCCTCAGGGCCTCCTGTTACCAGCACAGTGGTTTTGAGGATTATCCATATCGTAGCATGTGCTTGTACCTTGTTCCTTTTCCTGGCTGAATAATAATCTGTTCTAAGAGAGTGCCACAACTTATTTATTCAGCATTTGGGCACATGAGCTGTTCCCACTTCAGGGATACTGTGAACAGTGCTGTTGATGAGCATGCACACACATTTCAGTGTCTGAGTCCATGTCCTAGGTTCTTGTGGCTGCACAGCTAGGAATGGAATTGGTTTGCTGTAAAGTGACTCTGGGTTTTATTCTTGTGAAGAATGCCTGGACTGTTCCACAGCATCAGGACCACTTTACATCCCCACAGTGATGATAGATTCCAAGTTCTCCATGTTCTCAGTAATAGTTATGTTGTCTTACTGTCCTAGACACAGTTGTTTCTAGGGAATTTTAAATGATATCATCTTTTATCGCTAATTCCTTTATCTGAATTTATTCTAAAATCACTGAATGGTTTATAAGTATCACACAAAGACTTGGTATGTTCATATATTTTCTGAAAATTTGCACCAAAATGAATCTTTGCTTATTAAGCTAATACTCCTTATGAAATGGAAATAATATTATCCTGAAAAACCTAAAGATTTGGCCTCATAAATGTCACATCTTGACTTGATTGTCAAGTCAACACAATCCTGAAAATCAAATATAACCAACATTTCTTTCCCTCCACTGTTACAGTACTCCTCCTTATATCCCAGTGTATCTCCCATGCCAGTTAGTGACGATCTAGGCAGAGGGTGCTACCCAGAAAATGATGATACTGTGATGAGTAAGGTCAGGAACCAAACAGGACTCCTGTTGTCCTACCAGGACTAGAGCTCCATAATTCCAACTACTTCTCTTTCCTGACTTATGCTTAATCCACCTGAACTGCTTAGGATCCTGTCTCAAAAAAATACTGGGCTGGATACTCTTGTGTAAATTTGACACAAGCAAAAGTCATCTGAGAAGAGGGATCCTCAATTGAGAAAAAAAAATGCCTCCATAAAATCATGCTGTTAACAAGCCTGTAGGGCACATTCTTAATTAGCAATTGATGGGGGATGACCCAGCCCATTTTATGTGGTGATATCCTTGGGCTGGTGGTCCTGGGTTTTATAAGAAAACAAGCTGAACAAGCCATGAGAAGCAAGCCAATAAGCATCACCTCTCCATGGCCTCTGCCTTAGCTCCTGCCTCCAGGTTCCTGTTGTGCTTGAGTTCCTGTCCTGACTTCCTTGAATGATGAACTGTGCTGTGGACGTGTAAGCCAAACAAACCCTTTCCTCCCCAACTTGCATTTTGGTCATGGTGTTTTATCACAGCAATAGAAACCCAACTAAGACAAGTACCTTCATCATAGTAGATACCTTCTTCCAGTTTTGTAATGACAGCTTTCATCATTTGGGAGAATCTTGGTGTGGGAGATCAGATCAGTGAACATGGGGAAGTTAAAGGCTTAAGAAACTAGGAGTTCTTACAGTAATTCATGGTGTTTGGTTCTAAATTGTTCTAATTTGCTTCTCTGCTGCAGTGATTAAAATAATGAGCAAAAGCAGTACAGGAGAGGAAAGGATTTGGTTTGGTTTAGTTTAGTTTAGTTTAGTTCAGCTTAGTCCTCTACCAGGCAACCCAAGACAAAAACCTAGAGGCAAGAACTGAAAAAGAGACCAAAGAGGAAGTTTACTGGCTTGTTTCCCATAACTGGCTCAGCCTGCTTTTTTTTTTTTTTTTTTTTTTTGCTTTTTGAGACAAGGTTTCTCTGGATAGCCCTGGTTGTCCTGGAACTTACTCTGTAGACCAGGCTGACCTCGAACTCGGAAATCCGTCTGCCTCTGCCTCCCAAGTGCTGGGATTAAAGGCGTGCACCACCACTGCCTGGCCTCAGCTTGCTTTCTTATACAGTCTCAGACCACCATGCCCCACAAGGGGCATGGTTCACAGTGGGCAAGACCCTCCCACATCAGTGAACAATGAAGAAAGTGCCCTAAGACATGCCTCCAGGCCAGTGTAACGGAAGTAATTTCTCAGCTGAGGTTCTTTCTTTTGAGGTGACTCTAGTTTTTGTCAAGTAGACAGAAAATAACCAGCACACTCACCCTGATGACAGTAGATCCATTTAATCAAACCATGGAGTCAGGCCTAGTAATGTCAACATTTTTAATGACTCATATCACATTCTGACTGTATATCTTGGATGAGTAGTAGTATTTCATTTCTTATGCAAAAGATAATTTCAGAACTCCTTAAGGGTGAAAGTGCTATGTCCATACCCATGTCTCTCTTGTGCATGTGCTTTCTCGTCTTCCCTCCCCCTCTCTCCACCCGTCTACCCTACCCCACATATAAACATACATCATGCCCATCACCATTTCCAGGAAAGTCTAGCAATCCATTCACCTCCTAGTTTCTAACTGGAAGTCAAAGAAGAGCTGTATATTCTTCCTTCTGTCATGAAAGCTTTTCCCCTCCAAAAATCCTGATTTTTCTTTCCTTCAGATACCTTCAATGATTGTATGCTAATTTAAAAGTTATAGAGGTACCAGGTGCCATCCAACTTTTTGCTACCTGGTGTAAGCCTATAAACCCACAGGGACCCTTGCTGGCATGCTCTATAGGCTGCTGTGGCAGTTTCCTTTGAGCTTTGGTGATTAGGATTAGTATGTCCCTGTTTTAGGGTAGCTAATGGTATAAATTAGAAAAATATAAAATACCTTAACCCAACTACAAGAGAAGCATTCATGAGAGAATCTTTCTCCTCCCTTTCAAATCACAATAAGTTAGGAAATAAAGACAGGACGTTGTAGAGAAGACCAGACCAACCCTTGTGGGGGCTTCATGAGCCTACCTCAGATCATAAGCAAAATCTGTCCTCCTATGTTTCCAGTGACAAGGCTTTGAAGAGTGTTTTTCAGATAGAGGCAGAAAAGTGGGAATTTTGGTCCTGTGGAGGCTCAATGACCCAGTGTAGGGAAATGCTAGGGCGCTGAGGTAGGAGTGGGTGGGCAGGTGGGGGAGGACCCTCATTGAGGCAGAGGGTTTGTAAAGGGGAAAATGGGAAGGGGGATAATGTTTGAAATGTAAATAAATAAATTAACCAATAAAAATATGGAAAAAAGAAAGCAATTTATACTTGTTACTGATAGAAAGGCCATGTATTTAGGTATGAGCAAAGCAATATTTAATCTAGAAAAACTAACATTCCTTGCCTTTAATTTTAGAAGTGTGTTGTGACTCAGTATAAAAGCCAAGTCAACTGGTGTTTAAGAAAATAAAATCTGGGGAGTGGGGAGGGGAGGGTAGGTGGGGGCACACCCTTGTGGAGGCAGGAGGGGGGATGGGATAGGAGATTCCTGGGTGGTGGGGGGAATGGAGTAAGGGGATAAAATCTGAAATGTATTTTAAAGAAATTTTATATATATAAAGAAAAAGAAAAGAAAATCTGGAAGAGGGAAAGCCGAGACTGATTTTGTACCTTTTAGAAGTGTACATAGAGTTTAACACTTCAGATAGAACGTTAGGCCCTGTACCTATCATTCCCTACAAATAACTGCTTTTATACTTGTAAGAGGTTGAAGAGGTCTTTGAGTTCAGAAATTTTATAGGTCTTATTTCCTACAATCTCCAGTGTTTACCATACCATAGTTTCCAATAAATATCTACTAAATAATATCCACTGGATGTATGAGTAAATTAATATAAGCATGAATATGATCCCAAGGACTCTGTTTTAAAATTGTATTTAGTTCAATGGCCTTAATTCATAGGAATGTCAAAAGCTCAAAGACTATAATAGAATTTGAGGTAAGGAATTCAACAAATGATAAATGCAACATTAGTTAATTAATATTACCTCTTTTAAAACATTTATTCATCATGTGTGTGCACATACATGCATGCCACAGTGTGCATATGGCGGTCAGTGGGCAACTTGCAGCACAGTTCAGTCCATCTTCCCTGTGACTGAGAGGATCAGATTCAGGTGCTCAGACTCAGCACCTTTACCTACTGGCCCATCTTGCCTGCCCAGTTAGTATCATCTCTTTCATCTAGGATTGCTGCTTCTAATTGTGCAGTAGATAAAGGTAGTAGCCCTTTCCTGTTTCTCAGCCAGAAATTAGAGAGTGCTCACATTCACTGTCACAGTCTCTCTCCCTCTTCGTGAGAAGAAAGCATGAAGTCTATTCAGCTTTGTTCATCATTTTTCCTAAACTTACAAAATCAGATGACATCTATAACACTTTAAACAACAAACAGCAGCTTCCTTAATGTCACATGCATGCATGTATACATGTCACATGCATGTATACATGTCATATGCATGCATGTATACATGTATCATATTTGACTCATAGTATCAGGAGAATCTTAATCACCAAAATAATATGACTTAGAGTTTTTAATCTGGCCATTTTAAGACTTCTTCAAGCCAGATATAATGGTGCATACCTATAATTCCAGCACTTAGGAAACTTGAGTTTGAGGATTGCAAACTCAAAACCAGGCTGGACTACATAATGAGATCTTGTCTCAAAACAGTGGAGATGGTTTTTTATACATATTTATGTCTCCTGCCAGTATAGTACCAAGGTATTCAAACTACGTCAGCATTAAGCTAATCATATTAAAAAAGAATATTGTCCGAGACATTTTAGAACATCACTGTAACACTTGCCAATATGTTATATGGAAAACTTTCCTTGAAGCTATGTGTGGCATTTGACTAAATTCTAGCCAATGAAATGTATGCCGTAGTTCTGGGTGAGACTTTAGGCACAGGACCTAAGTGTTCCTCCCGCTTTCCAGCCTGATGACTAGCGTTCAAGTGTGATGGCTAGATATATTACAATGTGGGGTCATGAGCTTACCTAAAGATACAGCAAGGGTTTGGTCAGCTGACAGAAGAAAGGGCCAAAAAGTAACCGATGATTTCTGCCAAAAGTCCTTTTTAGGCAGTAAAATGTGTCAGTTGCTTTTAATGTCACTGAATTAATATACCTGAAAGAAACAACTCAGGAAAGGAAAGTTTTCTTTTGATTCGGTCTCAAAGTCTATGGTTATTTGATTCCCTTGTTTTAGCAAAAACACCACGTTGCAAGAAATGTTAATTTTTGGTGAGCAGAAAACAACAAGGAGGAGAGGAGGTGACCAGGGATAACACATACCCAAGGACCTGCCCTCAGGGATAACACATGCCCAAGGACCTGCCCTCAGGGATAACACATGCCCAAGGACCTACCCTCAGGGATAACACATGCCCAAGGACCTGCCCTCAGGGATAACACATGCCCAAGGACCTGCCCTCAGGGATAACACATGCCCAAGGACTTCTCACCATAGTCACCCACTGATGTATCTACAGCATTGCAGGCTGTCACTACCAGCTTTCAACCAACTAGTCAAACTATGAGCCTGTGGCGAGCATTTCATATTAGTTCATACACTGTATACAGAGAAAATAAAAGTTTAGACACAGTAAATTATGTTGGATAATTTCACAAATTACAAGGAATTTTACACTGAAAATTGAAGCTGTAGGCCTTTCTAAGAACTGAATTTTAAAAATAAATAAACAAACAAACAAGCCTAGGATGTTACAAGTTGGACCAGTTGTGAAGAACTTGAGTCTGTAAATGAGTCTTGGCCTGACTCCTCTGCAGGACTTGTGGATTTGACTTTGTGGTTTTACATAATATTGTAGGAACCAATAATGAAAACCTAAATCTGCTCCTAGCATTTATTTCTGTGCACTGCTAAGTAATTATGTATGTGCTATTATCAAAGCATTCACCAGTACATAGTAATAGCAATGAAGCATCTCAGAACCTATTATAAACCGGTTGTGAGTAGTTCATGTCCATAATCCCAGCTACTTGGCAGACTAAGGCAGGAATCTCAATTGAACCCTAAGTTCAAGATCAGCCTGAACAATATAATGAGATCTTACTTCAAAATAAACAGGTAAAAATCCTTTTTATTTTAGTTTCCGTAGAATAGGAACTATAGACAGAGATTCTCAGAAACTGTCCTGTAGTGAAGCTTCTGTGAGTCTCTGGTTAGCAAGACATACAACAAACTTCCCCTACTGGAGCACCAGAGTTAACTGAGCATTGGACTCTCATGCCCAGTGAGCTGAGGAATAGAATACAGTTTGAAAGAAGAATTTTGATCCATATACAGATTAAATTCCTGACCTAATCAACACCATACTCTGGGCTGCTAACTGATACATCATTGCCAACACACTCTTTAATAGGTAACTCTTAGGTCTAGATATTGTAAAGGGCAGTAAGTCTGTATGCAAGACGTGCATGCTAGGTAGTAATCAGGAAGGTATCGATGAGAACAGTGGCTTTATCTTGTATAGCCAGAGTGGGAGTGCTTGTGAAAATGTGTGCCGTGCAGTGTCAGTAAATGTGGACGGGAAACTAGGCATCATCATAGGCGTTCACATGCTGGCAGTGTAGAGGAGGGCTTTCAGTGGACCCTGGCACACGTGTCTGAGATGTGCAGTATGCACACACCCTCAGCCTCGGCACTTTGCTTACAAGGAACAGTCCTACAGAAGTATTTGGACATGTAACATGTAATTCAGAAACTGTCACAGAGAGATTAAGCACTCAGAACATAACCAAAGTAAGTGCAGTGTCTTACGGAGGTAAAGAAAGACGGGTAGTGCGAGCCTTGTTGTTGTGGGGTTTGCCTGAGCAATCTCTCCTACCCCTAACATTTGTGGAACACCTTGCTTTTTAAAACAGGGTGTGGTGATACGTGTCCACAGTCCCAAATACTTAGGATGTTGAAACAGAAGGATTACCAAAGGCCATCAGTTCAGTTCAAGAGCTTTGAAAAACTCGAACACAGCTATTAACTGTGGGGAAACAGTCTGGGTGAGGGAAGAATGAAGCTCAGATCACCAGTGCTGGGCCAAGACCTTGAGAGTCTCATGTCAGCTTATATAATTTTTGCCAAATTTAAGTATAGCAAAATTTTAGAAAGAAGTTTTGTTAACAATTAACTCAGCCCCGTGAGTGCTACAAAGCTTAAGAGATATTCCTGTTGAAGCTCTTTTGTCTGTGCGAAGTGCATACGGCTTCACCTGGGAGATGGGTCTTACTAACCTAGAAACAGTGCTCAGGATAATGGGGGAGACAGAATGGCCGGTAAGCATGATCCCTGTGGGAGTCAGGATACAAGTCACTTGGGCTGTTGTAAAGTACAAGTGACATCTCTCACAAGTTGAATTTTATGGCCCAGTCGTAGTGCTCAAGGTTTAGGGAGAACGGGTCTGGGATAAGTAAAACATAAATTCTGAGAACAGAGGCAGAGCCTGGCTCATCAGACAATAAAAAATCACCAGTTTGAAACTACAACCGTTCCCAGCATTCCAGGAGGACAGGTTAAACATCTCATTCCTTTGACGGATGCTTGCCAGTGTAACTTTCCTGGCTTCTCCAGTGCTTTTCTGTGTGTACAAGTACTTTTGCCCTCTGCAGTTAATACGGGGATATGTTTATATGTGGAAATATATATTATAAATATATTTAAATAAAATATATTTTATTTAAATATATTTTTATTTAAGCTATATATTTCAAAATGTAAAAAGTATTCAATTACAGTCACAGGCTTGCGTGTGCTTAGGAATGTGCATATGTACGTGTGCATACACGTGTGGTGGAGTTGACAACCTGGACTGTTCTCCATGTGCAATCTACCTTGTTTTTGATTTTGCTTTGTTTTTTGAAGTAAGGTCTCATTGGCCCAGAACTTGTCAAGAAAGCTAGGTTGGGTGGCCAGTGAGCCCTAGGGACCCACCTAGCGTTAGTGCCTCCTCTGTGCTGGGAGTGCAAAGATATACCACTACCCTCTATCCTGCTGTTTTCTCCTTCCTTCCTTCCCTCTTTCCTTCCTTCCTTCCTCCCTCCCTCCCTCCCTCCCTCCCTCCCTCTCTCTCTCTCTCTCTCTCTCTCTCTCTCTTTCTTTCTTTCTTTCTTCTCTGTTTTTTTCTCCCTGAGTTCTGAGAAATTAAACTTAGTTCTTTATGGTTGCAATCAAGTGAGTGCTTTACTGACTATGTGATTACCCCATTCTGTATATTACAGTTGAAAGTCCACTCAGACTAACTTAAAACACTGAAAATGGCATTTTATTGATATCTGCATGTCAATAAAGGCCGGGGAAGGATCTAAGGCTTTTTCTAAGATTCAAACAGCATAACTAAACATAAAGTTTCTCCTCTTCCAGCTTCTACATTCTAATCCCATGAACCTGGTATAGTGATGCATGTCTGTAATCCTACCACTGAAGAGGTTTAGGACAGGGGATTCAGAAGTGGAGGGCCATCCTCTGTTTTATAATGAATTTGGTGCTAGGCTGAGATGCATGAAACTCCGTCTTTAAAGAAAGGGAAAAGGCCACTGCATTTCCCACTTCCACATTTTAGTTCCTTCCTAATAGCCCTCACTACCCACGGCTGTTTGCTTATTGATTCAGGGCTTAGGAAGGAAGATTTACTGTGACTTTCCCCAAAGATTCAACTGAAATCTCATTGCCTCTCACCTCCCTCTGAATGGATGTGTTCCTATCAGTGGGTCAGTGCCTACTAACTGACACAGATGTAAATGAATCAAGAAGTTGAGAATAAGTAGCCCAAAGAACATAAGCCAAGTAAGGTGAAACGAATAGTCATAGAGAGGCAAGTTATTGTGGGAAATATAAATAGGTCTGGTCATTGAAACTACCCCTGCCCTTAAAATACCTTATTTCATGAAACATTTATATCCATAGGATATGGATAACATTAATGGCCTATATGGTATGCCTTAACTCAACCACCTTTAGAAGCTTTCTTCATGCTTTTCTTCTATAATTGTAAACTACAAACAGTTCTCTCCTTTGTACATCCCTTCTCCCCCATCCCACCCAGTTCTCTCTCTTTCTCGTTCTCTCTCTCTCTCTCTCTCTTTCTCTCTCTCTCTCTCTCTCTCTCTCTCTCTCTCTCTCTCTCTCTCTCTCTCTCTCTCTCTCTCTCTCAGAACTCAGCCAGTTCTTGGTCTATAGGTTTGTCTCAGGCACAGAGTGTTGAATGTCCTGGTCAGAAAACCTATCAAGTGTGCTCTGATATGGACTGAGTGGATCCTAGGATATGAAATGACTGTTTAAATCTTACATTATAAAAGGCTTGTTTTAATTTTGATGCATATTTTAGCAGGCACTTCCAGAGAGTCAATACAAACCATCCCTCATTATCTACAGATAAAAGAAATACTTCTAATCAGCGATCAAGAGCTTCTGCCATGCCATGTAATGGAGCAGCATTGGAAGTTCTATGTGGAGTGTAAGAAGCTAACGTTCTGAAGCCTTGCTTTCTTGGTAGCTTGTTTAGCATTTGTTGTTAGAATCATCAGCCCTTCATCTCCATCTTGTATGGCGGGCATATTTGAACCTGCACTGTGAGTTATTTACTGTGATAAGAAAACTGCTATGGTCAGTTTCGTGCTTTTTGCCTCTGAAATCAAGGCACTTCTGAATAAAACTGTATTGAGTCTCCCACTTTACTTTTATTGTCATCAACTTAAAACTAATCTTACATTCAGTACTTCTACCTGTGTGTGAGTGACAGTTCCTGTTAGGGAAGTGAAGACACACACACACACAATTAACAGGTAAGTATCCCTGGAGAGTCCCTGGAATGTTTTCCCCCACTTACTCTGATATGTAGCTTAAAATAAAAACTGTAAAATTACAATGGAAATTGAGTTTTATATAAGATTAGTATAGGTAGTGCTAAATCTTAGAACAGAGAGCTAACCACGTGTTGACTGGGGCTGACTGCTTTCGAACGTTGAACCATTTACTTCTACACACTGTCATGAGCATTTGTAAGATACTCAAGAGCTTTGTCAGTTTTCTCAAACTCCTTAATGTTTTGATAACTGAATTATTCTTATCCTCCATTATCTCTGACTCCCAAGTAAGCTTTGGTCTCACATCCTTATTCTGTCACTTGTCTGTTATTGTGTAGAAAGGTGAAAATGGCAATACAAATCACTAGGAGGCTGGAGAGATGGTTCAGCAGAGACCTAGTACCCATGTGCAGCTCACAGCCCTCTATCTACAGTTCCAGTTCCAGGAAACTCAGTGCCCTCCTCTGGCCTCTGTGGGCACTGGGCATGCATACACACGGGCATGCATGTAGACAAAACACCAATACACACAAAGTAGTGGTCTAACATTTTCAATCAGTAGAACATTTTCTGTGGGGAATATGGTATTGGCTTTGAGTATTTGGATGTCTTACTTCAAATGTATAAAATATTTAGAAAATATCTTTAGAATATATAGTTGAGAGCTGACTTTGGGGGATTAGGGTTACAGATCTGGGCAATTGAGAAGAAAGGAAGGCTGTTCCAGCCAAAGCTAGAGAGAGCTGCTCTGCCATGGTTCTTCTCTAAGATCTCCGGGCAGTCTGGAAGGTATTTATAAGATGCTTGTCTATTCTGAGTTCTCAGTGAACCTTTTAAGCTTCTGACCCTCAGCCACACACAGGACCTTGAAGAATGTCCATTGATCCAATCTACTTGACTTTTGTGTCCTCTCTGTGAAACTAGTTTTTTTAAATGCTCTGCATGTATTCACTGTAATATGTGGTGCTGTATTACATGAGGATATTTTCATACAAGCATATATTACACATTGAGTATATTCCCTCGTATGCACCTCTTACCCTTTCATCCACTTCCCCTCTCCCATTAGTCCCCTTTTTCCTAGACAGTCTTGCCTCTAGTTTCATATATACATGCATGATTTTACCTATTTGAAATATGGGAACTATTCATGAGAGAAAACAAGGTGTCTGTTCCTGAGACTGGCATGGTTTCCTTAGCGTTCTTTACTTAAATCATTCACCAGCAATGGCATAACTTCGCTCTTTGTATCTGAGAACAATTTTGTTGTTTCTGTGCACCACATTTCTTTACCCATCTGTTGTTGGGCACCTGCCTTTATGAACACTGCTGTACAACAAGAATTGATGTACAAGTATTTTTATGACCCATTGGCCTGAGTCCTTCATTCTCCTCAGTTCAACCCTCATCAGTACCAGGGCAGACTGGTTATACAACAGCAATTCTGGCCAGTTCCTGAAGCTTACTGTAGCTTACTTGTTGGTTGAGCACCGTGGCATACTACTACCTACTTGTTTTCAAATACCTACACTGTCCCCTTTGCTACTACAAAAGTGAGACTGTAACAGGTCTCCAGACCTTAGCAGGACTGACAGTGTGATAGAAAATCCCATCAGGCCTTGGAACCCACTGCATAGGTAGGAACATCTGCCGAAACAAAAACAAAGACCTAATCCATTCAAAGTCCATAGCTCTCAAAAAGCCCCTAAATGTACTAACGTTGCTTTATAGCTTCTGAAGTTTCACTTCTAGCTAACTGTTCTTGCTAACTGAGATACGTCAAGGCAGGTTATGAATTTGTGCTTAAAAATCCACCCTCAGAAAGACTTGGGACTGCACTTAGGTGCCACGAATCCAATAGTTACAAGCTGGCTAATAAAGGCTTTCTGTTGGCTTGAACTCATGTCCAATTGGTCTTCTCTGGTGGATACCTCACAACAAAATCTAGGCCAAAAAGTTTAATTACTTGTCTACTCCTAATATTATCTTCCAGTAATCTCATAACTCCTAAACATATTTCTTGGTCCCTGTTATGAACTGAATTGTGTCCCTCAAAATTTATGTGTTAAATTTCTAATCTCCAGTTTCTCAATTATGAGTATATTTGGAAGATAGGGCCTTTAAAGAAAGATAAAGGCCTTGGTTAAGTCAAGATAAAGTCATTAAAACAGCAGGCTCTGTATGACTCGGTCTTCCTGAATCAGAAAAGTGGAGGCTTGGACACATAGGGACAAAAGAGATGTAGGAATACAGTGATAGGCGTTCATCTACAAGCAAACGGCCACAGCAGGGAATAAACCACAGTGATAATAACTGTAAACCCGAATCTTGAGGATGTCTCTGTTTAAAGCCACCTAGTATGTGGGGTTTTCATTACGGTGATCTAGCAAATGAATGCAACCTGACACCCTGTCCCTTCTTTACACCATTTCCCCACCTATAACATCCTCTCTCTGCTTCGTCCAGTATGGTTTCTGGGACGTGGATCTAACTCAGGGTAGTGAGTTAATGAAGAAATACAGAAAAGCTGGGATCGGGTGGTCTGAGCTCATGGGTGGGAACGTTCCAGCATCCAAGAAGCTCAGCATGTTTATTGTACAGAGTTGAACAGAGAGGCAGGGTTATTGCAAAGCCAGACAAGGACGTGGGGTTTCTTGGTATTGTGGTGGTTTGGATAAGTATGGGCCCCATAGACTCATGTATTTGAATGCCCCACCCATAAGGAATGGCACTATCAGGAGGTAGGACCTTGTTGGAGGAAACATGTCACTGTGGGGGAGGGGGACTTTGAGGTGATATGTGCTCAAGCTATACCCAGTGTAATACACAGTCCCTGCCATTTCCTTCTGACCCTCACCCCCAGGTGGCAGGGAGGTTTTGTCATTTTTCCATGATTCATGGACTCTGGGGTCCTCGACACAGCCGGCTATGTCAACAGCACACATTTGCTCAAAGCTTCACTGAGGGCTTCCCTCACTCCCTATACCTCTCTGCCCTACTCGTTTATAGTTCTCATACCTTTTATCATATAGTTATAAATGAGGCCACCCTCATATATGACCTCTTATGTTGCCTCATCAGGTCCTCTCAATTCAAGCCCTTAATATTTGGTGCCTGCTATTCCTAACTTTAGTTTTCATAGTTTGTCTCCCTGAAGCATTTAAAAAAACCGTATTAAGAGTCTAGTCCGTGGCTCTATAGTTAGTGTTTCCTATTAAGTACCTCAAGTACAGTAAATGCTTACAGATTCCTGTCAATTACATACAGTGCTTTGAGGTCAGTAACATAAAATCTTACTAAAGAATGGCTTCAGTGTCACTTTGACATGCCAAGACACAGGGACTTAGCAAAGGCTATACTTCAGTTGAGCAGTGCTGCCATTGCTTCGTCTCCATGCCCCGCAGGGATTTTACAGTATGAAGAATATCATTAGAAATGAGATAGCTTTCTTCCAATGGACTTCTTTGGGGAAGTAGCTTTCCTAAACACTTCCATTCACAAGAAAGTTGTGTTACAGTCTGGCAAGATGGCTCAGCAGGGAAATGTGCTTGGCAACAAGCCTGGCAACCTGAGTTAGAGGCTCGGGATGGAGAAAGCAGAGTACCACAGATCATCCTCTCATGACATGTGCTCACACACTCAAACACACAGAAACACATTTTCTAATATGTTTTGATTCTCTATGAATTTCGCATCATGTACCTCAGTCCCACTCATCTTTCCCCCACCATATCCACTCTCTGCCACTACAACCTTGCCACCCCCCCCCAAAAAAAAAAAAAGAAAAAAGAAAAAAAAAACATTAAAAAAAATCTCACTGTGGAAGCTGCAGTGTCTTATGGTATGTCACACACCCTTTTGCCCAGACAGTTTTACTAGCATATGTTAATTGCAGTGAGTCATTGGTCTGGTTCAAGAACTCTGGCTTCTGCTACACTCTCAAATACTGTGTCCTCACTGGGACTCTTCTGAGACATCCTTTTATTGCCCTGTGTCATGGAGGTCCTGCAGCCTTGGTTCTGCAGGATGGGCCCCTTTGTGTGCTCCAGCAGTTCAGAGATGGCATAGATGTTGAAGTAGGCCAACTCTAAGTCCTGATCTGAGCCTGGAGATAGCTGTGGTTTTCAGCCCACCAGCTCTCCTTTGCCCAAACCACCAGGGCCTGCTTTGCCCAGGCGAGGGGTGAGGACAGCTGTCTGTGGCATCAGGCAAGCACTCATGCCACCATGGCCAGCTCTCCAGCACTAATTCAAATAGGAGTGGGGACAGCTTTCCCATGCCCACACCTGCAGGGCCAGCTCTCCTATGCTGCCCAGGTGAGGTGTAAGGCCCATTCTCCTAAGTGCAGGATCCAGTCAGGAGTGGGACAAGCTCTTCTCTCACACCCTTGGGGCCAGCTCTCCCATGCTGCCCAAGCAAGGGACATGGTCAGCTCTCCATAGCCCTCAGACATCAATGTGGCCCAGACTGGAGATATCTGCATGGCCTTTTGTGGTAACATGGGCCATGGAAATCAATACAAACCCTCCTGTTGCAGGGACATGTACTGAGTTATGGCCCTCAGTGGCAACACAGTCAAACACCTCATCATGACCACAGGCAACCCAGGTTGCTTACATCAGGCTATTCCTTTCCACCCTTGTGTCTCTCTTCATAGTGCTCAAACCATTCCACTTCTCTCCCAGCTCTCCAACACACACATGTCCAAGGTAGTGGCTCCCCTGCCGGTGGGTGGGCAAGCCTCTCAAAGGCACCACATGGCACCTCTGGGTGTCTTCTCCCCACCCCTGGAGTGTCTCTGGGTTTCTTCAGCAGGCGCCCACAATGCATGGGTGTGGGCATTTCTCTTACACTTAAATAAATTTGTTTTTAATTGCTTAAAGAAAGTTGTTTTTTCTTTGGCCATGGTGAATCACCTGCCATTCCTCAGTAGGTTACTCTGGAGACATGGCATTGCCTTCATTTGCTGAAAGAATTGCATGCCCACGTGTAGGACAGCAGGCACAAATCACCCACAGGGTCAGTCAGGAAACAGGTAAGGACAAGAAAGGGGAGGGAAGAAGGAAAGAAAAAGAAGTGAAGTAGGTAGTATGTGTAAGGGGCCAGAATAAGAACTAATGTCTTCAATAACCCATCCCAGTTGTCATCACAAGCACTTCTGATGTATAATACATGCAAACCTCACCACACCAGATGTACTAGGAAAAGCTATCATTCATTTTAAGATGAGTGATCTGAGGAAAGGATGAGGTAACTTGGCCCAGAGTTACAGAGCAGTTACCAAGTGGCAGAGATAGAAATCAAAACTAGGAGTCTGGCTTTGGAGTAGATGCTGTGTATTTTTTTCTCTCTCTCAGCCGGTTACCTACTTCAGAATGTATATTAAGCTATTGGAACAGTGTCAGCCTCATGATGGTGACTCAGGCTCCTGCTACCTACACATTTTAAAGAAGTCAATTTGCTCACTGTGGTAGGGCAAACGGATTCTCTCTGGTAGCCAAGGAAATGCAGCAGTCCAGCTGACCAGTTCTAATATAAACACATTGGTATCTATTATTAAGGTTCTTTATTTTCCCTGGAAGGCTCTAAATATGACTGAGCTAATTTTGCATAGGAGAACTATCTTGCTGCTTTGAATAACTGCATGAGCCACAGGCCCTGGCTTGCAAGGGACTTTGGACTTTTTATCTATTGCGAGCGAACAGCCCTTAGCTAACCGAAAATGTATTTTTGGATTCTGATCCTGGTTCTTTTTGTTGTTGCTTTGTTTTTCCTGTTTACATGTTAAAGCCTATTTTACAGAAGGAACCTTATTCTTAAGCATGTAAAAGCCAAGAACTGTGATTTCATCCAGTTGAATCCAGAGTGTTCTCAAGTCTTAATTCTTTACTACCTAAATAAGAGGATCAGCATTGGAGGCCATGCCAAGTCAGTTTGTCTGAGTGCATTCAATCCCCAAGTACAGGGACTGTGGTTAACTACTAAACTCCTTAGACATACCTGGAAGTGTATATTCTTTCATTTATTACTACTTTACCAGGAGGTTTTTGTTTTGCTTTTGAGATAGGCTGACCTTGAAATCGCCATGACCTTGAATATCTGATCCTCCTTCCTCCACCTCCCAAATGCTGACATTACACATGTGCCACAGCATCTCCCCCTCGCCCCCCCCCCGTTTATGTGGTGATGGGGTGCATGCCAGTAAACACGCTTATCAACTGAGCTGTAAGCCCAGCCCTCCTTTTCTAGGAGTGTTAAGGGAAGACCAGCAGGTGCACACTTAAGATGCTATAATGTCAATAAAGTATTTGTAAGTGGCAAAAGCAGTTGATATTTGTGTTTTCAGCACAAAACACCTTAAAGTTCCATGACGTCTGGATGGTTTGTCTGTGATCTCAAGTTGGGTCATGTCCTTCAAAGCTGAAGGCAGGGGACTTGTGAGGCAAGTCAAGTGGTAAGGCTAGTAGGTGAACCTAGCCAGTCACCTATCATTGCACAACAGAGCTTCTCTGTCACTTCGGCTGACACAATAACTGCTGTGAAATGAGCCAACAGAACAAACCAGAAGTCTGTGTGTGTGTGTGTGTGTGTGTGTGTGTGTGTGTGTCCAAAAGAAATATACTGGTGACAAAATGAAATAGTTAAAGAAAATATTGGCCAAGTTTGCAAGATGCCAGCTCTATGCACAAAAGATATGTTCTCAACAGTGCAAACCCAGAAAACCCCTATCCACATGGAGTCCTTGCCCTTAGAAGCCAAGTAGAATGGTTTAAACGGAGCCCTTCAATCCATATACAGGGCAAGATCTTCCAGCCCCCAATGGAGTCACCCCTACCCTTATTTTCCTACACTTCCCCAGAAGAGACTTAGACTTTCTGCTATGTCTCTTTGCTAAAATGTTCCATCAGCTTGTTGCTCAGATCAATAAATAAAGAAAAATCCAGGAAAACATAAAAACATGTGAGACCCTCAACCTAAGGCTAGACTTTCTGCTTATCTACAGCTGCTTGTCATAGTTGCAGATTCTCACCCCACAAAATCTTCAAAAGTTGCCAAGATCTGGTTGTATAAGTGCTGCTTCACCTTGGTTAGGTTAGACACTGAGATGTGAACACTGAGTTCTGGGGGACTTCCCATCATCCTGACCAGTAGAGGGCCCTGAACAAGAATTGTCCAGACCAGTATGTTTGATACCACCTCTGATCTGACTCATCTGGAATTCAAGTGGGGCTGGTCAGCTGACTCCTTTGAGCCTTGGGACCCTGGATTACAAGACATGGTGATCCTCTGATAGTGGGCTGAAGATTCAGAAAGATCACGTGGAGCTGCTGAAAGGTACTTATTTTCTCATCCTCCTTGCTCACGTTCTAACCCTTGTCTCTGTGTGCCTTTGGCCCCTATTTCCTTAAGGTAACTAGCTAAATTCTGCAAAAACCATTCGGTCAAGTCTCGGAATGTCAATGGAGAGTCTCCAATACACTTAGGTGAAGCCTGTTCAGGTATCTAGGAAGGCCCGTTTTATTCCTCAGCTGGAACTAGTACCACTTTAAGGAGGCTGTGTTTTCCTTGGGTACTTTCCTCAGGGGGAGAGCAGTGCTGTCAGTGGTGGAAAAACAATATCATTCTGTGTGGGCAGGGAAGTGTGGCACAGTTCCTGAACAAGCAATCTCAAGAATGGTGCCATCTACTAACTCTATGACCAGTCTGTGTTTTAACCAAGTTATGAAACTCCTTTAAGCTTCAGGCTGCTTAATCATAAGGCATGGTATTACTCTCTCTCTGGTGATACTCAGGACATTTTGAAAGATCAAAGTACTGAGGGTACCCCCCCACCCCCCCACCCCTGTCCTGGGGATTGAACCCAGGACCTTGTGAGTCTAAGCAAACACTCTACCACTGAGCTGCACTCTTAGCCTGAAGGGTCAAGTGCATGCTTAACATATGCAAGGGGGTGCAGCAAAAGCTGCCGACATGACCACTCCATGATATGGTTAGAGTTGTATTATAAATAGGAGAGAACAGCTGGAGACATCTGGAAGAATCCAGAGCAGAGAGAAAACAAGGTAGATTGGGCAAGGCCGGGGCTGTGTGAGAGAGAGAAGGGAGGATTGCCACAGATGGAGAATAGAGAGCAGAGAACAGCATACTGAGGAGAGCAGGGGTTGTGTATGGTGTGGGGTGAGTAGCTGGTGCGAGAGAAACCTCTGAGCTGGAAGTGGACTCTCAAATGCATAACAAGTATGTCGTGTTCAGTTGATATCCCTGAGAGGCCTGCTTTTTTGTCTGAAGGGATTTGGAGGAGGAGTGGATCTGGGGGAGAGAAGAGGCTGGAGTGAGAATGGAGGGAGGGGAAACCGTGGTCCCAATGTATTGTATGAGAGAGAAATAAATTAAAACAATGAGAAAGAAAACTAGAACAAGTACTTGTGCAAAAAGACCCCGAAGCCTGGAGGCTAGCATGGGCCTTGATCTGCTGGTAGGCACCTCAGCTATATGCTAATTGGAGAGCCGCGTGTCCCTTTGTTGGAGGTAAAGGAAATGACTCCCTCTGATGGGCAGGAACTGGCTTCACAACCACCAGAAACCCTATAGTCGAGGTTGAGTTCATTTCTGGATATTTCAGCTGCCTTTGGAGTATGGGGAATTGGAAGTTCCTTCGGACCCGACACTAAATGCTCTGACAAGCTGTTGTGGCAGGGAGTAATTCATGGTGTTCTTACATGTGGTATGGTAAATGCTTGGATTCCGTCAGCCTCTGCCTTCTGGAAACACTTCAGGTGTGGCCTGCTGACAGGCATATATGTTAGCATGTTAGCAATTCTTCTAGGCTCCGCCCCA
This sequence comes from Arvicanthis niloticus, assembly GCF_011762505.2. NCBI lineage: Eukaryota > Metazoa > Chordata > Mammalia > Rodentia > Muridae > Arvicanthis > Arvicanthis niloticus. The sequence continues at coordinate 21,119,102 of NC_133437.1, forward strand.
CAGTTACCTAGCAATGGCCAAGTACAAGACCCTGGCTTGCTATAAAAAGACTGATCTCTCCCTTGTTCTCTGACCCCTCTCTCTCCTTCTCTGACCTTTTCTGTCCCCTCTTTCTCTGCCTCTACTCCCTTCTCATGCCCCAAATAAACTTCATTTTATACTAGGCCAGTCATATGACTGGTACCTGGTGGGGTGGGGGGTGGGGGTGGAGTGGGGAGGGATGCCTCACCTTGAGGCTGCTAAGGCCCCTCTCCTGCCACATCATACCACGTTTTACAAAACTTACCAATATCCTCCCTTGACTGTTTTGCTTCTTTCCTTGGAGGATATGCTTGGACCACTACTGCTTTAGGATAAGATCCCCTAGCGAGGTGCCCAGCCACTGTCCACAGCTCTTATCTGGCCCATGGACAGCCATCTGACCCCAATTCCTTGGCTCTTAATATTCCTTTCTTGGTTATGTATGTTAGTGCAAGGCCGACATTTGTAGCCAGCTTCTTCGAAGGCAGCAGGCACTTGAGTTTATACCTCTCCGCATCCTCAGTTCACGCAGTATATCATTAACTTTTTGGAAATCGTACCAGGTTAGCATTTTCCCAACTTCAAGGCCACTAGAACCCTGTAAGTGACCCATCACTTGGAAAGAGAACCCGCAGATACAATCCAGTTAACATGGGGTAATACTGGGTTAGAGTGGGCTCTAAATCCAATGCCTGCTACCCTTAAAGCAAAGAGGAATTCGGAAAGAAGAGGAAAGAAGGGCAGAGCATAGGGGAGGCACCACAGGAGTGACATAGCTGGAATCCAAGCACCACAAGGATGGCTGGCCACCAGGAGGCAGAGGATTCTCCACCTAGAACTTCAGAGGAGTCACACCCCTCCTATAAAACACTTGTGGATTGTTACGGCACCTCATTTGTAGGGATGCTGCATATGAGAGCCATACTGAAGGGATGCTCCTTGGGGGGGTCACAATCTGGCCTTGAGCAACTTACTTTCAGAAGATCTGGAGAAACTGCGTGGCTTTAAGAGAACAAGGACAGTCACTGACCATTGACGGAGAGAAAGACAACCTGGGCATAATCTGAGTAGAGATAAGAATGACCCAAGATCATGAGGTCGGTGATATTTTCTAAAAGGATAATGGCTAATTTTGATTGTCACTTGACAGTCCTACAAGGAGCCTCAACTGAGGAAGTGTAGTGGTGGAGATCCATTTTGTTATGTTCAAAATAATAAAGCAGACATGTGTGGAAGGGAAGGTGTGGATGTTTCCCAGTCTGCCTTGCTTGAGATAACTGGAGGCTCCCTTGACGTAAGCTGGGGCTCATGATGGCTGCTGGTTCCTATGAATTCCAGACCCTTTGGCCTAGGTTCTTCGGGGGTCTGTTTATACTGCATTAATCCTTAGAACAGTGCACAGCATGGAGGATGATTCAAAACATTGGTTTTCTTCTCCACCTCGTGTGTAGATGATCCCATCTTAGGTGAATTATGGAGCTAATTTAATGACATTTCCAGAGAGTAGAGATCCCACTGGAAAGGAGATGTGGGCAAAGCCAGCCCCTACTTGCCTCTCAATAAGTGTGTAAAATGGGCATGAAGACACTTGCACAATGGACACTTGTTAAAGCCAATGTAGGGAAACTGGGGCTCCCTGCTCCTCAACAACCGGCCAAGAATCCTATAGCCTTCCAGTCCATTTTTAAAAGATGAACAGTAAAGAACAAGTCAACTGCGACTGACTTGCTTAGTGCTACTCTTTTTCTGCAGGCAGATTCCAGGAACAGTCTCCCACTCCCACCCACTCGGAAGATACTTTGGGGTGAAGCACTTACACACCTACAGTGCCTGCTTTACGTAAGCAAACACACAAGGCTCTTTAACAAGGACCCCTGGAGTCAGATGCTGCCCAGTTGGTTTAATGGGCGTGTATCTTTTTTCCAGCAGTCTGAGAACTCCGGCCCGGCCGGATGCAGCATCACTCCCTGCCACCCTCACCCCCGCTGGAGGGGAAAAAGAAGCGCATTCCGCATGTAGGCACTGATTAAAAATACAACTTTGTACCCTAATTAGTCTGCAACACACCTTCCTACGCCGCTGATAACGCCTCGCCAGGCAACTCAGGCGGATGCTGGCCCTGGAGAACCCGCTGCATCGGACCAACAGTGAGTCCTGGCGCCCGCGAGCCTGGCGTGCGGGGGACAGCCGGGAATAACAGACGTGAGTTGCTTTGTCACCGCCCTCTCGAGTACTTTGGGCAAATCACTTAGCAATCCTTTTCCTCCGATGCATGGTTGTGTCTTGCGGGCGGGGCAGCTGCAGAGAAACGGGTAGCCGGGCGGAGAGCCGCGCGACCTACCGGCGTTCGCGCCACGAAACTTCGGTCTCCAGCGCGGTGCGGGGACTCCCTGCGGGAGCACGGTGGCGCGCCCCTCCATCCTCCAGCATCACCGGCCGCACTCGGTGCTGTCCCACTCCCGGCCGAGGGAGAACGACTTCGGGGCGGCGCGTGTATCGCAGCGGCGGGGACCTCGCGCCCCGGATTCCCAGTTCCCCGGTAGGTCGGCTTGGCCATGTAGGCAAGGAGGGGCGCTGGGTGGCCGCGTGCGACCCCTCTCCCGCCCGCCACTTTTGCTTTCCCTCGGGGGAAAACTTGCAAGCCGAGTCCCAGTAGCTATGGGGCTGGGGCGGGGGCGGGGGCGGGGGCGGCGCGATCCGGAACTAATTGGATCTAGGCTTCTTGGCAGCAGAGCCCACGGGTCCCCGGGAGGTGGAGAGGACGTCAGGGCGACCGCAGTGAGCGCCCAGCAGATGCCGCCGCTTCGCAGCCCCACGCAGTAGCCGCAGCTGTGAGTGGGGCCCCGCAAAGTTCCCGGAGCCCGCGTGAGAGCCCTCCCTGGCTTCGGCTCCACGCGGGATTTCTCTAGAGAGTGGCGAGGACAGAAGTCCTGGGAGAGTCAAGCTTCAGGTCGTGTGTCCCAGCCCGTGGCCTCTGCAGGGACAAGCTTCTTGCGTTTTAAGGTCGAGTTTTCCTGCCGCAGAGCTCGCCAGAAGCCGTCCCCCGCTGTGAAGTGGTGGCATCTCCCCCTGGAGGCTGGGAAACTCAGGGGAATCCCAGCCCAAGGGAAGGGACCGCAGAAACCCCTTACAGACGTGGGCGTGCCTCCAAGGTGAGCGTGGGGTGAAAATGAAAGCGCCAAGCTTCCAGGTAGAGTAGTATCCAGTGCTGGGCAGGTGGAGGGATGATACCACTTTGGGGGTCCATACCCCACACCTTTGTTTAACGTTTAAAACTTAAGAGCAATAAAGAAGAAGTGTAAAAGAGCTGGAATAATACTGAGTCTCTTGTATGACTTCTCAGTCAGAGAAAGCGCTTTTTAAAAATTTTAAACCCATAAAGCATGCCCTTGTTATTTATTAAGCCTAAATCTAGAAACTAATAGTCTGTTTTGGCAGCTTTTGTTAATAGTGCCTGGAAGAAGTAAGGTCTTTAAAAGTGAGTTATTGAGGAGAACTGTCTGTATTGCACTTAATAAGTGTCCAGATCTATGAGAAACGCTGGGCTTGAGTGTTGCTGAATTATCTTTTACTGGTATTAGAGAGATGGGCAGAGGTGTGTGGCACTGGGAAGACCGGAAGGAGAACTCTCTTGGGAAGGTGTATACTCTTTCCTTTGAGAGGCCAGGACTAGAGTCATTAGCTAAACACTGCATATGCGCTGCATATGCGGGTAAGGCCGGCTGAAAATGGTTGTGGAATAAACTTTCAGTAGGGGCTGGGGAGGCTGAATGACACTGCCTTTTCTGCCCTGACCCACAGGTGATGGGAGTGACCGGGTTCCCTGGGGCTTATCATTAGCACTACATAGTGTGAGTTCAGTTGAATAAGCTTCAGAGATTGTCCTTAGATTTGTGCAGCAGGAGCACCACCTGGAGACAATAAAATTGAGCAACCCGGGGTCCAAAAGTCAACTGGGCAAACCAATGTGTTATGTGGTTACAGTGAGCTGCGCCCTTGCTGCGGGGCACAGATGGGCCGAAGCTCACCTTTTTGGGGTGCAAGCCCTTTACTAAAAAAAACGGAAGGTGGGCTAAGGGTTAATAGGGACAGTTTAAACTGAGGGATTTGGGGAGTAAAGAGACTGGCCTGTGCTAAGAGCAGAGAACAGAAGCAGTCAGGGCCAGGTCCCACACTCCGAGCCTGAGAGGACAATGGAGAAGGTGTTACTGAGGAATGGTTGGAGGTGGAGCCAGTGACATGGCGTGGGTGGGCCTTTGAAACAGCTTCACACCAGTGAGTATCCTCATGTGGTTGTAATTTAAAAAAAAAAAAAAAAAAAAAGCCAGGTACAGGTGCACGAGGCTCCCAGGCCTAGCTATTGGGAGGCTGGTGTAGGAGAATCTCTTGAGCTCAAACAATAAGCACTCACCTTGGCTGCTGACCGGAGAATGGCATAGAGTATACAAGGCTGGGTCTGAGCAGAGATGAGTTGGTGCATAGACTGGCGTCATGACGTGGAAATCATTTTGCAGAGGACATGAGTGCAGAAAGGTTCCGTAAGTGTGGGTGCTGCTATTCCCAGAAACAGGGAGCACTGGAGTCGGAGCAGTAGAGATGGAGCCCGTTCCAGGAAGAAGGACATGTTGGGTTTAGTCTAAGCAGCCCTTGAGGCACCCAGGGAGAAGTGTGGTCCCTCTGGCCAATAGATCAGCTCCGATGCTTTTCCAAAGCTGCCTGCCACCTGCAGTAGGGGTGAGGTGTGAAGGGTGAAAGAGGAGGGATGGAGATTAGGAGGTGGGAAAGTAGATCATAGGGCAGAGCTTCCAGAGGTGGTGGCCAGGCCTGGTGGCTGCTTTCAGGGTGAGAGGAAGCTGGAGGAATGTCCTTTTATGGCTATTTAAAAGTGAATGACACGGAGCCGGAGGAGCTGTGGAAGGAGAAGACAACCAGAAGAGCAGAAATCCCTCCCTCAGGATAGCAAGTCAAAAAAAAAAAGTTTGTTGTTGGTGGTGGTAATTTGATGTCAATGCCTTACAGATAGTGTTTTGAGTATGGCTGCAGTTTGAGTTTTACTTTGTAGATGACACAAGTTTAGCGATGTCAGGAATACAGAGGGTGATATCAGTTGCACTTTGATTAGGGACAAGGCTCTGACAGCTTGTTTCTTGGCTCTGCTACTTCCAATGCTTGAGTCCCAGCTCAGGTTGCCTGGCCTTTGTAACTTGACCTGGTCTCTGAAGCGACCCTACAGCTAAGGGCTCTTCTTCCGAGTGGGCTGTTTGCAAGGATTTCATGTTTCTATGTATATAGATGCGTGTGTGTGTGTGTGTGTGTGTGTGTGTGTGTGTGTGTGTGGTGTTGCCTGACATATAGCAAACACTAAGCCCTATGCTATTGATTTGAATATAATAATAATATAATTTCTGTGGTGTCATATCTATCATTTCCAAATACATAATCTGAGACCTAGAGAATGTTGAGATGGCAAAGCCCATAGAACCAACAAGAAGCAAGTTTAAAGCCGTGTTACTTTGGATAACTTCTGAGTAAGGGCTGCTCTCCCTAGCATGTCTGTCAAATGCTGACTGTGCCTGGAGACTAACCAAAATAAGAGACTCTAAGAAGCCATACGTGGTACACTCATCTGGAATTCCAAGGCTCAAGAGGCTGAGGCAGGAGGATTCATAACCAGCTTGGGCTACATAGATTCAGAATAGTTTAGAATAATTGAAGAGGAAGAGAAGGGAGAGGAGGAGGAGAGAGAAAGAAGGAAAGAATGAAAGCAGCACAGGATCTACCGCTTGCCAGAGTGTGTGGTGACAGAACAGGTAGCATCGGCTTTAGTGAGGCTGCAAACTTGGCCCAAGCCCAGTTGTTTGTTTTTTTTTAAACGTGTTAATTTGCATTGCTTTGCGTGTCATTTGATATGCATTCCCTTATACTGGTAATTTTCCTACTAGGGCCTAAAGTCTGAAACTTCAAAGATAAGAGAAAAACAAGAGTAATCAGGAATTAAATGCAGCTGTCCTGTCCTGTCCTGTCCTGTCCTGTCCTGTCCTGTCCTGTCCTAATAGACAGGAGGTGGAGGAGGACAGGGTTAGATCTGTATTTACTCTTCAGAAGGTAGGGAAGCCAGATATCATTTGATAAAAGCGGGCCACTTTGTTCTGCTGAGCACACAGTGAGAAAATATAGGAAAACAGAAGTGCAGTGAGGAGCTCGGTTATATAAAATGCCAGAGAGCAGCTTTAAGAGGCTGAGCAGAGCCTACGGTGGTCAGAAGGGAAAGACTGGACCTCTACTAAGCAGTCTGAATTTTTAGAAAATGTATAATCTTACATACAAATGTGTGAGGATTTTGCTGGGTCTGATGGCGCACGCCTTTAGTCCCTGCACTTGGGAAGCAGAGACAGGTGGATCTCTGAGTTTGAGGGCAGCCTGGTCTACAAAGTGAATTCCAGGCCAGCCAGAGCTACACAGAGAAACTGTCTCAAAACAAACAAACAAACAAACAAACAAAAAACACATATAAAATTTTAAAACTAATTCCCCCCAAATTTGGATTTACTCGAAAACAGGCCATTATGCCTTAGGCAAATATTAGAAATACAGGGTATCAAAAACCAGGCAGCCCGCATGGTGCACGAATGCAATCCTAGCATATAAAAGTTGGAAGATGACCAGTTCAAGGTAATCTGTAGCCATGTAGTCAGTTCAAGGCTAGCCTAGAGTATATGAAACTGTATAAATAAGTTAATTCATTAAATAGATAATTAATTAGAGTGATAAAGAAAATAAGCCCAAGAAACAGCTGATAGTTTTGTTGGTTGGAGCAGTGTTCCTGTATGTCCCTAGACCAGCTGCTTCAGTGTCACCTGGGAACTTAGAAGTGCTGCTTCTGAGACGGCCAGCCCAGGGGCCTGTGTGAGAACCTCTGGAGATGCGGGCCAGCCAGCAGCTCTCATTCATTCTCTAGATCCTCAGAGCAGCGTTTGTTTCTCTTGATGGCTTTGCTCATTGGTCCCTCACCTCACAGTTTCCCTCACGAGGGTCACCATCTTCATGCCAGGCTGCCTCAGATCCCTCCCTTACCATCCTTGGGGAGGGGTGTACTGAGAGACACAGAGCCACTCCTTAAGTTGTCAGCTGTCCCTTCCTTGTGGCTAGGTCTAACCTCAGGATAAATGCTCCCTCAGATCTCTTAGGGCCTCAGCCTTCTGCAGTCCTGTGGTTCTCAGCCATCCAGGGCAGGGTGGCTTTGTACTGCTGCCTTTTCCTTTTTTCTCCTTTGGCAACTTCCTTCTGAACAGTGACTCTTGCCAAGTGCTGTCAGCCAAAACGAAGAACCTTTCTCCAGGGATGCCCTGCAGTGAGCATTGGTCAGTGGTGGGCGTGCAGTTGATGTTTGGGGCCAATGCGTTCACTCTGAATTTAGATGTCATCATCCCGGATCCAAGTGTGACAAAACTATTTGGCCAGTTGGGTCATTAAGGTCCAGGCCAATGAATTAATGACATGTGAGTTTCTTTGTTAGTGGCCCTTCTCGAAGCTAATGAGGCACAAAACTGGAGCCTCTTTTGTAGCCCTGTGGAGCCAGCATGAGAATGACCCTGGTCAGTGGTTCCTGGCAGTGGTCGCCTTTGAGTCTCTGCTATTCTAAAAGTCTTCTTTTAATATCAGCCCTGCTTATGTAATCCTGTCCGAGCAAGCAGCCTCTGGTCACAGTGGTCAGCAACCACCAGTGAGGGTTCCTTGCTTCTCTTGGGGGTGTTTGTATCCTTGGCTTGGGGCCTGTGGGGGAGGGATGGTGTAGAATCACAAAAGTGAATTCAGGAAGTAAAATTTGCACATTAAAATTCCTCTCTGCCTCATTTCCTGCTGGAGTCTCCTGTGCGGGGTGGGAGGAGGGGGCTGTCACCTCTATTCTCTTAGGGTTAATTGCAGGACCTAAAGATTGATGCCATCTCTCTAAGAATGATTAGTAGCCTATGGGTAGATGCAATGAGTCTTAGGGACAGGGGAGTTCTCATAAGAAAATAAAGACTAGAGGTGTATTCGATGGAACGCTATGAAAATGGGACACAGGCAAGAGACTTGGCCTCAGGTGGGTGGAGAAGGAAAAAGACCAAGAAGAACAAGGCAAGCACTACAAGCTTTGTAGTTTCCATAATACGCAGGGTACTTGCTCATTTTGTGTGAAGACATTGTCTCTTAATTAAAAAAGAATGGAGTAATCTTTATTTTGTGTTGTGTATGCCGACTTGCACGTATATGCACCGCACACATGCCCGATGCTCACAGAGGCCAGAAGAGGGATCCAGATCCCTCAACTGTAGTTACGGGTGCTTATACACCACCATGTAGGTGCCAGGAACTGAACCCAGATCCTCTGCAAGAACAACCAATGCTCTTACCCCTGAGCTGCCTCTTCAGCCCCGTCTCCTGCTTTCAAGGATGTGAGGGCTAGAGCGATCTTGCTCTTCTGATTGCCAAGTGTATTAGGTCAAAAAAAAAAAAAAAAAAAAGGGGGGGGGTGACATGTTTAATGGCAGCATATTGTGTCCTGAACATGAATACACTCCACTCCACTGTGACTTTGCTTGTCACTTTCTCTGCTACCCAGGGTTCATTTCTTCTAATCTAGTAAGGGGAGACTAAATGTGATCAAGATCTAATTGTGTTTAGGCATGGCCCATCAGCCCGTCTCGTCTCGGATGGGTTATGCTTCGTAGGAACTGTGGTGACATGTAGGTAGTAAAAGAAATCAAGGCAAAACAAAGGACAGAACCAGACTTTATTAAATCCATCTAGTATAGCTCCAGCAAGGTAAACCACCTGCCCAAGGGCATTGTGGGGGCTGCAGTTGTAGGGAGTTCTACTCAAGGCAGCGTGTCAGTGTCAGTGTGCTTATCAGATAGATGTCTGTGCAGGGCTCTTATCTGGTTAGGCAGAGGTGTCGTTACTTTGCTGAGGAATAAGTTTTCTAGTGTGAGTTAAGTCTCCATGGAATTGGCTGTCTGTGCAATGCAGCATGAGTCACTAAGGGTCAGACTCCTGATGGGCTGAGCTGCTCATTAAAGCCTGGAATTCTCTGCCTTGCCTTGCCTTGTGAAGCTCTAAAATGGATTGCAGCTAATGTACTTGTTGAAGTTAACTCTTTCTAGTGCTGCACAGAGGCAGCAGGGATCTTGCTCTGAGCCCAAGCCTATACTGAGAGAGCAGCCTTGTTCGGTGGCTAGAAGAGTTTGGTATAGTCGTCCATCCCAGAAATATATACACAGCTTAGGTTTGTCTCCAAGGGTCAGTAAGCCTTTCCACTTCTCCTGGTGTCCTCCAAGATGGAGAGGGCCCAGGACTGGGCAGCACATGGCAGTGGCGGTGGAGGAACACTCTGGAGGGCCCGTAGCAATGGCACAAAAAGAGCACCAGACTCTTCTCCCATCCTGTCACTCGCCTGTATGAATATCTGAAAGACCAGGGCAAGTCCATCCACCCCCACACTCCACCTCGGCAGAGTGAGGACCTGGCTCTGTGTAGTCACGATGGCCCACCAGGCTTCTTCTGCAGTCGCCTTCCCAGCCGTCATCCTGCCTTCCCTCAGCTGCCAGATTCAGAGACTTGCAGCAGATGGGTCAGGAGAAAGATGTGGGATGATACACAGAATGGCCACGAGTTAGGCCGCAGGAGGGCCATGGCTGGAATGGTAAGGAGTTTGCACAGCTGAAGGAAAGAGTGTGGGATGGGACAAGAGAGCCTAAGAAAGGATCGTAAGAAAGCCACCACCATAGCAAGAAAAGAAATCCAGGTGTCTTAGTTAGGGTTTCCATTGCTGTGAACAGACACCATGACTGAGGCAACTTTTATACAGGTCAACATTTAATTGGAGCTGGCTTACAGGTTCAGAGGTTCAGCCCATTATGATCAAGGCAGGAAGCATGGCAGCATCCAGGCAGGCACGGCGCTGGAGAAGGAGCTGAGAGTTCTGCATTTTGATCCAACTGCAGCCAGGAAAGAACTGTCCCCCAGGCAGCTAAGAGGAGGACCTTGAAGCCCACCACCACAGTGACACATCTCTTCCACACCAACAAGGCCACACCTCATAATAGTTCCCTTCCCTGGGACAAGCATATTCAAACCGCCAAACCACGAAAGAGACATTTGCAAGTGCTAGCTACCCACTTGTCTAAGACATTGTCTCTCTACACACTGTGACAACTGGTCCTCATCAACCGCTGGACTGAATTAAGGAGGTTGTCTGAACTGGGGAAATGGTGTCTCCAGAGAGGACTGACCTTTGGGGCAACGATGTATTTTCAGGGTGGACAACACCTTTCCATTGAGCCTCCCAGAGAAAGGGTCCCTCTGTCTGTTCCTATTTCCAAATAAGTACCGCTCTTGTGCTGCATCTGTTGTTGTCAGACCCCAGCTTCCTGGGCGTTCTAATGTGAATGCTATACTAGTGGCTCTCTAGGGAGCATCCAGCTTCAGTGCCAGACCCGGACTGTTGAAGGGCTCAGTTTGCAGGACTGGGAAGCTCCTAGGCTGTCTGCCTCTCTAACGTGTAAATAGCCGTCGTTAACTCCACCCCTACTGTGTGTGGCAATTTTATACACCTTTTATATAGTGTGTGTGTGTCTGGTTGTGTGTGCATATGTGTGTGTGTGTGTATGAGTGTGTGTGTGTGCACATGTGCATGTGCATCTTCTGGTTTTCTGGAGAACCCTGCCCATTAGTAACTGAGGACCTCAATTCCATGTCAGTTTCCTCAAGGCGACACAGTGGTCAGTGTGTCTACATAGTGCTTCCAGCCATGTGGACGACACACAGCACGTATATCTCGGATGGATGGGTGGGCAATGATAGTTCTTGTTTCTTGAAGAACTAGAGTAGCGATTTGCAGTGGGTTACTGCCAGGCGAGGGAAGGTTAGTTTTAAGAGCGTGGCCCCTGGTAATTCTACCACACTGCAGTGGGAAACCACTGATCCAGGAATATATGAGCAGCACATAGGGGACTTGATGGGTTTTTTTTTTTTTTTTTTTTTTTAGATGCAAAATCTGGACAAGTAGGTGAGGATGGATCTGGGGCAGGGGTAAATAAATCAAAACGCATGGCATAAAATTCTAAATTCTCATTGATTAAAAATTCCCTTAGAATAAGCAGAGAATAAAGTATATATTCTAAAGAAGTGAGGCAGTAACACAACTTATCTATGCTCCCATCAAGTTACTAGTTCACAGCAACATGGGAGCACACCCAAATATTTACTGACAAAGGAACGAGTTAGCCAAATATGGCATATCCCACAGTGGAACATTATGCAGCCATAAAGTTTTGGCACGTGCTACAATATGGATGAGTCACGGAGATGTTACAGTAGGCCAAACACTGGGCAAATACTGTGTGACTCCTATTGTGTGGATTCCTGAGTAGTCAAAGTCACAGTTGCCATGGGCTGGGCATACAGCAGAACTGGGAGCTGTTATCAGTAGCTGTTATCAGAACAGAGTCCAGCTGGCAAAGACCCAGTTCAGAAAACAGATAGTGCTGATCACAGTGACATGAGAGTCTTTAATGCTACAGACACAGACTCTTGGGGACAGCTAAAGTGACCCTTGCATGCTCAGTGTATGTGTGGAAGTCACGTACTTGTGGAAGCCCCATTGATATAGACAGTTAATACATATAAATTTATATTTTTAAAAGATTAAAGTGGTTACATCTTGTGTTCCCTTTATATTACCACCATAATTAGAAAAAAGGATATCTTTTAAAAATTATTACATTTAGTGTAGTGTGTGTGTGTGTTTGGTGTCTGTGTCTGTGTGTGTGTGTGTACATGAACTGACAACCAGCTTTCTAATTGTCCTGCCACAGCATGCTCAGGGCATTAATTCAACTACGTGTTTCACCACCATAGGAGTCAGAGTTCGAATTGCTCTTCCTAGACCAGAAGGTAGAGGCCAGGTCATCAGGACATCTCATTGGTGGTAGACTTGGGGCTCAGATTAGAAGCACTAGTTCTCAATTTCAAGCTTATAGGATGTGCCCAAGGTCAACTGGAGGGGGCAAAATATGTGGCAAATTGGGAGACGGGGCCAGAGGGAAGAGGGGTGTACAAGAATACTACTCGGAGTATTCTTGAGCCACCTGGTACTCACATCTTTTATTGAAAACCTGCCTTGAAAGTCCCTGTGAGATAAGAACCTCTCAAGAAGGGAGCCCACATACTGGGTGATGCTGGACACTGTGTGGACTATTACCAGTGACTAACAGCCATACAGAGCCGGCTCGCCCTGTGCTGGCGGGTGTTTAAGGAAGCCTCGGCAGCCAACTGCAGTTCTTGCCAGCGCTGGAGTTAATTTGGTAAATCTTGCAGGCTGTCTTCCTTCAGATGTTTACCTAAAGCCTCCATCTACCTCCAAATTTAGACGGATGAGAAGTTCAGCATATTTGAGACATATTTTTGCACTTGACTATCTACAGGACCGTGCTGCTGAGCAAGTTCTCACTTCGACCTCGTTTAAAGTTCATTTGAGAAAGAGAGAAGAAGCATCGTTACCCTCTTCCTGTGTTCATCTTTCAGAGTGCAAGTTTCCTAAATGTGTGAGGGCTTGTATTTCTCATCTAGCCAAAGCTCAGGGGTGTCTCTGCTACTGTCGGCTCAGAGGCTTGAGGAGCTGGAGACTGAGAGACCAGTCGTCTCTTGGTCTATACTATCTCTGTCAGAATGGCTTTAGCATCTTGCTAGAGTTCCAAGCAGAAAGATAGAAGAGAGAAAATGGGAGAAGCAAGGCATTCTTCCTGCTGAGGACCATGTTCCCCCCAACCTCAGATTCTTTACAACACTGGCTCTTCTATATGAGAGGTAGGAAGAATGTTTTCAGAGTTGTCCATTTCTGTGGCCAGCAGTAAAGGGACACTCTGAGAGAAGAAGGGGGGATAACTGTTGAGGGTTTGGCGGCCTGCCAGAGTCTTCCCTATTGTGCTGGCTCTGAATGTTATCATGTCTCTGTTGTGGCACTGACCACATCACTGTCTGTCAGGAAATCTGCTCGGGGTGTTGGCTTCTGCTTTGTGTACAACTACATGCTTAAACATTCAGTAGGCTAAGCAAGCCTTGTGTTTCTCTACCATGTCACCTGTGTGTTACAGCCTGCTGTAACCTGTGGGAACTGTGGTTCCCGTGCTGCCTTGCCAGGGATGCCTGTTGCACAGTTGCCATGGGATTTTCTGGATTGGGCGTCTGCAAAGGTTAAAAGCTCTGCTTTGGAACTTTCTATCTTGGCCATACTGACCCACGCACCGTGGATTTTCTTCTATCCCTCCCCACTTAGTTTTGAGTTCCTGGATTTGAACTTAGTATTTATGGAACTTATGTACAGGATTTCAGGGCAGTTTGCATATTTTAAGCCAGCAGATCTTTGGCTGAACCGTGCAATCATGACAGAGGTGCCCACCTTAGCACACACATGTGTGCGTGTGGAGGTATGTGTGTGCACACACGTGTCTGCCTCTGTGCATATGCATATGTGCAAATGCCTGGGAGTATGTGTGTGTGAATGTCTATGCACATGTGTGCATGACACACATACAGGTTTTCACATGTGCATTTATGCCTGTAAATAACTGCATTATAAAGAAAGCTTGGGAACAAAAAGATATGAATCAGGGAATCATTGTCAGAAATGGCAGAGGCCCAAGCCTTGCTGCCGTATGAGCCTTGGCACATGCCTACACGTGTGTGTGTGTGTGTGTGTGTGTGTGTGTGTGTGTGTGTGTGTATTGGGGGGGTTGTATTGGGGGGATATGTGTGTACGCTCACATGTCTGTGTGTGTGCATGTGTGTGTGCCACATGTAACATGCACAGACACCCCATGCATATTTACAATACTCATTTGCACATGTGCAGCAGCACAAGTGTATACACACACATGTGCACACACACACCTTCCTCCACCATACCGTTATTTAAGGGCATAAATGCACACGTGGAAATGAGTTATTCACACATCTTCAGCTGGCTGCAGAGTCTTTAAGGAGGTAATTTAGGGGAGTAAAATATGGAGTTGACTCTATGATACCAAAATAAATGCTTCCAGAGATCTATGGGGACAGAGAGGCTCACATCTGCACACCTTGGATGAGGAAAGGTCTTTTCTTTCTGACACAGTAAAGTTCATTTAAAAAAAAAAATAGACAAGGGCTTGGGGTGGGTGGCTAAGTGGGTAAGAGCAGGTAGACCTGAGGACCTGAGTTCAAATCCCCACTATTCATGTGAAACCAAATAAGCCAGGCATGACTGTATGCACCTGTAACCAGCACTGGGCGGCACAGAGAGCTGGACCCCAGTGCTCAATGGCCAGCATTAGTTGAAATAGCAGGCTTCCATTTCAGTGAGAGATCCTGCATCAAATCAGTTACAATCAGACCCATGGAGAACACCTGCTATCCTGTGGCCTTTGCATGCACATGCAAGAATGCATACATTCACAACAGCAGCAGCAGCAGCAGCAGCAGCAGCAGCAGCAACAAATTTTGACCCACATTTTAAGGTTAGAACATGGAACTTCAAAGGCAGCTTGGTTTTCATTGTTCCTAACCTCAGTGAGGAGGACAGAAGGTGAGGAAAGAAAGAAACTCAGGGCGAAGGTCTGGGTTTTGACCAGCCCCTCTTCTTCAGTCTTTTGTGCCAGGCAGGCATAGCATGGCATGCAGGCTGCCATCCAACTGACATTTGAGGGCATAGGTATTTGGGGAATCCTTTCTAAAAAAATATTTAGAGAAAAACTCAACATTTTACTTCATAAGGGTCTCAAGTGTTAAGAACTGGAAATTTCACTGGCTTCGTGGTCTCTGGCATCTTAGCTCCTGCTAGAGTTCTTGGCATCGAGGTGACCTTGCTGGCTGGGTGGTAAGCAGCTTCTTCTGCTCCTTACCTTGAGACATAAGAGGAAACCAAGAGTCAAGCTGACCGCCCAGATTGCTGTAACTGCAGAACAGCAGCTGATTTCTGTGCACCTTTGTTACGCTGCTATGACCCAGATTTCGCATGACCTTGAGGGACCACTCGGTCTGGTCAAAGCGTCTTGATAGGAGTCACATATTTCCCATGTAATCTTACACACCTTGTAACTCTCCCTAGACCCAAAAGACTCTGAAAAAGGCACTGCAGGCAGAATAGATCTAAAGAATCAGTGTGGAGAGTGACTTTCATGTCCTGTGTTTCCATTGAGGCCTCTGTTCTTGCTGTTTTGCAGGTAGAGTAACTATTTTTAAAAGATAACAGTCAGACCCTTCATATACTCATTCTGAAGCAAACTACTGAGCAAGAAACCTGTCAGTAGTAACACACCCTGGCCTCAAATAGAGCCTAGTTAACCATGCTGAGACAGTGTCACTGGACATATGAGCTTTGTGACAGGGTTCTGCAAAGACCCTGGCTGGGGATGTTTTCTGTGTTCACATGGCTGTAAAAACCTCAGGATGGCTTTGCTGGTTCTGTGCTCCTTTGGAGTGACATTTCCAAACTGAGATCAATACAGAGCCACCACAGAGAGTCACCCCTAAAAGATTGGGCACTGAGAGGAGAGGTCTGTAGCTTCTGCTAGCTACACAGAACATCTGGCACTGGCACTGCCACATGGGGCACTGGTGCTGCTGGGCCTCTGCTGGTGAGGGGTTAAGTGTACTCCCAGGCACCTTTGGGTGAGATTCTTTGGCACACATTCTTTCAAAAGAAATGAGGAACCACCTCTAAACATTAACTACAGCAACGATCTTCCTGTCTCTCACAATCGGGGAAGGTCTGGGTCTTCATAACTCTGAAGCCCCCAGGGAGAATTCCAAGCCTTCAGTTGAAGATTACTGTCAACAAAAACAATGTTGCCAAAAGAGTAAAGAATGAATAATGATTTAGAATGTTAAGTACAGGGGAAAATAAAAACGAACAAAGAATTGGCTCTGGGTTTCCCCAGGAAACCATTCTTCTTATGGCGGTCCTAAAACCTGACATTTGCAGACCACCCTCTTTCTCCTATAGGTCTTTCACAGGCGTTGTGTCATGGGGTCGTCACGATAGCATTGTAGGACAGAAAGACTATTATCCTGCTTAATACTTGGGGCATAAAGACTTGCCCGTGATTAATACCATGCTGGTCTCTTGGGGAAGCTTTAGATAGCAGACCCAGACTTGAATGTGGGTCTTTTGGCGTTGTACGGCCAAACAACTGCAGTGTACCAGGAATGAATGTGCTTGGTGCTGGAGATGGAAGAGTAACCCATCCAGGACCTCGTGTTCCTATCTGAAGACGGATTATAAACCAGCACAAATGGGCTGTGGCAATGGCTGGGAGCCATTAACCCCTGGGAGCAGGGGTTAGAGGACAGGAGTGTGGGTAGGCTGGAGAGAGCTGAAAAGGGTAATCAGAGAGAACACAAGGAAATGGAATCTTTGTTTTCTACAGCTTGAGAACCCTAGCAGGCCAGGGTCTAGGGAAAAGTAGCTCACATTGAGGAGCAACCAGAACACAGATCCTGAGGCCAAGAAGAGACTGGAGTTCTCTAGAAGGCTTCAGAAGACCGGAGTCACCCAGAGCTCATGAGAGCGTGGAAGGACAAGTCGTGCTTGCACAAAAAAGGCTGCTGATTCGTTCTCATGGAAGGGTTTGGCCAATAGGGAGCAGGTGTGGAGGGCCGTGGCTTATTTACTCCTAAGGAATGGACTAGAAAAAAACAAGGGAACTGTGTGGGAGACTGTTTCTCATGCAGCCGAAGTTGATGTGGCTTGGATTGGAGTGGCCCCGACAGAGCGGGAAATGGGGTATGGCTCAGAAATTCATTTTGGGTATGGACCCATATTCCTACAGTATAGGGTTAGTATGCCTTCCCAGTATGAAACCTCTCCACCACCTAGAGATTAATAAAGACTCTTTAATATAAGCACACATCTGTCTCTGGCTAATGCACAGAAAGGAGCCAGCCCTGAACAGAAACCGCCGTCACCTTATACAGTTACATGGTCCAGGTTAGTCTTGGAGCAATTAAACATGTTTCACGGGGACAGAAATCTGAAAGTTTGGGGTTTTTTGGATGAATGGAGAGATTTAAAATGTAAAATATTGTTCCACCAACAACAGACCAGGGATGTTTTTCCCACACGGCTGTTAGCCAAGGCAGAATTAGCTTTTCCTGATAAGAAAACCAGGGGTGTTCCATTAACTAAATTCTACTTTGTGTAACTTAGTATTTCTTAAGCAGGCTTAGTACATCCTTGTAACATCATTCATGACTCTGGGTGCCTTCAGATCACTGAGAGACTGGAAGGGCGGGGCTGAGCTGTGGATGATGATAAATGGGCCATAGTTGAAATTCCTGGCGCTTCTATATATTACAAACTAAAGTACATTACATATTTCCTGTGACTCATTTTCTCATCTTGAAAAACAGGAATAATGATTTTCTGAATAGTATAAGTAAGAAAAGGCAAATTAGCCAGGCGGTGGTGGCACACGCCTTTAATCCCAGCACTTGGGAGGCAGAGGCAGGCAGATTTTTGAGTTCGAGGCTAGCCTGGTCTACAGAGTGAGTTCCAGGACAGCCAGGACTACACAGAGAAACCCTGTCTCGAAAAACCAAAAAGAAAAAAAAAAAAGAAAAGAAAAGGCAAATAATACTGACATTCTAGACCAATAAGAAGGGACAAAGGTGTCTCCAGGGATTCCAACATATTGTTTTAAAAAAACAAAATCCCAACTGTTCCATTTTACCCATGCAGACTCAGGAGTCAGACGCTGGGGTGAAAACCTTCTAGAGAGAGATAGAGAAAGCGCCTAACTGACCTTCCTGCTTCACCGACATCACAGAAGGAAAAGGCTCCTTCTCCACGCTGTCTTAAATACCCTTCAACTCAAAGACCCTCCTTCTCTTTCCTAGGTTTTCTTATGTTCACTGCCTGTCAGATGGTTAAGCAGCCATCTGCCTCTTGACCCATCTTTGACTTTATTTAGCTCTTGTTTACAGAAAGCTCTTGAGTTAAAGGTGTGCGCTAGGGCTGAACCATACCACAACAATATTTTCCCAGTTCACAGACTTGGGGTTCACAATATGACCAAATATCGTGCAATACTGACAACATGGAGAATTTTGTTGACTTTGGTCAAAACTATCTTAGTAGCGAGGAATAGGGACCCAGGTTGTGCTGGATGCCACCATGAAGAACCCTTATAAGGGACTGGGGATCCTACCCACTATTGAGTCCCTTGATGGACAACAATTGGCTGGATGTATATCTCTAAAATCTGAATGTGTCCTTCCTAAAGTCATGTTGAAACTTAACTGCCAATGTGATAGAATTAAGAGGTATAGGAGGCTAGTAACGCCTTAGGGCAGTGTCACACAAAATTAGTGACCTTGTAAGAGGTGTGGGGAAGCTGTTCACAACTCCCACATGTGCGCCCTTCTGACTCTGCCATGGGAGAGCACAACAGTAAAGTGTCATCACTAGATGTGAGTCTGAACTTTGATCATGGCTTCCCAGCTTTCAGGACCATGAGAAACATTCTGTTATCGATAAACTCCCCATTTTATGGTATTTTGTCATAGCAACAGGAGCAGACTAAGACACATATGTAATGGAGAAAATGTGTTCCCAACATTCCCAGGACTGACGTGAAGCTCTGGCTTCTTTCAGGGAGGGCTGTGAACCTAGTCACCATTAAACCCCTTTCGGGTTTAAGACTCTACATTTAGTTCTTTGGGGATTGTAGGTGTAACTAAGTGTTGGTGGAAAGTGTGGGGAAGAAATCTCACAGGGGGGTGGGGGGAGGGAGTCCGGCAGCCGGTCCCGCGGTGGTCTGGCATCAGGGTCCCGGGCGGGCTTCCCACGCCGCCAGCGGAGGATCCCACATTGATACAACCTCAGCGGGCTGGTGGTGGATGGCTCAAGTTTCCAAAGGCTGGGAACCTGGCAGTGGCAGATCAGGCGACACGTGGAGTCCGGTTTTCCAAAGCTTTATTGTTCATGACATGGTAAATGGATATAAGTGGCACGCGCTTCCCCCGCCAAAGGCCAGGGGAGTCTCATTTTATAGGGAAGGAAAAAGGGGAGGGAATAACTTAATTAGCTACGCCCCTGGCCTTTTGATAATTCATTAATATTTAAATCTCTGGAGGTAGAGACTTGTTAATCACGCCCTCTACCTGTGTCCTACGTGACTGAAGGTAACAGGTTAAATGGAGTTACCTCATCCAAGGCCCAACAGGAAAGGACCTAGAAGAAGGAACTCTTTTATTTAAATAGTGGTGGTGTTCTGTTGGGAAGCATGTTTGCCGCTGTCAGTGAGCCTTTAACATTTTACAGAGTCGGGTGAGACTGGGACTGGTCACATAGAATGTTGTGTAGGACAGAGCCTGCACAGTGAGGCTGCCGTTAAGAGGCGGGCATGAAGGACATGCTGTCCATGGAAGGTCTTGCTAAGGTATGGAGCACCGCAGTGCGAGCTCTGTTTTTCACTACCAGCTTCTCTGACTTTTTGAGTTTGGTTGTTTTGTTGTTTGTTTGTTTTATGAATGAGAATGAAAACCCCTTGTCTTTTCCTTGTAAAGACTGTAATTACTTGCCTCTCCAGGGCTGGCTGTCTTCACATTGCATTATCAGCCTGGCCATGAGGCTCTTGTATTTCATATAGGTGCTGTGTTTACCTGCTTCACACTGTGACAGCTATTTGCCTCGACAATATTCCTTCTAGACTAGAACAAAGAGTGAAAGTCCATGGAGAACCTTGTCTGCTGACTCTTTAGACTCTTTAGCACAGCTCTTGTGGTACTGTGGAGGCGTTACGGAACTACACCAGAGCTGAGTCACCCTCCCACCTAATGGTCCCAGGCCAGAATGTTTCTGTGTTTGCACATGAGCAAGCCTTCATGGAGAATCCGTGGTCTCACTGAGGCTGGGTTCTGTGGTAGCAAAATAGCTTCTACAGCTACTGGCCATCAGGGTCCCTCTGTCTAGGAGGAGATTTGGGTTTTTATTCATTTTTGTTTCTCTTTTTAGTATATTCATCTTTATATTCCTGTCCTTATGTGATAAATAATGACTCTCCTTTGTAAGGCTTTAGAAAAATATTCTGACATTCCCAAGTTAATAAGCTTTTCATATCCTATTTTTCAAGTTGACACATAATAAAACAAGGGTGGGTGCCTTGAGGGAATGCTCTCTGCCTCAAGGGAACATCCAGAAAGTTTTCTAAAATATTTAGGAATTCTCAGCCCCAACTGCATAGCGACAAGCTGTGAGCCAGGCATCACTGGTGACTGGATCCCTAAAATTAGCTTGTTCCTCCTCCTCTGAAGGATCCTACTGCTGAATATTGGTTTATCTCTCAGTCAGCCCATTGATTGACCTGGGCCTGGGGCCTTGGAGGGAAATGTGACAAATCACCTAGGACCCCATAGGTTAATTCTCCAATGCAGATTCTTTCTCAGACTGGTATGGTTTGTCATGAGTGGAATTCATTTGTCTCTGTTTCAATACAGTTATGTAAGACTTCTAATGGGAGCATCAGTCAAGACCTAAACCATTATGGGAAATATGGAGAATTTTTCTTCGTATAGCCAAGCAATGGGGTTACACAGGAGGCTGTACAGTAGGAGGTCTGAGAGCAAGACTTTCTGGCGCCAAGCTCCAGCATTTTTCACATCAGAACCTTGAACAGTTTAAGGTTTTTGCAGATTTTCTTTTTAAATTGAGACCCTGGTAAAAATGAATTTAAAGTTGGAAAGACTTGGAGTAAGAAGAAAGCTCATTACTCATGAGGATCAGGCATCCCTGCTCACCTGCCAGGACTTGAACACACTAAAGGAAAAATACCCAGGGAGGTGCTGGTAGGGCCCCATGAAGCTTCGGGCTCACCATCATGGAGAAGTCTCCCTAAGGAGAGATTTCTGCCCTTGCTCTTGGGTAAGAGTTTATTTGTCTCATGTACCACAGTCTCTTCTCTCATAAGAGACATCGGCAGTTACCAACTCATTAGTCTATTGAAGGGACTGAGTTGGAACAGCGTTCTGAGTAAGTCCATGTCCACAACAGTGCTATTAAGTTAGCACAGAGTTCGGGATGGAGGCTGTCAGGCACTGATTGTAAAATACTGGATTTGTACTGAGGCTTGAGGGGTAGAGTGGGAAGATGGGCAGTGGAGCTGGACGCAGTAGAGCTGGGCCTAGCTTACCTGAGGTCCTGGGCTGCATCTCCAGTGCTAGAAAACAAAGGCAATAAACAAGTCTGGGCTTAAAGAAGTGCTTGCCATCCGTCCTCAGAACATTGCTACCTCCTATCTTGATCAGAAGAGGGCTAGGACAGCCATGTTCTTAACATTGTCTACATAAAACCTAGCTTTAAACCTTACAGATTCTCTATTTAAAAGCTAGTTTGGAGTAAGATGGCTCCGTGGTTAAGAGCAAATACTGCCCTTGCAGAGAACCTGAGTTCAGTTCCCAGAACCCACCATCAGGCTGCTCACAACTTCTTGTAACTCCAGCTCCAAGAGATGCGGGCCCTCTTCTGGCCTCTGTGGGCACTTGGCATTCCTGTGTACATAACCCTATTCATATATATATATATATATATATATATATATATATATATATATATATATATATACAAAGTAGAAGTCAATCTTTTAAGATAGATAAACTCAGTGAATCCTGTATAATTAGTGCACTGAAAAAGTTTCAGGATGTGTTAAGCAAGCTAGCCATGGGTAAGAAAGGGCCTTATAAGTAAGGGAAGGTTTCATAAATCTTTTATTGTAACTAAATTTTTCATGAACTCCATAATCAGCTATGTGACCTCATATGCAGCATACAATTTAAGATGCCGGGCACTAGGTGGGGGGGGAGAGAGACTGGCTTTCTGAATCCCATATTGAATAAAACACTGACCTTCAGAGAGGTCACCTAGACACAGCTACTGAGTGTTCTTCCAGGGTCCTCAAGCCCAGCTCTGTGGCATCCTAAAGCCCACCACTTCCATCTCTTTCTCTCCAGTGTCTGGCAAGCTCTGTAAGTTCCCAGAGTGCACTATACAGGTGAAATTCTTTTTTTTTTTTCTTTTTTGAGATTTTATCTTTATTTTATGTGTATGGGTGTTTTTCCTACATGTAGGTCTGTGCATCACATGTGTGCAGTGCCCTCTGAGGCCCAAAGAGGACATTGGATCCTCTGGACATGGAGTAACAGAGAGTTGTAAGCTTCCAAATGGGTGGTAGGAATCTACCTGCACCCTCCGGAAGAGCGGCTAGTGCTCTTCACCAGTGAGCCATCCCATCAGCCTTCAGCTGAAACTCAATTTTATTAATTAATTTATGAATTAATTAATTAATGAAAATTAATTAATTAATTTCATTAATTAATGAAAATTAATTTCATTAATTTTCTCCCCAGTCTTCGTACTTTTATTCCTGATTTACAGGTCCCCTTTCTTCTCTGGAAAAAGGGGCACCCTCTTGCTCTGATGGCCCTGGACTTAAAAGATGGTTGTACAGCTGCTGGCGACTGCTGCCGTTGGCCCTGCGTGCGGGTATCGGCACTCAGTCGCTGTGGATCTTGGCATTCATTGTTGCTGTCTCGGAGCTCTAGGATGCCTGGGAGACCTGGGAAGAGCGTGGATAGGGAAGTGCTTGTGTCTTCCTTGTTGGGGCTTTAGTGAGGAATGGTCTTTGCTTGAATCGTTATAGACCTTATTTGTGTGAGCTATAGCTGTCAAACCTTGCCTTAACTATCTTCTTCCGGCGTGATTGTCATAGCTAGGAACCTGTGTCTGTGTGGTCTAGACTCCCCAAAGCAACTTCGCAGTCCACCCAGGTGAGAGGGGAGATCCCCTTCTTCTATTGGAAGCCATTGATAATGTAACTGTTATATACTCCCAGACAGCAGACTGCTTGCCTGCCCATAAGCCTAGAGAGAAAAGTAGCCACTGGCGTGTTTACAGGAGGAGATAGGCTGGACTCCTAGGAACAGTGTGGCCAGCTTGAGGTCCAGCTTAGCCTAGCCTACCCTTCTGACCTGTGTGGGGCCTCAGGGTTCTTTTACATCCTCTGTGCCTGAGGTGGCAGGAATTTCCTCAGGTCTACAGTGCAGGCGACAGGAAGATAGAAGGGGCTATAATTTGTAGGTGTTGTCCTGGCCACCTTCACCCATGAAGCTTGTGGTTCTTTGGGCCATGCTGGTCTCTGCAGAACCCAGTGTATAGGTACAAGGGTGCCATGTAAGGCTGGAGATTTTAGTCTGGGACCTCCTGAGGGAGCTTCCCCTCTGTAATACCCAGGATACAGAACTGATTTCTCAGCGTGGCCAGCAGCTTGGAAGGAGGCCAACACCCCTGTTTAGTAATTGGCAGGAACTCACTAAAACCAGAGGGCATGCCACCTGCCTCCTTTCCGTTGTTTTTTTTTTTTTTTTTTTATTCCACTTTTGCAACCCCCTTCCTTGTTCTTTGTGAATTTTATACAATGTGCTTTGATTGTATTCACCTTCTGCCCCCCTTTCCTGGCCACCCAACTTTGCCTTTCCCAACACTGGGATGCTTTTAGCTAAAGGGCTGTGCTGGGGATAGGTCGGGTGTCTTTATTGTGACTTGGGACAGGATACTCCTACTGGAAGGTACTTCTTTCAAATCAAAGGCCGCCCCCAGCCAGACAATCTTTCCTCCTAAAAGATCCTTGGGAGCAGGATAGATGTTCGGGGTCAGGCCTGGGCTGTCCCAGCACCTCCCCTTTGTCTTTTGAAACTCACCTTTGTCCCTCCCCAGAATAAGCCAGAGCAGGGAGTCACAGCCTGTTCCAGAGGGCTTCTCCCAGCGCCTCCCCTACTCTAGTGCAGTCCTCTGGGACTGGCCTGTTTGGAGCAGCTAGTCCTGACTTCCTAACAGCTCAGACTCTCCAAGCCCAGGGCTGGGGACCCGTGAAGGGAAGGGATGGCATGCTGAGGCCCTGGCAAGGGGCAGAGCTGGCCCTTATCTCTTTATGTGAATGTGAAATTAGGTTAACCATGGCCCAAGGACTCCAGGAACCTTGTGTTGGTCTTCTTAAATGTCTTCCCACTAAAACAGGGACAGATAACTGATGTCCGTTAAGATCCCTGACCTATAAAGTGTGCTTGAAGTGGACTTCTCATCCCTTGTTTTATCTCAGTGCCTCTGTACATGAATGCTCAGGCGTCTAAGCCTGTGGCATGGCGCCCTTGGCCTGTGCTGCCAAATCTTATTCCCTGAGACCACATCTCAGCCGACCCTAACATCTCAGCCGACCCTAACATCTCAGCCGACCCTAACATCTCAGCCGACCCTCATATCTCAGCCGACCCTCACATCTCAGCCGACCCTCACATCTCAGCCGACCCTCACATCTCAGCCGACCCTCACATCTCAGCCGACCCTCACATCTCAGCCTACCCTCTGTAGTTGCCTGGTGTGCTTTTCTCAGCTCACCACCATCTTCTCCGTCCTCACCCAAGCATCAGGATTTGCAGTTCCACGTTTATGTTGCTGACATTTTTTCTGCAGCCATTGCCTCTCACCCAAGCTTGAGTGGTGGCCTTTCTGGTTCCCTGGTGGACGTTTCCAGGTGAGGATCCTCAAGGCCCTCAGCTCAGTGTGGGCAGACCTGGGCCGCTCCATGTGACCTGCCTTCTCCACCCCGCTGCCAGGTCCACACCCCACCTTTGTTGAATGGCAGCCCCAGTTCAGGGGTCTTGGTACACTGTTGGGTCTTTGCTTTTGCTCTGTCAAACCCAGAGTGAGTCTTGGCCACTGAGGCTCAAGGCCAAGGTTTCTTGTTTCAAGCTGTGGAACACTGACTTTTCCACAGGCAAGGCCACACACTGTAAGCCCAAGGACGTTTTTATAACTCTACTCTTAATGAGTGCTGGACAGACTTCAGGCCTCCACCGGAGAAGCATCTGAAGCCAAAGTTAGATGATTTGGGGGACCTCAAGTGCATTTCTGAGGACATCTTGGTCACCTAGTTCTCTTCTGCCCAAACCACAGTCACTGTCCCTCACATACACTAAGACTAATGCAGACTGCAAGTGACACATTGTGTAGCCAGCCTTCTGCACCTGTGGGTTACTTGTCTGCAAATTCAGCAAAACTCTCATTTGAAAAACCTGAAAAACAAACTTCTGGGAAGTTCCTAGAAACAAAACTTGAATTTTCCCCGCCTCGGGTGCTATAATAAATCCATGCAGACAAGTATTGTGTGAGTAGTACAGTAGTATTATAAATTACCCAGAAACAGAAGGGGAAGATAGGACATGATATAAAGGTTATATGCAAATATTAAGCCATTTTATGTCAGGAACGCAGGCATCTGTGGATCTTGGTCATCTCCTGGAGGTCCTGGGACCAGCCCTCAACCATACTAGGAAACAACTGTGATTGTTATTATTATCTCCTATGTTTTATAACCAACATCTCTCAAAGTGAGCTACCATTACTTAACACTGACTATCGCAAGGTGCCACGGCTTACTCTGTTTTTATTTCAGCATTTCAGTATTTGTTCAAGGACTTCGCTTCCTATATCTTTGCATTCAGCACTCTGTGGGGTGTGCAGTAGGTGCTGCCCAGTAAAACTTTGGATAATCTGAATTGATTTTTCTCTTTGTATCAGATAATTAACAGTTACTATCCCTGTCTCCTCTGCAGAATGAAGATATTCAGATATTGCTTTAAACACACTCTCCAGCAGAAACTCTTCATCCTCCTCTTAACCCTATGGCTGTTCTCCTTGTTAAAGCTTCTAAATGTGGACAGACTCCTCTTCCCTCAGAGAGACATTTACCTGGTCGAATACTCCCTAAGTACCTCCCCATTTGTAAGGAACAGGTTTCCTGAGACAGAGGATGCAGCCAGGGATGAAGTTAACTGCTCAGGGGTCTACGAGCACGAGCCTTTGGAAATCGGCAAGAGTCTGGAAATCAGAAGGCGGAAAATCATCGACTTGGAGGACAGTGATGTCGTGGCGATGACAAGTGACTGTGACGTCTATCAGACCCTAAGACAGTACCACGAGAAGCTGGTTTCTAGAGAGGAGGAGGACTTCCCCATAGCCTACTCCCTGGTCGTCCACAAAGACGCCATCATGGTTGAGCGGCTAATCCGTGCTATTTACAACCGGCACAACCTTTACTGTATCCATTACGACCTGAAGTCACCAGACTCGTTCAAAGCTGCCATGAACAACCTAGCTAAGTGCTTCTCCAACATCTTCATCGCTTCCAAATTAGAGGCTGTGGAGTACGCTCACATTTCCCGGCTCCAAGCTGACTGGAATTGCTTATCAGATCTTCTCAAGTCTTCCGTTCAGTGGAAGTATGTCATCAACCTATGTGGGCAAGACTTTCCCCTAAAGTCAAATTTTGAATTAGTGACAGAGCTGAAAAAACTCCAAGGAAGGAATATGTTAGAGACAGTGAGGCCTCCCAGCAGTAAGATGGAGAGGTTCACCTATCACCATGAGCTCAGACAGGTGCCTTATGAATATATGAAGCTGCCGATAAAGACAAACATCTCCAAGGGGGCACCCCCTCATAACATTGAGGTCTTTGTAGGCAGTGCCTATTTTGTTTTAAGTCAAGCATTTGTTAAATATATTTTCAACAGCTCCCTCGTTGAAGACTTTTTTGCCTGGTCTAAAGATACATACTCTCCTGATGAACACTTTTGGGCCACCTTAATCAGGATACCAGGAATCCCAGGAGGAGTTTCCAGGTCATCCCAGGACGTGTCTGACCTGCAGAGTAAGACCCGCCTGGTCAAATGGAGTTACTACGAAGGTCTTTTTTACCCCAACTGCACTGGCTCTCACCTTCGAAGTGTGTGCATTTATGGAGCTGCAGAATTACGGTGGCTCATCAAGGAAGGGCACTGGTTTGCTAATAAGTTTGATTCTAAAGTAGACCCTGTCTTGATTAAATGTCTGGCAGAAAAGCTTGAAGAACAACAGAGAAAGTTGATTGCTTTCTCTTCAGAGAAGTTCATTACAAAGGGAAACCCCAAAGCCACACATCTTAAGATGACTAGGGGCCTGAGGGTATCTGTTACAAAGAGTTAAGTGAGAGAGAATTGTGCACACATGCTTTGCCCAACAGCATCTGAATTTAATAGTTTCCAAGGTTGAAACTTCTACAGATTTCCATGCCTGGACTTCCAGCCCACAGTTGGCTGGTGTTTAAGTGCCGGATTCACTTGTCGTCTTGCTGAATCAGAGATGCTAAATGCTCCGTGATATCACATTTATTGAACACCTAACAGTGCACCAGGCACTTTATCAGAATACATGAAGGAGTTAAATCTAAGTTGCAATGACTTGTGCCCTTGGGAGACAGCGTTTATCTTCCTAACGTGGTAACTGTCTGTTTCTTACTTCTGTGCTACCGAAGGCGACTTTGGAGTGTGTGTTAATCACACGAGCCACTCCCTCTGAAAAGCATGGGAGTCTGAAGCCAGCCCTCCCCTTTTCTCAGTTCAGCCACTGAGACAGACGTTTCTGTTAGAGTATCAGGAGGAGAGATTCCACTACCTCAGAGAAGCTCAAAGAATTGTCCGATCGTCTGCTTGCCAAAGTATAATTTACCTTTCGGTGCCTCACTTCTCTGATTCAGGGCAGAAGGAGTGCTGGTGGTGTGGTGTTTGTAGGGTTTGATTGATTGAGAAGTAGAGGGGGCAGCTGGGGGTGGACTGGGAAGAGGAACGCCCAGCTCTATTCAGCTTTGCATTTGTTATACAGTAGTGTCATGAATGGCTTTTTTTTTTTTTTTTTTTTTTTTTTTTTAAGATTGTAATGATCTGAATTCATTTTACACTAGGTGGGGGCACAAAGCAATCCTCTTTAATAAAGTTGACAATTAGCTTCACTTAGAACATTTTAATAATGCACATTTTTTTTTTAAAAAAAAAAAGTATTTGTCTTACAAATTGTTCTGCCATCCAAATATACAACAGCTTGGAAAACAACATTTAGAAAACAGAAGCCAATGTGTAAAGAGACAGACTAAAACAACTACAACAGTACAGGTTTGATACGGCTCAGATTTTACAGCTTTCTTACTGCATCATCTATGTCAGCACAACAGTTTCTCAACTGAGCACCAAAGGGAATATTATTACCCTTATTTTACAAATGTTCACACGTAGAATCATTTTACATACACACAGAGATGGGGGAGGGGCCGAGGCAGACTGGGACCGGATGTATTGTGTATTGTGCTGCCAGAGCCCTGAGAACAGGCTGCAGCCTTATACTGTCTCTGGGATGAGACACAGGTGGAACTCAGGTAAAAATTCCTTGTGTTTTGACATGAGCCCCAATAACTACTTAATTATGTAGTCATCGAGGCCAAAATCAGATTAGTTGAAAGACTGAAGTACGTAAATACCATTTTACGTTTGTGTGCTCTGCGTGTGCCATGCACTTAGCGTATTTAATGGTTCATAGCACTAACTGTCCTGTGGCTCCGTTCTTTAACTCACTTGCACCTCTTTCAATACCCTTTGGATGCTTTGGTTACCAAGTCTAGAGATGATAAGTTATAGAGGGACCGCAGGGTAGCTCAGCAGTTAGGAACGTGTGCTGCTCTTACAGAAGACCCAAGTTCCGTTCCCAGCGCCCACACCAGGTGGCTCCCAGCTGCCTGTAACTCCAGCTGTAGGGAATCCAGTGCCACCTTCCAGCCTCCAATGGTACCTACACCCATCTGTGTACACACACATACACATGTGTACATGCATGCACGTTCATGCTCGAATGTTCACACACACACACACACACACACACACATACACACACACAGAGGCTTTGCACATGCGCACCTGCCCACAGATGTATTACAGGTTTGGGGAGTTGTTTACAGAGAAGCTGCCCAGGTCTGTCAGTGGGTGAGTCCTAAAGAAACCATCATATTGGTCTCCATGGGCTTCCGTTCTCTCTGCACCAAGCATGTGGTGGTTTCCTCGGAAACTTTTTATGAGATTCAAGGGAAATGTCACATGAAGGGGAAACAAATTTTGAACTATAAGTTTGGTGAGAGTATAAGATAAACACAGTTCCCAAGTCCATTGTGAGGCTTAAAGACAAGCCTTTGAAGCCCAACAGGAGGCCGCAGTCACAGGAAACTCTGCCATCAGATTCCAGTGTGAGAAAAAACCCTGTCAGGGCATTTGGAGTTTCTTCTACAGCCAACAGTGTATTCACATGCTAGTTGAACGGGTTAGATGAGGACTGAGGATTAGAGGAACTTTGATTACCATGCAGGGTCAAACTCACAAGGTCTTTTTTTTTTTTTAATGTCTTTATGACTTTGGTCATCAAATAAACTGTGGGGCTATATGCAGGTAGCATCTGCCTTGTCCTCTGCCTTTCTGCAGAGAAAGGACCTTGTCTCTGTCTGTTAGGAACTGTCTCAAGTTGCCGCATGCTGCCCTGCTGTTTTCAAGTGGACGATCGGCAGAACAAGTGGTATTGCCTTCCTTTCCCCATGGACATGTTTCTCTGGACTTCGAAATGTGAGCTGCTTGTATTTCAGGGAGCTCTCCAAAGCACTGGCTCTGGCCTTGGGGATCCTGCAGGGTCCTGCTAGTCTTTAGAATTCATTCTGGCAAAAACCATTTGCTATGAGCCCTCCCTCAGTCTCAGAATGTACAACACTGTTTAATAACTGTTCTTTGGGTAGTATTTATTGCATTTAGACTCTATAATTTACTTAAGATGAGAGTTTACAAATTATATGTAAATGTTAGAAGAAAAAATGAAAGCTGTGGGCAATCTACTGTACCGTAGACACCATGTGTATCGAAAAGCCAGTATTGTTATTTTTTTGTCTTTCTTATTTTAAATTTTAACAAATCTCATTGAACGGTAAAGATTTTAGGGCTAGAAAAATGCCTTAGCAGTTAAGAGTACTGGTTACTCTTCCAGAGTATCCAAGTTCAATTCCCAAAATCCTCATGGCAACTCACAACCATCTGTAACTCCAGTTCAAGGAGAGCTGATGTCCTCTTCTGGTCTCTGCAGGCACAGGCACACACTCGGTAAACGGACATACACGCAGGCAAAACACTCATACACGTAGAATAAGTTGAAAGGTGAAGCTTCCTCTTGGCCTCCAGAATGTGAATGTATACGGGCTTAAGTGCATAATATGAAGTGGATTATTAAGTGTACACATTGTTTTTGTCGATGGTATAATGTCTTGGGTTTTCCTTGTCACTCTCTACAGCTCCTTTATTGTGTTTTCCTTGTCCCTTACTGTTTTAGTAACAAATTTCCCATGTATGAGTTTTAAATAGTGGTTTATTGTTTAAATTATGTTCATTCTTCAGCGTTGCAAAATAAAATGTTCTCCTCAAATGAAACAGCTTGGACTTTGTCTCTGGATGTGCTGGCCTCCCCTGAAGTTCTTGTTTGTAGAAGTGGCCTAGTGATCAGAGTCCATTTCACTGGAATGCTCTCTCTCAGAGTATAGAACGGGAATGGGGCTCAAGATTCTTGCTTTGATGAAGTCGCAGAATCTCTGGGACTGGCCTGTCACCAGTCTTCACCTTGACCTCTCTTCCAAGACTAATTATCTAGGTTTCTAAGATTATCTTGTATGCCTGATAACCTTCTGGAAATTCCCAAGAGGAATTTTTATCTACTTTTTATCCCTTTAATCCTTGGAAAATGTTATTTTCTCTCTTGGAAGAGTTCTTTGTTGAAAGGTCATGCTGAAATAGGGCTGGGCACCTGCTGGTAACTGCCAGACTTTGATGATAGGAAAATACCTTTCCTAATGCTATAGTAGAAACACACCTACCTTATCTGCATATATAGATATGTGTATATATGTATATCCTGTACATAGATCAGGAACCTTTTCAACAAGTAAGATCATTTCAGGAATCATCAACATAATAGAAATTAGCATTTTCTGCCCCTAAGGGTGTGTCCAGCTCTTGCCAAATTGAGCCATGACAGCCATCAGAACTCCAGGAAACCTTGGGTGTGTTTGGTCTTGGGTGGGTACAGGATCATATGTCAGCTCTAAACTAGCAGTGGTGATGCCCATCTGTATTCTCAGCACTCAGAAGGTAGAGGTGGGAGGATTGCAAGTTTCTGTGGCCAGCCTGGCCACTGGATGGTGAGACCTTATCTCAAATACACAACGAAAAAGCACTATTAGATTGGACCCCTATGGAAAGCTCCATACATTTTTGTTCTCTTTGCTGCCCATAAATCCACATCCACTTAGCAAATTATAGTTTCCTGACCCCAGCTAAGAGGAAAGCCTGGCACAAGCAAATAGAAGATAACTGGGTTAGAAGATATCTAACATGGTTAGAAGATATCTTATGTTCTACATAATACCTTGATCTTTTCTTCAGAGATGTGACCAAAGAGGCGGCCCAGGTTAGCACTTGGGAACCTCAGAAATGCCACTCTGCCAACCTTAGCCCTGCAGAATTCCCACCAGCAAAGATGCCTTTCTGAGAGAGCCTCAGAGTGAATGGTGCAGAAAAGAAGCTGGGGCGGAGACCTGAGTAAACCTGTGCTGTTGCCATAGCAACTCTGTGTGTGTGTGAGTAACTTAAACACCTTATGACCATAGTTCTAACATGCTAGTGAAATCACTAGTTCTCTGAAAGCTCTTCTAATCTGACACTTGCACGTAATAAGCCCTCTGATGTCCCTTCCCACTGCCCATATATTGACAGAACTTTGCCACATGGCTTTATGGTCTTTACGGCTGTATCATGGTATGACATAATTCATTGAGGCTCTCTGTTATCGTGGGTTATTTGGACTATAAACCACCCTCCTTCTTTGCTGCCATGGATAACAGTAATGTGAGTGAACAGTTTTGCAAATATAGCTTCGCCTTTTTAATTATTACTTTCTGATTATTAATTTCTAAGAGTCAAAGTACAATCCTGGAAAGAATGGATTTTCAAATTGCTTGCTTTTCATATATTACAAATCACCATGTCTGGAAGCTACATAGTACACTTGATCGATGTCTGTCAACTATAGTCTCCGACCTGTGAAATAGAGTGTCAATTTGCTTATTCTGATAAATAGCTATTTTGTTTCTAAAAATAATTAAAGACATTTGTCTAAAGTAGGGATGTAGATTTCATCTGAAAACCCAAAGACAGTATCTTAATGCATGGTTACTGAAGAGCTGCTTTGGAATACTGCTCTCAATGGTTTAACATTGATAAACTGACTCCTTTCTAAAAGCGACCTAGCAATGTGTCCAACCTATGACCTCACGTGTTCATAAATGACAATGTCATATGTCAATGGTAAAAGATAACATTCTTGTGGCCACTAGTTCCATTCTCCCTGACTTCCTAGTCTCAGTCTAAATAACAATGTCACCAACATGCAAGTCCTGGCCTCCCTTCTCACTAGAGTGGCAGATGTGGTTACGCTGTGATTCTCACCCTTCCTAATGCTGAGACCTTTGAAAACAGCTCCTCATGTTGTGGTGACCCCCAACCATAAAAGTATTTTAGTTGCTACCTTATAACTGTAATTTTGCTACTGTTATCGATCGTAATATAGATATCTGTATTGGCTTAGGTAAGCCCTGAGAAAGGGTCATTTGACTCTCATAGGGGTGATGACCCACAGGTTGAGAACCACTGGTTTAAGCAGAAATCACTGGGCATCTGAGGGTGTTTAGAATGTAGGCCCCAAAGCTCTCCTCCCCTCCCTCCTTGAGTTTCTCTCAATGCCTGCAATGTTTGCATTAGCTGGAATCTCATTAGTTATTTAAAACCATGAACATGGATACTCTGGAGAACCTGCCTGTAATCCTAGAATTAATGAGACGGAGGCAGGAAGATCAGGAGTTCAAGGCTTTCCCAGGTATGGAGCAAGTTCAAGGCCAGCCTAGGCTACATGAGACCCTGTCTCAACAACAACAACAAAAAGCAAAAATGTGGACATGGAAGTTTTATGGCAGGACAGAATAAAAAGATGACATTGGAATTATTCAAGACTTCAACCTCTTTATATTCCAAAATTGTAATTAAAGTCAGGTAATCCTTTTACCTGATGGAAACACACATACCCTTAACTTTTAATCAGGCATCGCTGGCAAAGTGTGTCACATTTAGGTTCTGGCTATCTTGTCACCATTTTGTTCCTCAGACCCACAGTGAATTTCCACAATGGGAAAGGCGTCATACTGCTGTCCATACTAGCCGGTCTTCAAACCTGAGCACACACGAGTATGTGATAACATCATGCCTTAGAAACAGTGGAGAAGAAAGCAATGTAATGTATAGAACCTAAATTCAAAATAGGGGAAGAAATGTCAACAGAACCAAACAAGAGGTGTCATGTCATACAGAACAGAGAGCAGTAAAGGCCAGTTCATGTTTAGACAATATGGTGCTGATATGGATATCCAGCATGGACCAAGACGGCTAACTCTGAATATCCAGGGGATTATGTGTCAGTACAAAATGACTGAGAATGGGATATATATATATATATATATATATATATATATATATATATATATGTGTGTGTGTGTGTGTGTGTGTATTCAATATATATACACATATGTATATATATGTGTGTGTACATATATATATATATATATATATATATATATATATATATATATATATATTCATATACTCTGTGCATAAGTAATGAATACTTTTCCCAGGCCCAAGGCCTTTGGCCTTCACCTTCACCAGCCTGCCTATGTATGTACTTCTTTCTGTAGGTGTGAGTGTCTGCATCCACACAGCTCAACTGTTCTGACTTGTGTCTGGGTGCTTTCCTGCATCTGCCTGCCTCTCCGTCTGTGTGATGGCCTCAACCCAGCATGGTTAATATCTCAACTGCCTGAGGCTCCTCGAATTCTCTTCAGCCTTCCAGCCTCCCACGACCCTCCTCCTTTCCTGGCATGGTCACTTAGACCTTGTACCACTTCAGATTTCACATGACCCATGCCCACTTGCCATTATATTTAGGTCTCTTCCTGGTTTCACCCAATGACTCCCTATACAACTACATATTTTTACATCAAAACACTAGTACAAAGACATTCTTAGTAACAAGCAGGACCATGAGCGTGACTCCTGCGTGCTAGGTAGTATAACTCTCTGAAATGCAGTAATGGGTTTTTGTGAATATTACAAATAAAAACATTTACATTTTGTTTTTTATGCATAGTAATGAAAACTGTTCTATAAATCCAACTATGTCTTTATGGTCTAGGTTGTGGCATTGCCTCACAAAACATTGTCATGACACCGGAAACCAATTAAACACTGTCTTTTATAAGTTGCCTTGGTCATGGTGTTTTATTACAGCAATAGAAAAGCAGATGAGACATTTGGTCTAATCATCTTGACTGTGCCCTAATTATTCTGTTATAGGAGTGATTATTCTGTGCCATTGTGAATTAGAAGCATACAACTTGTTTTTGATTTTACAGGAGCTTACAGTTAAGAGATTGCCTTGACCTAAGATGAGGCATGGATTTTGGTCTTTTAAACTGTGAAGTTGTTAAACATTATGGACGCCTTTAAGGTTTAGTTGTGTTTTACATTCTAAGATGAATGTAAGGCCGGGGACCAGAGAGGAAGGCAGTGATTTAAAGCGATGTGCCAGCTGGCTCATGGGTAAAGGCCATTTCTGATGAGCCCGGTGCCCAGAAATTGATCCCCAATGCCCACATGGTAGAAAGATAGAACCAAGTCCTGAAAGCTGTTCTCTGGCCTCCACACACACACATACATACATGTGCACACAAAATAAATAAATACAAATTTTAAAAGCATCTGTAGAGTCACAGAATAAACCTTAATTTGCTCGTGTGTGTGTGTGTGTGTGTGTGTGTGTGTGTGTGTGTGTGTGTGTGTGAGTAAGCATGGATCTCATGAGACCTCTTTCTAGTAAATGAAAGTTTAGTAACAAAGAGAAATGAATAGGCTCTCTTTGACATTTTGGCCAATAAGAGTCATTTTTCAGAATGTCTTTTCTTAGAAGTTTTGTTATTTCTTTTGGAAGAGTAACAAAGCCCAGTAGAAAGTATAACCTGTAGAGCAACAGATTCATTAGAGAAAACCTAATAAGGTATACAATCTGTCATAGGTGTGGAGCATGGCAGAAGGCGGGAAGCAGGTGGGAATCTTAACAAAAACTACATGCTAGTCGTTGAACCTGGTGACTCGTTCTACAGTGAGCAGACAAGCCTATCTCTCCCTGGTCTAGCCAGTCTTACACAGTGGGAATTGTAATGTGATCTGCAATACCGTAGGTGATTGAGTTCCCCATGTCCACAGCGTCTGTGTTTGTCCACTAGGCATCTACCACCACAGGGCCAGCATAATGGGCAAAACAGTTTCCAGTTCCCTCTGGAAACCAGATTCCCTGCGTTCAATCCTCTATACAAAAGAAAACAGAAGGAAAGAAACCATCTCCAAACTTAGTGGGAAATCTCCTTGATCATTGGAAACCTGCTCTCCTGGGGATACCAGGATGCTGACCCCTCCCCTACCTCTCCTCACTGACCCCTCCCCTACCTCTCCCCACTGACCCCTCCCTTACCTCTCCTCACTGACCCCTCCCCTACCTCTCCCCGCTGACCCCTCCCCTACCTCTCCTCGCTGACCCCTCCCCTACCTCTCTTCGCTGACCCCTCCCCTACCTCTCCTCACTGACCCCTCCCCTACCTCTCCTGGCTCACTTCCTGTCCACTAGATGAGGAGCTTTGATCTCATGAGCTCGCCACCTTGATTTGTTGCCTCACCACAGGACCAGAAACAGCAAGTTCATTTATTTGATAATGGGCTGGAATCTCTGAACTGAAGCCCTCTCTCTTTATAAGTTGATTATTTTATTATATTTTATAGTAAGCATGTATAATATATTAATACATATTTATTATGACATTTTATTGTAGTAATGGAAAGCTGGCTAATACACGTATCATATACCATCTTGTCTAACATAAATATTCTCCCCATACTAAACCACCTGTGGCCAGGTACTAGGCAACCAACCCTAAGTCATTTCCCCTGTCAGCCTTGACATTTCTGGTGAGGGTTGGGGGAGAGGCAGAATTTCACTATGTAGCCCAGTGACCTTGAACTCACTATATATAATCCAGCAGTTTTAAAACTAAGATTCTTGTGCCTCCATCTCCTGAGGGTTAGAACAATGGATATATGGTGCTACACTGGAATCTTGCCTTGCCTTTCTTACAAAAAAAAAAAAAAAAAAAAAAAAAAATCCCAATAAAAATCTCTGGACCCATGTTCCTGCTTCTCCTGTGTGGCCCAGGGTGACGTAGTACCCTGCTCCTCTGGGGATCTTAAGTAATATATATTCTTCAGTGAAATGGCATTAATTTTTCCATATCTCTTTCAGTGACCTTCATGTATTAACTCCTGAGGGTGCAACTGAGAGAGACTTGTGTGCTTGGGGCATTTGTGGTCACTCTTCTGTCTGCCAGAAATGCAATCCACCCCCACCCCCAATCCCCTCGTATTTTTTTACACCCACATGCCCCGTCTTCACTGTATTTAAGTCCCAGCACCAATGGCATTCACCCCTATAGCCATCGCTGACCACCGTGTCTAACTGACCCAGCAGGCATTCGACTTCTAACAGCCTCAGCCTCTGGCCCACTTTGTTTCTCTCCATAGTTCTTATTACAAATTAACTCTATTTGTCTATTTTGTGTGATCCTGCATTTCTTATCATATAACCTAAACTTCATCAAAATAAAGTATATGTTCGTAGTTGTTGCTCTGCTAAGTGCAAGATTCCAATCACTGAGAACAATGCCTGACAGGTAGGAGGTTTTAAACATCTATCTTTTTAGTGAACAAACTTCACTTGCTCAGAGTATCTGGCTCATTAATAAGCACTTGGACCACCTGCTTCTCCCTCAGATTTATGCCTCTTATTGGAGCTGGACATATATGCAAGAGGCCAGGTCTCTGGATCAATATGATGTGAAAGGGAGTAAGTGCTTCAAAAACATATCCTGGGTGATCCCAGGATAAAATCCCAGGCAAGCAGGCTCATGGAATCAATACTGAGGCTCCTGAGAAATAATGAGAAGCAAGCAATTACCACCGGTATGATATCCAGCCATAAACCCTGGCTCTGAACGCTTGCCTGCTTTGAACATGGACTCCTTTGATGCTTAGAGGATAATGGAAGCACTTTAATTTATTACCTAGAAGCAGTGTACATCCTCTTGTGAGGGTGAGGTTCAGCCTGAGGAGCATTTAGCACCTGTTGGCACAGACACTCAAGGATGTACAGATAGACAATACCTTGTCTGTCTCAGTGCTGCTCTGCGGTGCAGCCCAGCTCCACACAGGGATGCTCCTCCAGGGACCCTTTTCCTCCTACATGCAGCAAACGAATGCTGGGTACCAACACCATGTGTCTATCTGGGTGTCTTCCTAAAGAGCTGGGTACCACTTTATATAACATCTATAGCAGAGGTTCTCAACCTTCCTAATGAGATGACCCTTTCATATGATTCCTCATGTTGTAGTGACCATAAAATTATTTCATTGCTACTTCATAATTGTGATTTTGCTGTTGTTATAAATCATAATGTAAATATCTGATATGAAGGATATCTGATATGTGACCACTGTGAGAATGTTGGTCATTTGACCCCCAAAAGGGTTGTGACCCACAGATTGGGAACCACTGGTCTATAGTAAACACAAAGACGATATGGTAATGATGACTGAAAATACAGAAGCTTGTGACCAGGAAAGAAGGGAGGGAGAGAGGAATCCCTACTCTCTGAAAAGGCACAAGAACTTAAGTTCATCACTGGTCTGAGAAATCCCCTACATATGTTTCCACACAGGGTGAATCCAGAGGCTCGGCCACTATATGGGCTGTAATATGGGCTGTAAAATATTTTTCTTTCTTTAACCCAAATGTTGCCATTTAGAACTAAGATCTGACGGATTATTGTCTCTGAGTCTGAAGGTATGATATATATACACACATATATATACACATATATATACATATATATGTATATATACATACACATATATATGTATATATATACACATATATAATGTGTGCATATATACACACATTATACACATATATAATGGAGGGAGGGTAGATTGACGGCTCAGCATTTAAGAGCACCTTCTGCCTTTTCCAAAAATCAGGTTCAGTTCCAGCACCCACATGGTGGTTTACAACTGACTGTAATTCTGGTTCCGGGGGATCTGACGCCCCTCCGCTAGCCTCTTCGGCCACCTGCACACACATGGTACGCATGCAGATACTCAGGCACACACACACACATAAAACTTTCAAAAATAAATATTTCTAAAAATACTGTAGAATGACGAAATCTAGAGAAAGGAAGTTAAAGGTGGACTTTGGCTCCAGACTGCACAGGGTGTAGAGCTCTGGCCGCCAGCACTCACCCTGGGTACACAGTACCCAGAAAGGCTTCTCTGAAAACCATATTTGTTTAGGACGTACCATCTGTGCCCAGTCTGTGATAAATAACAGGGTTCATAGTCAATGGTTGCCAGAGACAGCCTCCAAAGCTGCAAATATTGAATATCTTTATAGAAAACATTTGCTCATCTTTGGGAACTATTAAAGGAGCCACTCCCTCCCCAGACTATTGTGGTCTGGTTGAAACAGTGCTAACGACTCTACAAGGCTCTTCTCTGTCTTGATTCCCTCTGTATCAAGCAACCCTCTAACTGTAATTGTATTTCTGAAGTATGTTCTCTTATTAAGAGAAATCCTCCGACTTGCTACTAAGAATTTCCCAGCATCCTGGACAGCGGTGTTTTGCCCTGTAAATGACTTAATTGACCTTCTGGTACAGTTCCACAAACACACACAGTTCCCCGAGACTTAGCATCCAGCATCCCTTGTCACTGGTCCAGATCTACAGGGTAGAAAGACAATGCTGTAGACCTGGGATGACCTTGTAATGTCTGAGCCCTATGGGGTCAGAGCACGTGGGAGGGTTACATTGCATCCCGTGGGAGATAAGGAGAGTCTTCGGTGTCTGTGACCTTACATTTCTAGGCCTTTTGATCTTTAATATGTCTTACTTTTTAAATCAAATAATACATGAATAAAAACAAATAGATACGAGTTTTAAAAATGCTACTGCCCAAAGACCTCCCACAACCCACTTTAAACCATCTTCAGCACGTCTTGGTTCCTTCTTGTTAGTGTTTAAAGGGTTGTTCTAGGCAATGGTGGGGACTGAGCCATCATCCATTTGTGGCATCTCCACCCTTCATGTTTAACTTCTAATAACATGCTAAACAAAACCCTTTAAACTATCAATGAGACAGTTCTCCTCCTTCTGCATGTCTGTGGATGATTGATTCCAGCACTCCCAGAAACACTAAACTCTGCATATATGAAATCCCTTCATAAAATGGCGAAATATTTGGATCTATTGACAGTTATCTTCTTAGATGCTTTAAGTAATCTATAGATTATGCATATAAAATGCAATGTATGTACTATTTAAATAGTTGTTACATTGTGTTAGGATGTAATTTTTTGTTTGTTTGTTTGTTTGTTTTCTGTATCTTATTATCAAATCATAATTTTTACTTTTTCACACAGGGGTTATAAACACAAAAAGGCAGGATGTGGGGAAGGGGATGACACAGGAGCATGGGTGTTTAGGGGGAGTACAGATATCTTTCAGAACAGGGTCTCAGCTGGGTGAAGGTTCAGGGGTCAGGTCACTATGACTCTGCCTATGATTCACTTGTCCTTATCTAAGTTGGTGCTATCCACCAAGGCTGCCTATTTACAAGGTCTATGACTACTCGGGCTGGTAGATTTCTGCAAAAGCTGCCTGTTTACTGTAGGGCAGTGGGGCTGTAAGAAGCAGCTGGGTGTTTGGTTGAGCATGAGTTTCGAACCCCCGGAACTTTTATCGGACGGCAGGAGTTCAGCTCTGCTCCCAGGCCCTGGTTCTTTTCACTTTGTTTCAGTCCTCCAACAACCCCTCCCACAGAGAGGTTTATGACCATCAGTCACAAGGCATTTGGCATTTGTCCTATAGCTTCCTATGTTGCTATGACACTTGCATTCCTGGTGCCTGTGGAGGCCAGAAGAAGGTATTGAATCCCCAAGAACTGGAACAGTTGTGAGCGATCAGGTGGATTCTGGGAACGGAATCCTTGTCCCCTGCAAGAGCAGCCAGTGCTCTGAACAGCTTCCTGATGTTTTTGTCATTTTGGGGGTCTTAGCTTTTATCCAGCCACTCTACAATTTTGTCGTGATGCACCTTACATGGATCTTTTTCTTTTGATTTCTAGAGCTGAACAGTCAGTGATCCTTTCGATTCTACAGGCTCACATGAGCCTCCATTTGGTAAACTTAATTTCCTCCTACAGCTATCTTTTTAAAGGTGTGTGTGTGTGTGTGTGTGTGTGTGTGTGCTCTATTTGCATGTATGCTTACACGACAGAGGAAGGCATCAGATCCTAGTGCAGATGCTTTTGAATCATCATGTGGTTGCTGGGAACTGAATTCAGGATCTCTGGAAGAGCAACCAGAGCAGCCCTTAACCACTGAGAAATCTCTCCAGTCCCCTTTTACATGACAGCTTTTATTCCATTTTTTCCTATTCTCTTTTTCCACAGATACTTTTAATTGAAAGACCTTATTCTCTTAATCAAAACCGGTAATGATTTTGTTTTTTCTTCCTTTTTTGTCTTTTTTGTTCAACTACTCAAAATTTTTATTCTTGAACCTTTGAGAGCTTCTATTGAATTTTTAAATAAAATGATGGACTGGGTACTAGGCTCACACACTTGACAATCCAAGTGAAATGGACCAGTTTTTTTTTTTTTTTTAAAGAAAATCTGCCCAAACTCATCGATACTAAGTATATTTTGTTCTCCCATAAAACCACAATGATAGCTGACATGCTATGTTGTTTGTTTGTTTGTTTGTTTGTCTGTCTGTTTGTTTTTGAGACAGAGTTTCTCTGTGTAGCCCTGGCTGTCTTGGAACTCACTCTGTAGACCAGGCTGACCTTGAACTCAGAAATCTGCCTGCCTCTGCCTCCCAAGTGCTGGGATTAAAGGTGAGCGCCACCACCGCCCTACTGCCATGTTGTTTTAACCAGAAAAAAAAATATTTAACGTATTGTCTTCTCATTAGAAATGCATTATAGGCTTCTGAGTATCTAAGAGAATGCCCACCCTGGGCCACTCTCCATGGTCCTTTGGGTGTTTACTCATAAGTCTGAGCAAAAGGCAAAGATGCTGATCACTGTAGTCATGAACATCACACTAAAAAGCTATTGGCAGAGGGATGGAGCGAGACCCACCCAGGAGAGAGAGAGAGAGAGAGAGAGAGAGAGAGAGAGAGAGAGAGAGAGAGAACCTGCTTCTACTAGCCTGTGTCTGTATCCTGGTGACTCAGGGCAGCACAGTCACCAGGACTACTCCCTGCCCCACCCCACCCCAAACAAATACATAGTTCAAATAACTAGCTCCCAAACTATGACAGCTACACCAATATTTACTAAGGGCAATTAGACCCTGCTGTGAAAAATACCCAAGAGAAAGTTCAGTTTTAACCTGTGTTTTTAGAAGTTTCATTTCATGGCCAATTGCCACCACGATGTCTAGGCTTGTGGTGAGAGAGAAAACCACTGCATGCATGTGTGGTAGAACAGAGTCCTTTACCTTATGGAGGCCAGGGGGCTGGCACAAGGTATACTCTTTGAAGAAAATCACCACACACCCTCTTAGTGACCTACTTCCTCCCTATCTTCTACAGTTCTACAGTTTCTACAACCGACCAGTAGGCAAGTTCATGTTCTGATCTATTGGTGGACTACTCCATTGATTAGGGCATAGCCCTCACAATCCAAATCACCTCTCAACAACTGACCAGGGAGGAGCTAAGCCTTTAATACACAAGCCTTTTGGAGAACACATCATATCAAAAGCATAAATCCCAGAAAAGACAGTAAAAATTTAATCCCCCTCTATGCCAGAATTGAAAGGAGAATTCCGTCTGGTTCTATGCCAGCCATCTCCTTCACTGGTAGTGTCTAGGAGGCAGTGACAATTTCTGGCATGTCAATACTTATATAGTTGGATAAATACTAGCATCTTATTCTTGGGTATGATATCATCCTAGGACTAGAAAATCATGCCTCAAGCCCTATAGCAGACTAGAAAAAAAAAAAGTCTAACCCCTGACATTTGTAGCTTATGAATTGTTTTGCTTAAATCTTCAGCCAAAACAAGAGATAATTATGTTTGATCTTAGGCCTTTTTGAAGTCCTGGGCTCCTCCTTCTTGACTGGCTAAGGTGAGTTCCAGATCCAGAGTTCAGAGCCATCCAGCCTGATTACATATAGCCATATAGGTGAGCTTGGGTTTGGAGGCTCTGGTAGGTTCCAACACACTCACTGTTTATGCATCGCGTGAAGCAGGCTGCTTGCCTGTTATGATGGGGTGAATTATGCACCAAGAAATAATAGATCAAAATTGTATTCCTTAGAAACTCAGAATATAAACTCAATTGGAAACACAGTCATTGTAAGTACAATTAGTTGAGACTAATTGCATTT
Source organism: Arvicanthis niloticus (assembly GCF_011762505.2). NCBI lineage: Eukaryota > Metazoa > Chordata > Mammalia > Rodentia > Muridae > Arvicanthis > Arvicanthis niloticus. The sequence continues at coordinate 21,161,746 of NC_133437.1, forward strand.
GTGTTTATCTGGAGTCATGAAGCAAGAGAGGATATTACCCAGACTCGGGGGGGGGGGGGGGCTGGCCCTCCTGGTGCTTTATGATTGCAGACTTCCAGCCTTCAAGACTATGGAAGAATACATTGCTTTTGTCTTGAGCTACCCAGTAGCTCATGTTCTTAGGGTAGCCCTAGGAATTTCATGTACCAGATATGCCTGTAAAGAAAGTCAGGTAAGTCTACCACCAGCTACCGTGTAGTTAGACATCAACACAGAGTTGGAGCCTGAGAAATGTTGAATGTAATTAAATGTTCATCAGGGTTTAAATCCTCAGAGCTAGCCAGTGAGCGAAGAGGAAATGTTGTATCTTCATTTTATATTCTAGATGAATCCCTGTCATCAACTCAGCTATATTTAAAACATAGACTTGTACTTTCTAGGTGCTGCCTGATATTCTGACCAGCATGCGTGTTAATGCCTAATCTCAAAATAAAAAATAAAAACAGAAACATAAAACCATACTACCCTGATATGGGACCAACATCAAGCTATTCCTGAGGACGCAGGTAGGATATGCACACAGTGACAGACTGTTACAGTCTGTTTCTACCACATGGATGGCCTCGGGGACACTGATGTTAACATAATGCAATAATTAAAGTGCCGGCAGGGATCTACCGAGAGAGACAATAAGAAGATTAAGGAGAGGAAAACATAGCCGTGCATTAATGTCCACACATGCATAGAAGCCATGCAACGTTGGAAATCCCAAGAAAGGGTAGGTGGTCACACAAACACTACTCTTATAGAATGCGGAAGCGCAGGACTGTAGGGCATTCTTGGTGGTAGTAAATAAGACAAAGAATAAGCTTGGTGGACAATCAGTGGCTGGAACAAAATTCCCCTAGACTCCAGTGTGGACAGGAAGAAAAGACTTTGTAATGTAATCTTGATGAACTCTCAGGGAAAAAAAAATCAAAATACAAACAAAATCATGAAGACATCTGGCACCTGCGTTCCTCTTCCATGGACTAGTGGAGTGACATTCAAAAAACAGCTCATATTTGTATGACCTGCTCCCCGTGGGATCCCGGTTCACTGTCTGATGTGGTAAGTTTGGGGATACCCCTCACAGAGCCCTGCTAAAAGATAAGTTCTGACAGAATCTTCATCAGATTATCACCAAGCTTATGAAACTCTTCACCAATATGAGCACTTCTTGGAAAAATCCAGGGTTTGCAAAGAGCCAGGTAGTCGAGTAACAAAATCTCGCCCGCTTGACATCTGCGCATGCTCTGTAGTGAATCAGCTGCCTCATCTTCCATGTTCCCCAGGAAATGTCTGTCTTCACCAAGAATCTGTCAAGTCAGTTTTGCTAGAGTCCCTCCACCTATCCCTTACATTTCTTCCTCCATTTGCCGACACCCGTCATGCTCCTTGGTCACAATTGCTATTGGTTCATATTGAACCCAACCTCCCTCTTCCGCTAGAGATGCAAGATGCATTGTAACAGGCTGCACCTGTCGCGATGATCCCAAATCACGTCTTTCTGCCATGCTTTGGCAGCATCAGTAACACTTTTTAAAGAATCTTTAACCTTTGTTTAACTCATAGGCTATTAATAGCATGTGGAACTGGGAAGGCTCCCATTACCTTGACTCGGTGACACTAACTTTCATTCTGTGCCTCAGCTAGAATTTTCATTGCTTGGCTGTTGCTCAAAGATGGGAAAATTACAGAAATTAAAAGAACCCTTCAGTCCCTCATGAGTAAGCCTAACCTAAAAACAAATTCAATTTTCAGTTATATATTTTTAAAAAGCCATGTTATTTTTAAAAACTGACAGTTAACACAAAATGACTGAAAATTTGCACTTTATTTTAGCAGGCTCTAGGAAGGACAGTAAGATTGATATTCCAGGCATGCACACATGCGGAGGGCCAGTGATTGACTTTAAAGGACAGATATTAAATAACTCATATATCCGAGAATTATTTACAGCAAATAGGGATTTTTTTTTTTCTCCAAGAAATCAATGTTTAACGTTGGCTTTGTGACTCTGAGAGAAAATACCCCTTCTTGTATCTGCCCTCTGGCTCTGCTTTCTCATTTATAAAACATACAAGAGTCCCTGTAGGTAATTCCACTCGTAAGCATTAAATTCCACTCTGCGCATGTTCTCTCTTCTATCTGAGAGAAATAAAAGTTAGCAGTTAAAAACTGATAAAGCATGCCTCTGGGGGACACTGGGATGCGTCAGCTGTGGTAGTCGGCACTTAGGCTTTAGGCTTTAGGGTGATGGACACCAGCAAGTCACTCCACTTCTTTGGGTTTCTGTTTCAATTCATGGAAATGGAGTTTTCTTTCAAAGAGAGCTGGTGAGACGGCTCAGCAGCTTTAGGCTCGCGAGAAAGAAGGGGAACAGGAGCTCTAAAGCAACTGCTTGCCCGTGGTGTGAAATGGCAGAAACAGTTCAGGGGAGGTGTGCCGTCCAGCCAGCCTACTCCTAGATACCGAAAAGGAGAAAAGCTTTATGTCTGTGCGCCGACTTCTACCCGTATCTGTAACAGTGAAGAACAGGACGCTCTAAACTCTCCCGTAAGCATATCAGTTACCTCTCTCTTGCTGAGATAAAACACCATGGCCAAAGACAACTTATGGAAGAGTTTATTTGGGGTAATGGTTCCAAAAGGAGTCCACAGTGACAAGGATGTCGTGGTGGTTACCAGGACCGCAGAACAGGAAGCTGAGGGAAGACGACATCATCTGCAATCCAGAAACAGCGAGAGATATAAGAGTGGAGGGAGGTTTTGGGCGGACCCCCAAAGTCCGCCCTAGGTGACACACTTCCTCTAGCAAGCCCCACAACGTGAGTGTAGCAGAGGCTTCCCAAGCTACACCAGCTGCAGACCAAGCATTCAAATGCATGAGCCAGTGGAGGAGGGGACACTGCTTTTCAGAGATACTGGTTACTTCAGTCTCTCAAAATAATCTGCTCACAATTTATCAGAGGAGAGTACTTGGGGGTGGTATATTTACACCTCCCGTTATTATACTTTGGGGGTAGTGCACCTTGAATCCAAACAGAAGCTGAGACATCTACTTTAAGAACTTTCTTTTTTGGTAATATAGATGTTTGGTGCTGTGAATTTCTTACAGGTAATGTTTGAGTGACATTACACAGTATCCGATCTGTTTTCATTGTATCCTCTCTGTGTGTTCTTTAAACTATTTAAATGTTTCTTTGAAAAGTCTTTTATTATGAGTGAGTATTTAGTTCCCAAACATTTGAGGGACTTTCCAGAGCTTTTTGTTATTAATTTCTATTTTAATTCTGTCGTAATCAAACAGCACACTGTGATCCATCTGGAAGACTCTCTTCCTGCCCTCTGGTGCTTTGCAAACTTGCTTTGCGGGTTAGCCAAAACCCAAGGAGAGCCGTCCACAGCATTCTGTCACCCACGGCAGTCCACCATTCTTTCCCTGTAGCAGCCCCTTCTCTGGGACTTACTCTGTCCTGGAAACTGCCCTTGCCTCTGTCTCTTTAAACTCTTGGTCTCTGATGCAGAACTGCAGGAAGTCCTGGGGGCTCTGAGTGGATTCCCTTTTTCTCATAGCTTGGGGACTATCAGGCAGTGACACAGGGGAGCACGGGGCTCACCCTTCCCCCCCCCCCCCCCCCCCCCCCCAACAGCTCCTTTGGCATCACTGGTGTTCACTATCTGATGCCTTGGTGTCTTTTTTTTAAACTATCATTTCCTGTAATTTGTCCTTATGTTTATTTTAACAACAACAACAACAAATCCTATCTCTTATCTCATTTTGACTAAAAACAGAACTCAGTGAAGTGACTGGAATATCAATCTTCCTCTTGAAAAACCTCTATTATGATTTGAATATGAAATCTCCTGTGACCCTTGTATGCACAAACATTCATTCCCCCCTCCCCCCATCTAGTGGTGGTGTTTGAGGAAGTTGTAAGAGCCTTTAGAGGAAGGACCTAGCTGGAGAGAATGGGTTGCTAGACAGGGCTTGAGGCTTATAACTCATCTTTACTTCCTGCCTCCTCTTCTGCTTCCTGATTTGCCTGGATAGGAGCAGATTTCTGCTGCACCAACCATGAGCTTCTCCTGCTCCCATGCCTTTCCCACAACAATGACTGTATCCCCTTAAACCAAGAGCCCAAATAAGTATTTCCTCCATAAAGCTGCTTCTTGTCATGTATTTGGTCACAGCAACAAGAACAGTAGCTAATATTTAAAAATTTGGTACCAAGAAATGAGACCATTGCTTTGGTAAACTTGACTGATTGGATCATGGACTTTCAGGACGGGTTGGTGGGAATTCTGTAGAGAAGGCTTAGGATGCTGTAAACAACGCTAACCATGCCATTCGGGCGGGAGTGTGGTAGACAGACAATGTGCACAGTGGGCACTGTACTTGGGATGTTTCAGAACAGAATAAGGACTGCAGAATCTGACTGCATCCATTCTTCCTGGAAATGAGAGCCAGAGTAAATTACAAACTAATGAACTGACTCGCTTGGTAGAAGAAATCTCCGGTAGCAGCATGGCCTTCTGTTGTGGTGTGACTGCTGTGTCTGTGAGCTTCATGAGAACGCAAAGCAGAGAGAAGAGCAGAGAGATCTGAAAAATGTGCAGTGTGTTTGTTGGCAAAAAGAGAATCCCTGAAGTTAGATATGCTGGACTTCAAACCAACGAGGCCTCTATGTGGAGTACCTGGCTTCTAAGTAAGATTAAACCAGTCAGCAGACACCAGCCAGGCAATATCTATTTCTCTACCTAAATTTAGAGAAGATTTCTCTTTTTTTTTTAATTAAAAATAATTTCATACAATCTATTTTCATGACATTTCCCCTCTTCCATCTCCTCCCAGATCCTTCCCACCCCCTCCCCACCGGACAACTTTCTCTTTCTCTCTCTCTCTCTCTCTCTCTCTCTCTCTCTCTCTCTCTCAAAAACCACAAAAATAACATTTTAAAATAAGAAGCACAGCTGAGTATCCATCAATATATTTATTCTGCTCAGTCCTCTCAGAGGTGATGGGTAACTTGGAGACCCTGTTTGTTGCTAAGGCAACTTGGAGATCCTGTTTGACACTGTTAACATGAAGACTCCATTTGTTATTAAGTTAACCTGTAGACCCTGTTTGTTGCTAAAATAACCAGAAGACTCTCATTTGTTGCTAAGGTAACCTAAAGACTACTGTTTGTTGCTAAGGTAACCTAAAGACCCTCATTTGTTGCTAAGGTAACTTGGAGATCCTGCTTGTTGCTAAGGTAACTTGAAGACCCCATTTGTTGCTAAGGTAACTTGAAGATCCTGTTTGTTTGTTGCTAAGGTCTTCCATGAAGAGGTTTCAGCAGGTGGATGAGACCTTCCAGGATTGCTATCATGACTTCCAGACAAAGCAAACACTTTCTGTAGCTGGGGAGAGAAGCATATTTCTAGAAAGTGCTTGATATTTCGTGTTTGTACCTCTGGCAGAGCCTTCAGGCACTTGGGTATTTAGGTGTTAACTTTCCAGAAAAGAGCAACTGCTTTTACATTAGCCTTTAGAGATGTCAGGGAAAGGAATGCTCTTTTTTAAACACCTAAAAAAGACAAACTTGGACTGGTGAGATGGCTTAGTGGGTAAAGATGTATGGTAGTCAGAATGGAACTGGCCTCTATAGGCTTATGGGGAGTGACATTATTTGAAAGGATTAAGAGGTACAGCCTTAGCTGGGCGGTAGTGGCGCATGCCTTTAATCCCAGCACTTGGGAGGCAGAGGCAGGTGGATTTCTGAATTCGAGGCCAGCCTGGTCTACAGAGTTCCAGAACAGCCAGGGCTATACAGAGAAACCCTGTCTCAGAAAAAAAAAAAAAAAAAAAGTACAGCCTTGTTAGAGTGGGTATGGCCATATTAAAGGAAGTATGTCACTGGGGGTAGGCTTTGATGTTCCAGAACCTTAAGCCAGGCCCAGTGTTTCTCTCTCTTCCTGCTGCCTGCCAATCCAGATGTAGACCTCCCAGCTGCTCCAGCACCATGTCTTCCTGCATGATGCCATGCTTCCCACATGGTGATAACTGACTGAACCTCTGAAACAGTAAGCCAGCCCCAACTAAATGTTGTCCTTCATAAGAGTTGCCATGGTCATGGTGTCTGTTCACAACAACTGAAACCCCAACTAAGACAAGGTAGTTGCTGCCAAGCCTGACAACCTGAGTTTGATCTCCAGAACCCACATGATGGGAGGAGAGAACCAGCTTCCACAAGTCGTCCTCTGACCTGTGAACACATATGTTCCTATGTTTATTTGTTTATTTATTTGTATGTATGTGTGTGTGAATATTAAAAAGAAAATACGGGTTAATAGTTAAAGACAAACTTGGCCTGCCTCTCAAAGGTGCATTAAGTGAGGAGAGTCAGATGCCCCTTAGATATTAAATCACTTCTCAATGGGGCTGTGACACCTTTGTCTCATTGTTACCATTTGATCAGCTTCATTTTCTCTGCCAGTTAGACAATTAAAAGGCAGGACAGATCTCAAGCATAGCATGTAACCGTGGAGAAGTCTCATACAGCGTAGACAGGATCAGACAGGAGCAGCCACAGAAGAAAGGTGGTTTTTGGTGGTGAGGAAATGCTCACACATGCAGCAGACACAGAAAAAGACCAGATCATCCACAGAGCAGGGGGGCAGAGTCTAAAATCGTAAAAATCCAGTTTCTCCTCAAGGACTAAGGGTTCTTAAAGTCTATGACAAGTGCTGAGGTTGATCAGTTTGAAGAAAGATGGGATGTCGGATTGGCCCACAACTGTTGTGTAACATGTCCTGATCCAGCCTTGAACTGGGTGAGCTGGTTCATCAGCCCAAAGTGCTTTTGTTTTAAGCTGCCAGGCTTCTGCCTCATATGAGGAGGAGAGGGAGAAGCCATCTTGAGGCTTTGCTACCTTTATCTCCTGGCCATGACCCCTCTCCACATCTGTTCACCTACCAAGGACTCTGTCAAACACCTAGTCTCTCATCATGACAAAACAGCAGGAGATCCATTCTCAGGAAAACTTCCTGCCGCGGCAAAGGTGGTTTAACAGAGATTCTTCCGGGTCTGCAAAGATAGCTCAGTGGTTAAGGACACTGGCTGCTCTTCCTGAGAACTCAGGTGTAACATGTAGCCCCCACAAGACAAGTCCAAAGGGAAACAGGCAAGCTGCTCCACCGAGTGCTTCTTGTTGTCTGAGCAAGGATTGGCTGAGTGATCCCACCCACTCAGCCCAGCCTCTGAATCTCAGGTGCTAACGCAGTGGAGCGTATCTGTGGGAAAGGTAGTACTCCGAGGGCAGTTGCCCTGGGGTGGCTGAGTTATCCAGGATGCCTCAGCGTTGGTCACTGTATCGCTCAGCATGAGTATCGCTCAGCATGAGGTCTTCTCTATGATTCCCGAGGTTAGGCGAAACGACTCTGGACAGTCACACTGTCTGTCATAAGCTGAAAATGTGTCACTATATTAGCCACCAGAACAAAGCCACCTGGCTTTCTCTGTCTTATCTATGACCACTGACCCAGTTAGCTTTAATTATTATCGACTTGAAACGAGTCTAGTGCCATCTGAGAAGGGAGTCTCCACTGAAGGATTTCCCAGGTCAGACGGGTCTGTGGAAATGTCCAGGGGAATGTTTTGTTAATTGACATAGGAGGATCCAATCCACTGTGGTCCGCACCATTCCATACCCAGATGTCCCTTCAACATATTAAAATAAAAAAATAAAATAAAATAAAAAATAAAAAAAATAATAAAAATTAAAAAAAAACTAACTAAGCATGAGTCTGAACAGGCCAGCAAACAGTATTCCTCGTGGGTCCTACCTGCGTTCCTGCCCTGACTCCCTCAGCGAGGGACTGTAACCGTAGAAGAGAGGCTAAAGGAGCATGAATCTGTATCTGTATAGCAGGAAATAATATATGGACCAAAGGCTTTTCAGAAAACTATGGGAGACGCTAAGGGAGGCTATGTATGAGTAAGGAAAATCTTCCAGTTTTATCCACCCCTCACCATAGCCCTTCCAGAGTCATAGCTTCTTCATTAACTAGTCTTAATGTGGCCGTCAGTCACCACAGGCATATGGAGCAGCAACCACTCAAGTTCCACCAGTGGGATCAGGACAGGGCGACGCCCCTCACATGGTACCTCAGCCTGGCCTGGAATCTCATTCTCACCTCTGTTTCCTTCTCATCAGCAGCTTTCACTGTGCCGCCCTGTGATGGATCTTCTCAGAAAGGCAACCGGAAAAGCAAAACCAATAAATTAGATTATCGCTTCGTCTCCCGGAGCTCACTTCCAATTAGAACTGAGACAGTGCGCCGTGTCTGACAGAGCTGGAGAGTGAGAGGATGGGTAAACACATTTACTGTTTCCTCGGTGGGGAAGTGGCACCGAGCACTCAGGCCAATCAATGAAATGGGATGTCAGACAGGAAGGCTGGCAGGCAGACCATTCACTTCCCCTCCACGCTGAGAGCCTCTTAGCACCTGGAGAACCAGAAGTCAAATCTCACAAGGACCCACAACAGGGAGACTCTTCTCATTTGAAACAGTCACAAGTGGTCCTTCAGGTGGGTTTGGTGACCATTTTCCAACCTTCCAAACGTGGTGACCAGCTACTGGTGCTGAGTTTTGTGTCCTTGCAAGACTTCATTTGCTTTACATCGACCAGTGATGTTGTACAGGTCTGACCGGTAAAACTGGCAACAAATGACTTTGTCCTGAGTGTTTCTGTGCTTGTCTCTGATAGCAGGCCTTCCCTCCCCTATCTGCTAAAGACTCCCAAGTGCACCTTCTGTGGTAAGGCCACCGATCCCCTTCAAGTGACTTTGCCTTGCCACTGATGGCCTGCAAGCAACCCAGCCTTTCTTTCCTCCCCATGGCTTATCCTTTATTCTGGAAACTATTCAAGCCAGTAGATTAAAAATCAACAAGGTTCTATTTATCATTTTATCACTTCTACTTCTGTAAGTCACCCATCTTGTGTTCTTTGATAGGGAAAGAAATTATAAAAACCTGTTCCTACATATCTGTAAAACTGCCCCCAGAACTCCAGCTGTCCACACCAAATTCTGCCATATCCTTAGGGTGGTTTTGTACATTTCTGAACTATTTAACTTAGACTTTCATGGAAACAACTCCTTCATGATTATACCCTTCCCCCCACCATGAGCAGGCCTGAGAGACCTTGTTTACCACAACAAGGTCAAGTGACAGGATCTAGGTGGAGTTACCCATCTTGGCTGCCCGGAACACAGAAGCAGAACTGCCCCTGGGCTTGCCTTGAGACATCTCTGGCCGTGACCTGGACCGGACTATGGATTATCCCACCCATCTGAAACCAGGAGGGGTTGTGGGTTGGGTCTTCTCCTTTAAATTGAGAGCTGAACATTAAAGCCTTGATCAGAGAACTTTGTCTTGGCCTCATCTCTTCTTGCCCTCCTTCCCCCTTCAATTCCCAGCCCCCCTTTCAGGTGTACCCAGTTTACTTGTGGCCGTGGGTGGCTACACATGATCACACTTTTCCTACCTATAAGATTTTTTCCCCTAAAGTGGATGTTGTGGTAAAGACTCCAAAACTAAGAACAAACAGTGATAGGCACACACACACATGTGCACACATGCAGACATACATGCACGAAGACACACATGTGCACTCACACAGACACATACACACAAGCATGCACTCAGGTATATACACACATAGAAACACATACGTACCAGTACAGACTTTTCTATGCCCACCCGTGCTCTGAATAATGACAGGAAGACCTTTATGTTTATTAGTAAGCTTCAGGTAGTATAGCTGGGCAGATTCTGAGCTATTCAAACCCGTCTGTGCTGACCTGACCTACTTCCCAGCCACGTGTCCCATTGTTACCTGCCATCCTAGTCTCTACCACCTCCTTCTTCACCCGTGTCCTGATGGCAACTCCCCAGGTCCCCAAACTGACACCCTCTCCCTCTCTCTGGGCTCAGAAGTCCCACCTTACCCTCTTCTGCTCAGCTATCCCATGTTCAGCTCTTTCTTGACCAATCAGAGGATGACAGAGAAGAATGTTTTACAAAATACTGAGTCAGGAGGTGATTCATAATAATGTCAGTTCCAAAGTCTGGATCACAACCAGGTCTCTGGGTGCAGAAATCAGCATTTAAATACACAGTGCACAAAACACACACACACACATGCCCACGTGCTCACACACATGGGCACACCCCTTTTTTATGTTTGTGCCTGCAGAGAAATCTCAAGTATTTGAGAAGGCTAAACTAAGACATCTATGCAGACTCTAAAGGAAGTATGTATAAGTAGTAAGACACGTACATACACTGGGGGCCTGAAAGGGGCTGCAACCTGATTTCAGTCCCTAGAACCCTCGTGAGATAGGGTCTCACTATGTTGCCAAGGGTGGCTTTGAACTTACGGTCATTCATCCTCCAAAATGCTAGGATTTTAGACATGAACGAATATGCCTGACTAGGAAGTTTTGTATATAATTAATGACACAAATATAGATTGGTAGTGTTTAAAACATCTTCAAAATTCCATAGGAACTTGTGCCAAACACACTCTTAGAATGAATACCAGTAAGTAGATGGTAATGACGTTTAATTGCAGGAGTGATTGCAACAGCAGAAACAAATGTCATCGATCTTACGACCCATAAAATGAAACCATAGGCAGTTATAGTCACCAGGTGATTCTCTAATAATGACATAGAAGGCTCTTTATTCTCACGATGGAGTGATGGCTCAGTTGGCAAAGTGCCTGCTGCACACGCCTGAGGACAGGAGTCAATGAGTAAAAGCCATGCTGTCTGAAACCCCAGCTCTGTAGGGTGGAACTAGCCGGTCCTGGAACTTACTGGCCTGACAGCCTAGCTAAGTTGGAAATTTACATTTAAAAAAAATAGTCTCCAAATAAATCCGGACAGCAAGCTAGCCATAAAAAAACATGCAATTAATTTAATCTCCCCTCAGCGACAAGTGTTTGATGTACCTGGAGAACCTTCTAGAGAGGAAAATCCATTGGTTGGTTGGTTGTTGGGTAGATGGTTTGTTGTTTGTTTGTTTGGTGATAGCTGGGTGGGTGGGTTTTTTGATTGGTTGTTTGGTTGGTGGGTGGGTGGTTGGATGAGAGAGTGGGTAGGTTGTTTGATTGGTTGGTGGGTGAATAAGTTGGTTGGTTGGTTGGTTGGTTGGTTGGTTAGTGGGTTGGTTGGTGGGTGGGTGGGTGAGTTGGTTGATTGGTTGGTTGGTGGGTGATGGATTGGTTGGTTGGTGAGTAGGTGGGTGGGTGGGTTGGCTGATTGGTTAGTTGGTTGGTTGAGGATAAGCCTGAGGCATCACATGCTAAGTAAGCACTCCACCACTGAGCTGTAAGCCAACTCAACGCTACATTTAATTGACCAGATGTAGGTACAGCCCTTTTGAGGAGGTTGATTCTAATCCTAGAAATGGCAAAGTGTAGTGAAGCTTTGCATCTGCCCGCAAGGCTTCACCTTCTTAGCCAACCACAGACACAGGTGGTGATGAGCCACTCAATTTATTCTGTTTCCCAATCAAAAGTAGACCTGGGATCATCCCACTTGTCTCTGTTTTACCACAAATTGTTTCCTGCAAACTACACCTATGTATTCGTGTGTGCATCTGGTCGTCCTGCTGCAGTGTATACGAACCAGAGTGACCATTACTGCATCTCCTCTGCTCATTGTATTGTCCCTTCTATCTAGCTCAGCCTGGAACTTAAAAATATACACTGACAAAGGAGTGCACAGAGAGAAGTGTTCTGTCCTTTCAGATCTGTACCTTCTGTCACAAAGAGGCCACCATGACTGCCCCTTCCCGCTTCCAACTTCTTAATGGTTTTTCTCCCTCCCTTCTGAAAGGATAATCTCCTATACACTGTATGAAAGAATTGCCTATCAATAAAAAACTGATGGCCAGTAAGCTGAGGCAGGACTAGAAAGTGGGACATCTGGCAGAGAGAGGGGGTGGGGAGGAACCCTGGGAGATACTCAGAGGAGGGAGATTCACCATCAGGACTGTGAGGAGGTCAGATGTATAAAACTGAGGAGAAGAAACCAACCATGTGCCCGAACTCAGGTTAGAATAAATGAGATACTGAGTTGAGAGTTAGTCAGGGGATAAGCCAAAGCTCACTGCCTAGGCATTTGTTCACATATAAATAGCCTCTGAGTCATTATTTGGGGAACTAGGTCGAGAGTGGAAAAGCCGGTGGTTACACCCTTCCCCCACTTTTTATTGTTCTCTAACAAAACCACACACACACACAAGCACAAACCCAAATGTAAAATGCCCCCTCTTGCCTTTTGAAATGTGCCCCACATCACCTCTTACTCTCTAAGTCCTGGCCACGTTCCTACTGCAGCGGTCTCTCCAACACAAGCTGAACTTACCAAGGCAATTGCCCTGGCGTGAGCATTTTCTCCACGGGAGGAATTCTGGGTCAGAGATTACTTTTTAATGATGACATTAGTTTATATTTATCTGAAAAGTTCCCTTCTCCATAATTTCCACTTGATGTCCACAGTCTGGTCCTCAGGAGTGGAGGAGAAGCTTTGCGGTCTTTTCTGCATGGTCATCCTTGCTAAAGCCCTCTGGGGAACCTCCGTGGTCCCAGCCCTCTGTTCTATATGAGGTGGTCTCTGTAGAATGTGGTCTCCAGAACAGTTCCTTGCTTCTGTTCTTACCAGGAATCCTTTTAACGTTCGATGTTCTTCGTAGGCTGCATTGTACATACCTGAACACATTCTAAGGCACAAACAACCCACCACCAGCCAGCCAACCAACCAATCAAATCACCCCAGCCACCAAACAACCAAGCAACCCACCCGCCCAACCAATCAAACAACTCACTCACCCACCCGCCAAACAATCATCAGCCAATCAAACAACTCACTCCCCAACCAACCAACCAACCAACCGACCAACCCACCCACCACTACTTTCAAAGATACGGCCTCAGTGTTCCCAATTATTAAACCTGTTAAGCCAGAATGTGACTCTTTTTCCTAAACTGAGGGTGGTTAAGACATGCGTTCTTTTTGTCAAAGACTAAACAGTGGATCAGATTAAAAATAGTTCTTTTCCCTCAAATGACTGTAGTCCAAATTCTAAATTGGTTCCCAGATATGGCCTTTTGGAAAATACAGGCTTCATTTTTCAGATCCGGCAGCTTTCTGTCCTCCAGGGACCATAGTTTTTAAGGATACTCAAATTCCCAGGGGATCCTCTGTGCTTAGACATTCCAAATGAATTGCCCCTGAGCAGTCACAAATGTGTTAGCAATCTTGTATAGTGACCCAATCTGGTAAATGTACCATGCTTGTCTAAAAATGACTTGCCCCTCCTTTCTGAGTAAGACTTCCCTTCTCCATGTCTTCCATGAGGCAAGTTTGGGACGCCTCATTCTGCATTGACTTAGGACCCAGTATAGTCAGGTTCTATGACTCATGTAAGTGGTCACCTGAGAAGGCTGTTGGGAGCAAAACTCTGAACTCATATTTTTCTGCAACACAGTCATTTTAGTAGCACAGATGGTTAGCTCCTGACCAAGCTTCTTCCCTGGTATTCATTCCAGCCTAGCCAGGGCCCACTGGCTGGAGTAGAAGACACTGAGACACATTGAGAGAACTTGGCTAGAAGGCAGGTAAAGTTGGGGTGTCAAAGACCAGTGCCACAGAATGTCCAAGAACTTTTATTACTACCCCAAGTCCTCTCCAACTCCAGTTCTGCCATTCAGAATCCTTCCATAATTCTGATTTTTACTATGTGGGTGGTAAGGTTTGAACCTACAATATCTGCCCATCCGCCCATGTTTTGAACATTTGGTTGGTGACACAGCTATGGAATCTTTGGGAATGGTGGCTCTCTGCTGTACGAAGGTCATTGGGATCCTGGCTTTGAAGATTATTAGCCCTGGTTCTGGTCCACAATCTATCTTCCTCATCCACTCTGGTGGGAGGAGCCTCTGCTTCCTGTTCCTGCCACTAAGAGTGGAACCGTGCGGCCATGTCTTTCCTTCCCAGGATGGGGCTGAAATCACCTGAAACTGTGACACAAAATAAATCGTGTCCTTTAGTCATCCAGACAGGCATTATGATCACAGCAACACGAACATAACTGACACAGGTGGCCAGATGAATTTCACCAAGGTTAAATTACAGTGGAGTCACAGGGCATCTGTCCCTAACCCTGTACTCTTTGCCACTTTGTCATCTTGGGTCATATCATAAGACAATATTAATGTCTACATGTATCCTGAACCCTATGGTCTTGATAAACTCCCCAGGCCATGCAAGCTGCTGGTTTCTACTAGACTTTCAGTTTAAGACCTTATGACACATAGACATGGTGACTATCAAATCTGCAGCTGCCCTGAGTCTAAAGGAAAGGTTAATTAGCATAAAATAACGAAATCTAGACAATCAAATGTCAAATAAAGGTCAGGATAAACAGAATGACTACTACTATTGGCAGTTAACAATAATAACCTGCACATAATATGTACTAGGTGCTAGACTATTTTATTTCTATTCTCAAGATGTCATCCTAGTAACTCATAAGATGGATCTTCTTATCTTCATGTTAGAAATGAGTCAAGGATGGCTGAGTCCAAGCCATCAGCTAAGAAGAGGAGGAGGCAAGGTAGACGACGTCACCAGATCCTAGAGCCCAACGGTGCCTTTTTGAGTGTTTAGTCCAGAGTCAGAGGACGCACGCTTGCCTATACTCTGCCATTCAGAAAGCCATTCACCTCAGGCACAAGGTACATCACCCAGATGAGAAACTGACTGTTCTAGACCAACTCTGTTGTTTCTTTCCCCCTGCCTCCAGTCTGTCTTCTGAGAGTAGAGAAAATGACCAAGCCAATCGAAGTTTGGGACTTAAAGGGAAAGAATGGAGTTCTAGAAGTTATCCAGAAAGAAGTATTTTTTTATAAGTCAAGATTTCCAGGAACTTTGACCCATTCAAGTGAGGTGTGATGAACCAGCGCTGCTATTGAATCAGAGTTCCCTAGAATATGTGGTGTATATACACACACATACACAGAGAGAGAGAGAGAGAGAGAGGGAGGGAGAGGGAGAGGGGGAGAGAGGGAGAGAGACAGACAGACAGACAGACAGAAAAAGAGAGAGACAGACAGAGAGAGAGATGCATTGCCTGTAATTCCTGCACTTGTGAAGCTGGAACAGGAGGATCGCTTACACTGCAGAGTGAATTCCAGGCCAATCTGATCTATACTATAAGACTCTGCCTTAAAAATGAATGAAGAAAAACTTGTTAGTCCATTTTGACATCGTGTGAACATCACAGAGTGTACTTATACAAGCCCAGGTGGCACAGAGATGTCAGCATGTGATTGCCCTAGATACTGCAATTGTTACACAGCAGAGAGTATCTGAGTAGCTAAACGCATCTAAACAGAAAACCCACGGTAAGGCAGAGATTGAGAGAAATCGGTGCACCTGTCCTCCCTTCCCTCCCACTCTTTTCCTCTTTATTTTCTCTCTCTCTCTCTCTTTTTTAGGCAGGCTATTGTTACATAGCCCAGGTGCCCTAGAATTTACACTCTATCTGCCTCAGGCTTCCAAGTGTAGGATTTCAAACAATGTTTTAAATAAGTATAATTAAGTAACAATAAAGATATAGCACGGTAACTACGCAAACCATTAACACAGTCATTTATTGCCGTTATCAAGTGTTATGTATAAGTGTTATGTATGTACAGAACTGTGTGGTATACCATAAAGAGCTTGTTCAGCAAGCTCTTAACCTGGGGATTCCTCAGCTCCTCCACATGGTCTCATCACCTATGCAAGTGCATCATGTGGGGGAAGGGGTGAGACAGATTATAAGGTTGGCTTCTGTGGCTACCAGTGCAAGAAGGAGACCCAGGACAGTGGATGGCGGAGTGTTACTCTGAAAACCAACAGGCTTGAGACCCAAGATGGCTGATGTTTCAGTTCAAGTCTGCGCTGGCAACTTTTACACCAACTTGACACTAGATAGTCATTTGGGAAAAGCAAATCTCAATTGAGAAAGTGCCCCCACTAGATTGTCCAACCAGCAAGCTCTTCGTGCACTTTTAAATTAGTGATTGTGAAAGGTCCAGGACTCCCCAGAAGGGAGGTCCACTTAAGTCACAGGATAGCACGCACCCAAAGGACACACGAGAGACCCCGTCTTGCTGTAAAGCACATGAGGTGGTTTATTAAATCAGAGCTCTGGGCCAGCCCATATCCCCATATCTCACATAGGGGATAGAGGGACTGACCCCGTGGCTCAGGGGTCTAGCGCTTATATATGGGCGGGGTGGGGAAAAAGCGAACTTTCGCGCGGGCGCACAGGATTGGTTGTTTTACTTTTTTGAACACTAGCAGGCCATACCATGGGGGCAGGGTGTAGTTCTTCCCTTGGCCAGTCAGTTTCTGGGATGTTCTTAACAGGCCTTTGTCTTGTAACTCCACCTCCTCTGTAACTAATTAAATGGGCCCAAGCCTGCTGGCAGGCACTTTTAACTATTTAGGTTAGGGAAAGGGCCCTGTTATTATTATTAGTTTCGGCCTATTTCAAAAGTTCTCTTTTAATTGATGTGGGTGGGCCCATCCTATAGGGGGCGGGTGGTGCCTGTGCTTGGGGGTAAGCCAGTAAGCAGCACTCCCCCATGGCCTCTGCCTCAGTACCTCCCTCCAGGTTCCTGCCCTGAGTTTCTACTCTTACATGTTGGACTCTGATGTGGAAATGTAAACAAGTTAGTTTTGGTCACAGCAATAGAAACCCTGACTAAAGCTATCCAAATTATATATATATATATATATATATATATATATATATAGTGATAGCCCATCTGAAAAGGAGCCCCAAAAAAGGGAAGAATTCCCTCCTATTCGGGGGAGAGCCAACTGTTTGCCCTATTCAGGGCTAAACACAGTGGGAACCCACATTAGGGTCCCCTGCTTTACTTGGATTTTTAAGTTAACTGTTAAACCCATTCAAAAACATGGTCACAGAGGCCTCAGAACAGGGACAGCAAGTAAAGAGGCACCTCTGCCAATCTTGATGGTTTGGGTTTGATCCCTGGGACCCACATGGTAGGAAAAGAAAGCTACAGGTCTTTGGGCCTCTACACACACTGTGTTATGTGTGTTCACACACACACACACTAAATGTAATTTAAAAAAAAAATAAAACTCTGAATAGTGGCTGACCAAATATCTGGTACCCTATGGCTGACAGGTAAAATCATTATGTCTCCCAGTTTCTACCATCCTCCTCACCTGGCATTGCCTGTCCCTGGCAATGGGTTGAGATGGTCTCTCTAAACACAAGCTACAGAAAGTGATTTAATCTTATGCAAATGGACTTGCCAGGCAGTACATAGAATTTCTTCAGTCAAGGGTGAGTTTGATGTCCTTAAGAGTAAACACATCCGCCGGGCGGTGGTGGCGCATGCCTTTAATCCCAGCACTTGGGAGGCAGAGGCAGGCGGATTTCTGAGTTCGAGGCCAGCCTGGTCTACAGAGTGAGTTCCAGGACAGCCAGGGCTACACAGAGAAACCCTGTCTCGAAAAACAAACAAAAACAAACAAACAAACAAGAGTAAACACATCATCCAGAGAATTCCTGATACCCTCCATCTTCAAAGAGCTAAAAATTTACAGTTATAGGAGAAAAAAATAATGTAGTCTTTTGGAAATTATTTTGGTAAACTTAGTAAAGGGACCAGGTCATTCAGATCAGACTCATCCACTTGGAGTGACTAGGAAAAGAGGATAGAAGGGGGAAAGCCGTCAGTCAACAAGTAAACAGTGTCTCACTGACAGACCTTTCTTAGACGGTGTGGACAATGACACCCGAAACCAAAGGAACACTTGTGTGTACTGAGACAGAGAAGCAGCTTTTTCGTAACACTTTATTGTTTCCAAGGCCTAGTGAGAGACCGGCAGGTAACAGGAGTGATAAAGGGATCACATCACTTACATTGTATGCTTGCAGAAGGCCAGCAGGATCTGAGCCAAATCATATTTCTCAAGCCAAGAATCAACAGCGAGGTAAGATGGAAAAGGAAAACCAGCAGGTTCAATCCAACCACAGGCGCTGGTTATCCCTCCTTATCATGGCCGATCTGTTTGCAAAGCACCCCTGGCAAACCCTGTAACTGCCATCTCTGTCCTGCCATCCTTGATCTTTCTGGAATTGCCATGGCCCAACAGGACAAAGGGGATGGGCTTCAAGACAGAGCAGGAAGTGCCCAGGGCCTGGTCCTCTCTGTCCTCATGCCAGCCATCAACACAACTTAGGATGAACTCTGAGGATGGCACTGTCAGGAGACCTGCCTCCTCGATACTGCTAGTACCAAACACACACAGCTGGGAGCCGTAGGAAGGGCACCGAGCAACCCTACAAGAATGGAACCCCAAAGCCAGTGATTCAAAGGCCTCCCACTGCCAAAAACAAAACAGAAGTAAAGACATACTTACTGGCTTTTTATCTGCTTATCTCACTGGGGAAATCCTCAGTATTAGAATTATGTGTGTTGTCTGCTTCTGATTGGTTGCACGTTTTCTCTTTTTCTGCAAGCAAATGTGTGCGATGTGGGCGTATGTATCTGTGCATGTTTATGTGTGTGTGGACATGTGTGTGCAAGTGTGCATGCATACAGGTACTCATGCATGTAGAGGCCAGAGATTGGTACCAGTGTCTTCCTTAGTAGCCCTTCACTTGGATATTGATTCCAAACCTTGAAAATTCAGCTAGTCTAGACAGCCAGCTTGTTCCAGAGATCCTCTGTCACTAAGTTCTCAAGTCTCTGTCTACTTAGTGGTTCTTCAGACCTGGTCTCCATTTCAGTCCCCTCACCATGCCCATTTCATAGGTATCTCTCATTTAGCATCCGTGCGCTGTCACCTGTAGTGTGCCAGCCACAGCTCTCCAGTGCCAACTGCAACCACTTTCTCCCTTCTGCGCTTCATATTAGAATGGTGGTAAAGGACAGATGCATTCCCGTTAGTAGCCTGCTCTCAGCCAAGGAGGGAATATGTGACCCATGAAATCAGCCAGCAGTATACACAGAGCTCACTCTCCAGAGAGCTTGTCTGTTAAACAGTCACCAGCCTTTTCCTGTTTATAACCATCTCTTTAAAAGATCACCCAGTGGCCCTTTGAGTTGATAACACCATAGTACAGTTACCTGTCGCTTCAAGAACTGGGTGCATTAACATTGGCTTTTTATAGATAAGGAAAATGAACAGAAAGAACGAAGTGGCCCAGAAGCCCACAGTGACAGAAAGCAGCAGGCTTCCACAGTGTTTTCAGCCCCCACGGTGTCCTACTGTTTCTTTACCTCAGCTCCAACTAACAATTAGGCAACCACCCTTGGAATCCAACAGCCACCTTTCATCATCAGGGTGCCTGCCTCCTGGTACCCCTCCCACTATGGCCGCTTGGGCCGGCATGCACGAGGAATTTAGTTCTTCACGCAGATCCACGGAGCAAATGGTTTTGGTCTCTGGAAATCTTCAGTTTTCCCGTGGAACACTCTCAGAGTCGCCGTGGATTTGGGGGAAGTTGGTGGCACATTCCGAACTGCCAGAACCACACTGACCTCAGAGTGTATTTTATCAGGGGAAGGACTCTGCAGGTGCTGCCCTCGTCCTGGTTCTGGGGTTTGTGGTGTTTGAAGTTCCTGCCTAGGTTTCAGAGTACCTTCTATTTGTGGTGCAGTGTCTGAGTTCCTGCGCGTGATGAAACCATTTGACCTCAGCAATGATCAGTTTGCAGAGAAAAGCATCTTGAGACCTAAGAGTTCTCGGAGCTCTGGAAGCTCTCGGAAGCTCTGGCCAGCAGGATGCTGCGTGTGCACTTTAGCTGCAGCCCTGGGCTCCTGTGGGCCTTTCTCGCTAGTGAGGGCAGGCAGCGTCCCTGACTGCTGGTTCTGTGCTCTCAGACAACAAGGATGCCTGGTAAATGCAGTTGTGGGTGCAGTTACTAAGGTGCCCTGAAGTTTGTCAGTTCATCTTTGGTTCAGTAGCTCACTTAAGCCCAAGAACAGAAGAGAATAAACTCTTAGATGGAATGGGGGCGGAGGGGTTAGATAACCATACCTACTAAAATCACCACTAACAAACAGGAAGTGTATGTTTCAAACAGGAAAGTGTATGAACTGCCAAGTTCTTTAACCCCACGGGAATTTGATCTTTATTTCATATGTGTCTTACAAACATCCAGCTTCTGTCCAAGTTAAGATTCCTTATATTCTAAATTCTCTAACTCAGTGATATGACAAACAAGGACTTCGGAGGCCAGACAGCAGAAACTCAGTGGTTGTCAACCCTTCTGTGACTCTCTGATACAATCCTCTTGTTGTGGTGGCCTCCAGCTGTAAAATTATTTTAGTTGCTACTCCTTAACTGTAATTTTACTACTTTGATTAATTGTAATGTCAACAGCTGATATGCAGGGTTTCTGATATGTGACCCCTATGACCCATAGGTCAAGAACTATGG
The DNA here is from genome assembly GCF_011762505.2 of Arvicanthis niloticus. NCBI lineage: Eukaryota > Metazoa > Chordata > Mammalia > Rodentia > Muridae > Arvicanthis > Arvicanthis niloticus. The sequence goes on from NC_133437.1 coordinate 21,182,303, forward strand.
AGCCTAGCCCTTTTCTGACATCGATTTTGAATCAGAAAGCTGTGTCTGTGTATAGTGGGGGGGGGGGGGGATGGGAAAGGCACGATTCCCAGAGGCTCTCAGCCCTTACCCTCCATTTTCTTCTCCATGGTTTCAGTTACACATGGCCAAATGTATAGTTTGAGACACAGAGAGAGACAGTTTATAAGTTTGATGTCACATCAGAAGGCCAATAATACTCTAATGTTACATCACAATTACTAAGTCATTTACCTCATCACACAGATACTGCATAGCATAGCACCATGGGAGGCCCAGGTGAGCAGAGTACAAAATATTGAGAGAGAGAGAGAGAGAGAGAGAGAGAGAATGTGGACCCTCCTTCTATCATTATAACTGTTCTGTTTAGCTGTTGTTAATATCTTACCGTGTTTGTTTTACAAATTGAGCTTTTGCACATATATAAAAAATATGTATAAAGAAACCAGAATATATATATATTTGGGTAGGTGCTATCTGTGGTTCCTGGCACCCATTGGAATTGTAGACTCTCTTTCTCCTTCCTACCCAGGCTCAGAGCTGTACAGGAATGCTAGACGCTTCTGCAGTTTGCATCCCTCCCCAGAACTGGAAGTGCAATGGAGGACGGGGTACATGTGTCCCCAGACAGAGAGATGCTGGGAAGAAACATGCAAGATTTGGAGCTTGACAAGCAACAGCCGGGCTCCCCTGTGCCCACTCACCAGCAGGAAGGAGATAAGGAAGGAAAATGAGCTTGCAAAGGAGGCCTCTGCTGCCAAGTCTCACTCTCAGCTGTCTGAACTGCTTTTATTTCCGCTAGATAAATGCATTTGCTCTCCGTCTGTGGCCCCACAGGGCTAATACCACGTTTGAGTACTTTTTAAAGCTCATCTTCCCTTCCTGTGCTCTTGCATGAAGAAGAAGCTGAGGAAGACAAGAATTTTGTATGTCTCCTTTTCTTTTTCTGCAGTGACTTAGAGACCCACGGCCAGTTCACCTGTAGCACAGTGATGACTGTCACTCTTACCGTTTTGTCCTTCTCACCTGGCCCCAGCCATGCCACTCTCTCAGGGTGATAGCTGACACATGGCCAGCGGTCTGAGGCCTGGTCATTAATTAGTAACAGCAGCAGGGTGGACCTCTGATTACAGCCTGTGACCTGAGGTCTCCAGGACTCAGTGATTTACACTCACACTGACCTCTGCCCTGTAGCTCACCTGAGTGTTTCTATATATCTACAACAGCCCATATGTTTTTGCTATGTGCATTTTAATAAGACACTGGGTTTTATTAAACACTGGGATTTAATCTCAGTTGGATTATCAGAGAACTGCTGAGCCTAGGGGATGACCCATTTATGGTTTTAAACCTAAGGTTGTTTTCAGTCAAGGTTGCAAGGCATAAGAAGCCCAGACAAAACATTTCAACTGTTGCCAGAATTGGAAGTTGCCCGTGGGAAGCCGCTGGCAGGAGAGCATCTTAGAAGGAGGATGCATAAAGAGGCTCTGAAGTATTCGTGGTGCATTCTGCGGGCCAAGGATCAAAACACCTCCATTAGCCTGCCATGGCCATTTGGTATCTGAGCATAAGTTCTGAGTACTTATAATGGTGCCTTCTTCTTCCCATTTGAATGGGTGACTATCGCCATCTGGGAGGGGCTCCAGTCTATATTAGCTCTTTGCTCTGGTCTCTGATGGTCCCCTCTGTGTGATTTCAGCTTCTTCCCCTGATAATGACACATTTCCGACCCCAGCTCTGAGCGGGCTGTCTGTTGATTGACACGTGGCGGCTCACCACTCCCCCTTCACATGCTTGACACAGATCTCCAACTGTGTTTGGTTCCCATTCTGATTCTCATCCTCCTTTTGCGTATTTACTTTTTCTTTTACTTTAATACTGATCAAGACCGATAAACGTGACTTACAAGTAGCTCACCGTCCCTCCTGGGTTGATGGGCACCCTGGGACTACCAGTTCCCTCCATCCTCTGTGGTGTCGCCTTTGTCTTCCAGATCTTATTCTAGCTTCTGAAATTCTTAGATTTTTCAATGATTTGAAAATAAATTAAAGCGAACCGCGGTGGCTCAGCCCTTAAGGCATCCGCCCGCAGAGGGCCCGCATCTCTTGGTGCGCGCATTCGAATCCCGCCCGCTCCCGCCCACCTCCTCCCACCACGTCTCGTGGAAAAAAATTAATTAATTAAGTTTGTCAATTCTTTTTTATATGCTTTCAATTTTTTTCAAGATTCCTTAAAATATTTCAGCCTTTGTTTTTTATCTTTGATATTTCTTTTCTCTGCCTCAAAGGAAGTATGTGTCATTAAAAATTACATTTTTTTAAGGCTTAGAGTTTCTGAGTTTTCTTTTTTTTTGTTGTTATTATTTACTTATTTACTTTTGAGATAGGGTCTCTTTATGGAGCATTGGCTGAGCTGGGACTTGTTATGTAGACCAGGCTGGCCTCACACCCACAGAGATCCACCTTCCTCTGCCTCCTGAGAGCTGGGGATTAAAAATGTGTGCCACCATGGCTGGCTAAAGTTTATATTTTTAAATTTGTATAAAAAATAACACAAGGTTTTAAAGTGGACCTCGATACATTTAAGTGTTGGGTCTGAAGAGATGGCTCAGTGGTTAAGAATTCTTTCTACTCTTACAAGGATCCCAGTCCAATTCCCAGAACCCACACGGCAACTCAGAACAGTCTATAGCTTCCTACGCCCTCTGCTTCCATCCATGGACTGGGCATGCACATGGTCTACATATATACATGCAGAAAAACACACATGCACATAAAATAAAAAATAAACAAATTTCAAGAAGGAGGAGGAGGAGGAGGTGGAGGAGGAGGAGGAATAGGAGGAGGAGGAAGAGAAGGAGGAGGAGAAGGTGGAGGAGGAGAAGGTGGAGGAGGAGGAGGATTGAGCTCAGAATTTGAAACTCCAAGGCATGGCACTCTGGTACCCTGAGCCCTTGGGGCTGCAGGTGGTTGGGAGAAACTGCCACTGGATGAGGAAAATATGTTTTTCTGACATGTCAACAACTTACGTTTTTAAACACATCAGAAACAGTAGATGTGAGAAGGTCATCTTGAACTTTGTTGCGGCTTCATTCCAATTCGAAAGCCACTCTCCCTATACTGGAAAAAAAAAAAAAAGGAACTTTAATCACCAAGGATGATACTGATACCAAGAGAACTGTGTGCAGCCCTTGTTCGAGAACTGTTACTCTTTTAGTTCTTCCCACGGTTCAGTGGCTTCTTCACAACCTACTGTTCTTTGTCCAGTTCAGTATAATGGCCTTGTTTAACTGTTTCTTTCGACCTTTATGACACCAGGTGCCTCAGTTTCCTCTGTGTTGCTGTGCTCAAACACCATGGACAAAAAGCAACTTATGGAACAAGTTTATTTTGGCTTAGATTCCAGAGGGATGAGAGTTCATCATGGAGGGAAAGCCTTGACAGCAAGCAGCAGGCTTGGCAGCTGGAGGCAGCAAAATGAGGGCTCTTATTCTCAATCACACGGATGAAGCAGAGAGTGACCTGGAAGTGGCCAAAGGCTTTAAACACTCAAAGCTCACCAGCAGCGACATATTTCCTCCAGCGAGGCTACACCGTCTAAACCTCCCCAAAAAGCACCCCCAACTGTGAACAAGTGTTCAAATGCGTGAGCCTACGGGGGACATTTTGTTCAAACCACACTCCATGCCCTTAACCCCAGGGGCTTGTGGCCATTATCATAATGCAAAATACATATAGCCAAAGTTCAAAAGTTGTCCACAATTTTAACATTGTTTGAAACTCTTAAGTGCAGAGGGCTTGAAAGAGTGAAAATCACTGGCTGCTCTTCCAGGGGACCTAGGTTCAATTCCCATCACCCACATGGTGCTTCACAACCATCTATAACTCCAATTCTAGGGAACCCAACACCATCTTCTGGCCTCCATATGCATTGCACACATGTGATACACAGACAGTAGACAGGAGAGATATAGTCTACAACCCCTAGTGGACTTTTGGAGGATGTTCAAGATTCAAAATATCTCTGAGAGCCATATTACAGCAAGTTGCCAAGCACCAAATGCAATGAAACTTTTGTGTCTCAGAGACCATGCTTATCGTGCAAGTTTTGTGGGTGATTGTTTTTAATTGTATATTAACTGAGATTTGCTTGTTTGTTGCTGTTGTTTTGAGAAACAGTCTTGCTACACAATTCTGGCTGTTCTCAGATTTACAATAATACTCCTGCTTCTGAAAAATCTCAAAGGGGGATTCCTACTCAAGTCTCAGGATGGTGCCCACCCAAAAACTCACGAGAGACCAGCTTGCTGCAAACACATGAGGCAGTTTAATATCAGAGCTCTGGGCCAGCCCATATCTCCATATCTCACATAGGAGGTAGAGGGACTGACCCCGAGGCTCACAGGATTAGGAATTTTTATAGGCAAGGGGTGGGGGAAGTGGGAGATTTTTACGTGGGTACACATGATTGGTTGTTTTACATTTTTGAACATCAGCAGGCTGTATAGGCTGAGTGGGCCCAAAAGGGGGAAGGGTAGAAGAACACCAGATGGCCCATTACTCATTTGGATATATCTCTGTTCTTCTAAGGATGTCCTTGTATACTTTTTATCTTTCATGGCCAGACAGTTCTGGAAGACTTAACAGGCCTTTGTCCTTTGTCTTATAACTCTATATTTTCTGTAACTAATTAACTGGGCCCAAACCTGCTGACAGCCATTTTTAACTATTTAGGTTAGAGAAAAGGAATCACAGGGCCCTGCTATTTTTATTAGTTTGGGCCTATTTTAAAATTTTCTTTCACTTCAACCTCCAGAATATTGTTCAAGAGCCAAAGTCATGTTTTAAGTTTTAATTACTGTGCCTAAGAGATCCATAAAACAAAATGTCTCTAACCTGTAAGCCCTTCACCCAAGAATAGATGCTTCCTGAGATGGTGGATGCAGTTGTCCATATGAAATAACAAGTCACAGGTTTCCACTTCCCTAAACAAGTTTCGTTGACCCAGCTGCACTGGATATACTTGACCATCTATCTGTAGGCGGGATGTATGTAGACAGGAAATACTTCAGGGTGTATGGTTTGATGAAGGCTCATGACCATCTTCCAGAAACCCAAGAATGGACCTGGTCAGCATCCATCATCTTGACCAGTATTTAATTTAAAGCTTGTTTCAAATTTGGCCCAAAATTGTGATAGTGGTCTTATTCTCACCCAGTGGGATTAGTTTGGATTACAGATCCTTGCCACCATAGCTGGCTTTGCAACTATTTTTCAAGTAGATACAATGTATACCTGTATCATGTATCAGGTATACATCAATGTATACCAATGTATCTTCTGCTTAACTGCTTGTTATGTATTTCAGCTTTTAGTTCACAACTGCTTGTTGTGTGTACATTTCTTTACTGAGGAAGTTATAACCACTCAGGGTTTCTATCAAAATAAAATCGCTATTTACAACCTATGGTTAGATCTACTGGCAACCTTCCAAGATTGGTTGTGTAACTTCTGACCTTGAAGATCTTCTGAGGGAAGAAACATGTGGCTCTAGGGGGGAAAAAAGGAACAGTAACCTCTGCTGTGTTCTAAATATTCTTTCAAAATCTCCCTGTACTTCTGCTGGCAATTCATTGACTGACTGGATGGTAAATTCTGGTATCTTGACAGACATTAGCAAAGTGCTGGGATAACTTTCCAGGCTTGGGGCAGCAAGGCTGCGTTTATAATTTAGCACTGATGTGACCATTGTGTGAATGCTCACTGGAGTGCTGGAACATTGAGCCTTTGAAGAAGCATCTTCCCTCAAGGGTGAGCAGAGGACACAGCCCAGAGCACAGAGGAAATCAAGCCCCTACTGGTACCCTGACCACATCCGATTTATTGGATCAGGCATCCTCCAGCTCCCAGAAGCTGACAACTGGAGCCCTCCTGCAGGGACATTTAGTTTAACCAGCTGGAACTGTTTTGTTCTGTATGATTTCCAGTGAAAGGGAGGAGTGGGCAGAAATCAATTTAGTTTGTTTTGTGGTAATAGTTTCTACCAGGAAATGACTGCTTTGAGTTCTCACCAGCCTCAGTGGGAGAGGTAATTAATTCCTTATCCTTCTGGCTGGAATTTAGTCAATTGGTGTCTTTAAACAACAAGGCAGTTGCTGAAGTGTTTAGCTGAAAACAAAGTCACTACTCTTTGTCTTCCTTCTCAACCCAAGGTCAGCAATAGACAGCCACTGCAGAGAAACTTGCATTAACTGCAGCTTCCTTCAGAGTCATCACGTCTTACCAAACATTTCCTGTAACACTGAAATGGGTGTGTTGATAATAGCTGGTCCAGGAACTAGGGAAACCTCCAGTGAATACAACTGCACCTAGTTCTCCAGCAAGGAATGGAAATGGACGCTATTAGCCTGTTTCTGCTGACTTGTGTTTATGATACCCCAGAATAAGGAACAAGCCACCAGGGGCCTCTGGCCTTGGCGCCACTGAAATGACATTGATCTGTCAAGGTTCCTTTTCTTACTGAAAAACAATATTGCATGGGGGGGGGGGGGGGGCACCTGACCTTTAGTCCTCACACTCAGGAGGCAGAGCAGGCAGAGAGTGGAGGCCAGCCTAGTCTACATTTAAAGTGAGTCCCAACCAGGGTTGCATAAAAAAGAAAAAAGAGAAAGTGGGGGTGGAGAGATGGCATAGTGGTTAAGAACACTGACTGCTTTTCCAGAGGTCCTGAATTCAGTTCCTAGCAACCAATGGTGGCTCACAACCATCTGTAATAAGATCTGATGCCCTCTTTTGGTGTGTCTGAAGACAGCTACAGTGTACTCATATAAATAATAAATATTTAAAAAAAAAAAGTACACACATACACACATGCTCTCGCGCTCTTACTTAAAAATAAATGCAATTTTTTAAAAAATAAAAAGGAACAATACAGCCAACATTCCAGTAATATGGCTGGCTTCTTACCAGGTGCCTTAAAAGAACCTAGCGCTTCTACCTTACAGATTACAGACTCAGACTCCAGAAGTCTCATATGGCTTTCCCTAAGTTCAAGACTGGGTTGCTCTCAGCATCCCTAGGACAGCATCTGTTTCCTTGCCCTTCCCAGCATCTAGAGGCTTCTCTCCCTCCTTAGCACTTAGTCCCCAGTCTGCTATCCTGTCACTCTGACTTACTGTAGAGTGAAAAATTATAAAGGCCATTTTATGAAATATGTGTAGATTTTTCCGCCTTACAGAACTCGGAACTGAAAATAAGATTTCAGGCCTTCACATTCCAGGTGAAGGACACTTGCTGGATTACATTCCCCAAGCCTCGCCCAAGGCAGGAAGGCATTCCTGATTACAGATAAAGATGCTACCACCTAGGTGGGGCCATAGCCCTATAGCCGGAAAAAGTAAAGATAGTAATCTGAAATGGCAGAATAGGACACAATAGCATGGTGAAAACCACATTTTTGAGAAGAATGAGTGTGCAGAGTGATCTCACATGACTCTAGATCATTTGGGCTAGATTCTCTGAAATGTTCCACTGTTCTTGGTTACCCCTCCCTTGGTCTTCCCAGTGCTATGTTCAAAATTTGTAAAACAACCAATCATGTGTAAGCGCGAGAAAATGCCTTCCTGCCCCCACCCCATGCTATAAAAGACCCTTTATCCCACCACACGTGGCCAAAAACCCTGCTCTTGGAGCTAAAGAGCTTGTCGTTTTTGACCGCCGGCTCCTCCCCTAATAAACCTCTGCTGATTGCATCCAGGTATGGTTTCTTGTGATTTTTGGGTGGTCGTGATTCCGGAGGCTTGAGGAAGGGTCTCCCGAGTATGGGGGTCTTCATTACCTTGTGGTAAAGTAGATAATCTACTTTAATCTTGTCATCATAAATTCCTTAATTTAATCACATCTGCCAAGTCTCCTTGCCCCATAAATCCCTTACAAGTTCCAGGGAAACGCACACGGACATCTTTTGAGAATGGCCATACCAGTTGGTGCTTCTCCCTCTCGATGTTTTAGGTATTTCAAATTCTTTTCCATCGTGGCAAATTTAATAGCCATGGAGCTATGGAGCCTCAGCACCTCTGTGCCAAATGCAACTTCTACACTTAGGCAATGGCCAGCAGAGGACAGTAAAGGTGACAAGTCTTCCTGGTTGAACAGATGACTTCACTGTACAGCTCCATGTTAGGGACAGAAATGGTCTCACAGTTAGGAAGGACTTGGGGAAGGAAGTGAGGAGGATTGGTTGGGGTTGATGGCCTCTGATTGGATTTATCTGCCCTAACCAGGCCTGCTTTTCAAGGTCATTTGGAAACCTGCTGCAGAGAAGCCAGGCCGCCTCAAAGAACAATAGTTCTTCCTAGCTGCCTTCCTGATGTGAAAACCCGAGGGCAGTTGAGGAGGGGGCGCTCAGAGAGGAGCTTCCCAAACTTTGGGAAGCTTCAGGGCTTTCCCAAGCTTCAGGGCCAGACAGAGGAGGGCTTACATTGCCACGCTGTATGGTTTAGAGCACATTGTGTTTCTTCATCTTTCTGAATCTTAATTACCCCATCTATAAATGAAAACATGACTTAAGGATCCCTTACTTGGAATGCATGAGATTACCAGTATTTTGGATTTTGAAGGGTTTTTTTCAGATTTAATTTATACATACACAGAGGCCAAGTTAAGATACTAAATGCATTTATGTTTCCACATAATACAATGTGGAACCAAAACTGCAGAGGCCCTGACAAAAGGAACTGCAGGCTCCCCTAGCATCCAGGAAGTGTGCAGAATCCTCTCTGGATGCAGAGCCCAGCCCCAGCCAGACCCTCACATGAGTGAAATGGTTGGTCAGACGAGTCAGATCATTGGTGGACACACCCGCACAGCACAGCTGAAAGTAAGACACAACTCCCAGATCCTCAGGATTAAAAACAAAGATACAATTTATATGCTGGATTGAAAAAGGAAAAAAAAAAAAAAAGAGTTGTTAGCTAGATGCGGTGGTGCTTGCCTGTAGTCTCAGGACTGGAAGGCATTTTCAGGAGAATTCAGAGTTCAAGGACAGTTTAGACTACTTAGATAGTAAGAGCCTATCTAAAAGGCCTAAGATAACTGCACACCATCAACTGTACACAGAAAACTACAACTCAGTTCTGCCACATCCTGACGACTAGATAGATCTTTGTTGGCTTTCTCCTTCCCAGCTCACTGATGTATCTGCATACAAGCCAATGGCATCTGGTTGGATTTTCATTTCTTTACATATTGTTTAGGGCCAATGATATGAAACGCCCTCTTCTCTATTAATGGCATGGTGACGCAACCTAGATCTTTATAGTCTTTATATTTTTAACTGGAGAAAGTGGAAAATTTAGGATAAAAAAAAAAATCCTACAAAACCATAGAGCCTGCAATTCCAAAAATAAAAATGCAAAGAATAGAAACAGTAATAAAAAATAATGTTGATTATTACAATAGAGCTTTTTTTTTTTTTTTTTTTTTTTTTTTTTTTTTTTTTTTTTTTTTTTTTTTTTTTTGGTTTTTTTGAGACAGGGTTTCTCTGTGTAGTCCTGACTGTCCTGGAACTCCCTCTGTAGACCAGGCTGGCCTCAAACTCAGATATCCGCCTGCCTCTACCTCCCAAGTGCTGGGATTAAAGGCGTGTGCCACCACCCCCCCACCCCCCCCCCACCCCCCCCCACCCCCGGCCATAGCAACTCTTATGAAAAGAAGTGTTTAAATGGAAGCTTGTTTACATTTTAGAGGATTAATCCATTATCCACCTGAGATGCCTCTCCATGCTAATGAGGCCTCTCAGTAGCCTCAGCCGTTAGCCAATGACCTTAGATATTCTCACACCCTTCCCCAAAACTGTATAACCCTTGGTTCACCCCAAGTAAAGTGTATGTGTTCAAACCCACCCCCAATAAAGAAATATGAACAAGCTGCCGGGCGGTGGTGGCGCACGCCTTTATTCCCAGCACTTGGGAGGCAGAGGCAGGCGGATTTCTGAGTTCGAGGCCAGCCTGGTCTACCGAGTGAGTTCCAGGACAGCCAAAGGCTATACAGAGAAACCCTGTCTTGAAAAACCAAAAAAAAAAAAAAAAAAAAAAAAAAAAAAAAAAAAAAAAAAAAAGAAATATGAACAAGCTAAGGTAGTCTCAGAGAGCTGCTTCATTAGAGATCACTGGAGAAGGCCTTCTTCCCCCGACCCACCCCTCAGAACTTGCTCCCAACCCTGTTCCTCCCAGACTCCACTTCACCACTTCTTGGTCTGGCAGGAAGTGGTGTCTGACGCCCCAGAGGAAAGAGGTGGACTGTGGACCCCACCCATTCCAGACTTCACCCTGTCCTCTCTGAGCTGGTGTACCTGCAGTGCCAGGACACCACTAGAGGAGAGGTGGAACCCGGTATGTCCCACACCATAATGTACACCCAAGCAATTAGCCAATTGAGACAATGAGCCAAAATAAACTTTTCTCATTCTAAGCTGACTCTGTCAGGTACTTTGTCACGGTGATGGAAAGCTATCATACACAGTGAAGGAACAGGGAAGAGACATGGGGAAGGGAAATAGTTAATGAAGAGCACTTTAGATGGGGACTAGCTCTGGGTAAAAGGGACTCTCCTCCTCAATCCCCTAATGCCCTCTGACTTCAGGTGATGACTAAGCCCCCAGTGATTTCTCTTTTTGGTTTAAAAAAAAAAAAAAAAATCAAGAATGAAAAGCCAGACAACCCAACTGTAGTATAGCAGAGCAAGGGACAGGGGAGACAGCACAGTTAAAGTGTCCCCGATGCAAATATGGGGATCTGAGTTCAACTCCAGCACCCACATTAAAATGCCAGGCATGGTAGTTCGCATTTGCAACCCCAACGCTGGGGATACAAAAAACAATTGGCTATTTAGAGCTCAGTGATTTGCAAACCTAGGCCAGTTGGAAAGTTCTGGGTCCTAATGGGAGATCCTGCCTCAGAAATTAAGTGTCCTAGCCAGCAGGGCATTAAACAGAGGTCTGGGAGATCACCTAAAAGAGAAGATGGTGGACAGGCGAACGCAAAGAATCACCACTTGTCTATAGGCTGATCAAACTGTAACTTTACTTTTTTGACACAGGGGTTATATACACAAAAAGGCAGGATGTGGGGGAAGGGGATGACGCAGGAGCATAGGTGTTCAACCGGGTGAAGGTTCAGGGGTCAGGTCACTATGACTCTGCCTATGATTCATTTGTCCTTATCTAAGTTGGTGCTATCCACCAAGGCTGCCTATCTACAAGATCAGGCTGGCAATTTTCCACCAAAGCTGCTTGTTTACAATATCTTATAGCCATCTATTTCAGTGTTTTTCCACAGAGACCCAAGACTTTGTGTTAGCAGGCATATATGTCAAGCCTATTGCTGTTTTTTAGGCCTATGGCTGATTCCAGGCTTTCAGTATAAGCAGGGCTGCCCCTGACAATTAAGGTGGATACTGAGAGTCAGTACCAGAGGCTGACTTCTGGCCTCCACTACACTACCCCACTTAAAACTCATGGGGCTAATCTAGTTGGATAATTCTGAGCTAGCAGACGTCTATGCAATTATCAATAAAATCTCTACCTCAGATTGAACTGTGCCTTGTAAAATCTCAGAGTTATAAAAAGATAAAAAAAAAGTTTCCATTGATACTTTTGATTTCAAAAGCAAGCACTGAATATGAAAAACAAAACAGCTAAGCACCCTCAAGCTTAGCTCTGTGAAGGGCAGAGATAGCTCTCTATGTGCTAATAAGAAAACCATCCAACAGCATGTGTTTCTATAAAGACACATGGGAAGGATATATTTTTAAAAACTAATACAATTGTGACACAGAACAGGGGCTTTATGGGAAGGCAAGGGAAGAAGTCACCTCAGGACACATAAACCTCTATATCTGCCTTGATTTTCAATGTGTGTCTTAACTACTTAAACCACACTTTACAACTCAATAAAAGTTAACCCACTTTCCCCAAGAGTGAACAACAAAGAATTCAGAGGCAAACTCCTGAGAAGCAGTGACATTGTCCCAGAAAACACTAAAGTGTCTAACAAAGGCTCAATATGGTTCACTCACATCAAAACCAAGGGATTAAAATAAAAGGATTTGTGGTGTGTGTGTGTGTGATGTGTGGTGTGTGTGTGTGTATAATGTGTGGTCTGTGTGTGTGATATGTGTAATGTGGTATATGTTTATGTGAGATGTGTACATGGTGTGTATGATGTTTGTGGAGTGTGGGTGTGGGTGGGTGTGGTGTGTATGTGTGTGATGTGTGTGGGTGTGTGTGATTGAATGAGTTCAGACCCCCTAGAATCTCAGAATTGAGAACAGGAGGACTGGAGCCATTT